>NC_133617.1:60604320-60964320 GCF_048593235.1 Sminthopsis crassicaudata | reverse complement strand
ACACTCATCCACGTCCAGCTGGCACATTGTACCACTGAAGCCTGGGAGTCAGAAGGGCCCCAGTGAGAAGCAGACACCCAGCCTGACGCCCACCTTGCTCTATCCCGGCCGTCCCCCACCCCCACCAGGACATCCCCTGAGCCGCATTCCGGCCCCACCGTGGTCTCCTCACCTGAAGGGCACGTGCAGCTGAAGCCGTTAACTCGATCACGGCACTGGCCGCCATTCACACAGGGGCTGCTCTGACATTCGTCGATATCCACCTCACAAAAGGTTCCTGTGAATCCTGAGAAAGCCCCCGAGGGTCTGTGACCCCCCATCCTCCAGTCCCACCAGCCCCCACGTGGTCTCTCCCTGCCCAAACACTCATCCTCCACCCCAGACCCAAAGGGCGGAGAGGCTCGGACAAGGCAGGGGAGCACGGACACTGCAGCCCAGTCGGGCATCCCTGCCACGAGGCCAGGGAAGGCGCTGGGAGGAACACATCTCATTTCTAGCACAGTCCGTGTCCCCAAGGTGGGAAGTGGATCCTTACCTGGGCCCACCATTCCCTGGGCCTCCTAGCGCCACCCTTCCAGTCCAAGTCTCGTACCCCCAGGCTGTTCCCGCCGCCCCAGCCCCGCCGAACCCAGTACCTGCCATGCAGATGCAGGTGAACTGTCCGATCCTGTCGAGGCAGGTGGCCTGGTTGTGGCAGGGTCCAGAGAGGCATTCGTTTATGTCCGTCTCACACCGTGGGCCTGTGTACCCGCGCCCACACTGGCACTGGAAGGAACCCTGGGTGTTCACACACTTCCCAAAGTGCTCACACGGGTTGGCGCCTGGAACAGGACGGGCTGGTGAGCACCAGCACGGGCTGCTGAGCCCTCCCGATCCCTGGCCGGCCGTTCGGCTCCAGCTCTGGCCTTACCGATGGAGCATTCGTCCACATCCTGGTCGCAGGCTCCCCCGGTGAATCCTGGGGGGCACGTGCAGATGGCACGCCCATTCACGGGGTTAGTGTCACAGATGGCATCCTCATGGCACGGGTTACTGACACAGGCATCATCCAGATGGCACAGGAGCCCTGTGGTGGGCAGCAGCAAGGGTCAAGGGCCCCAGTGCGAGCAGTCTCCTCTGCCCCCAGCCCAGAACCTGAACCCAGAACTCCAGAACCCCACAAAGTGTCAAAGGACAAAGGCAGGGAAAACCCAAAGGCAGAGAGCCAGGAGAGCCTCGAGCCCGGGGGCAAGGGTGGGAAAAAGGCCATCCCACAGCGGGCAAGGGGAGAAAGAGACTGCTCACCAGTCTTGCCCATAGGACAGGCACAGTAGAAAGAGGCCACCCGGTCGTGGCACGTGGCCCCGTGGAAGCAGACAGCCGAGGCACAGTCGTCAATGTTCTCACTGCAGCTCTCGCCCGTCCAGCCGTTGACACAGACACAACTATGCCCTCCATGGGTGTTGAAGCAGGTGCCCCCATTGTGGCAGGCGTTCGGCTGCAGCTGGCACTCATCTACGTCTTCTGTGCAAAACTGGCCTGCGGGGAGAACGGGAGGGAGGGCTGTGCCTCCAGACAGGCCCCAGGCTGCCCGGCAACTGCCCACGGCATCCTGAGTCGGGATCACAAGGGATACCCAGTGGCACGAAACACTCTCTCGGAGAAACTGGTGGAAGGATGGACGGTGTGGGGACAAGTTTGCCTGCAATGGTACCTGCCAGCTGCTCCTTCCCTCATTTTCATTAATTATTCTCATGCACTAGAGGCTAAACACAATTGTTCCAAGGCTACTGAGAAGCTGCAAATGCTACCTTCACCCTTTATAATTCAGCATCCTAGAGGTAAAGTCCAGGTTGCCCCAGCCTAGGTAGAGTCATGCCAGCTGCCACGCACCCTGACAGAAGTGTCAGCACTTCCATCTTTCCTCCCCATCCCCTAAGCTGGGCCCAGTCCCAGGAGGAGGGTGGCAGGGGCCCAGCTCCGAGCCTGGCATGGCTGCGGCCAGTTTCCCACCTGTCCACTCCGGGGGGCACTGGCAGTTGTATGTGTTGACACCATCCACACAAGTAGCTCCATTCATGCAGCGGTGCCTTGGACAGTCATCCACATTCACCTCACAGTCATGCCCTTCAAAGCCTGGCATAAGATGGAGAAAGAGAAGAGAGGGCTCATGGTCAGCCCTGGCGGGGGGCGAGCGGCTTCCACCTCGCAGCCTGAAGAAATCAGGCCCTGGACTGTAACAGGAAGAGAAATCCTGGCTCTGGGGACAATTGCTTCCTTCCCCGCACGAGGCAGCTTCCTGCCCATTTCCTGATTCCAGCCCCCCTGCAGGCCATGGGAGCCTGGGCCTGAGCCCTCCACTTCCGTCCTTCCCTCTCTTCCTCCCCTTGGGAAGTTCGTAGCTCACCCGGCAGGCAGGCGCAGTCATACGTGAACTCCCCGGTCTGGTGGCACGTGCCCCCGTTACGGCACTGGGAGGGGGCACAAGGGGCCGAAGGACTCTCACACAGGGGCCCAGCGTAGCCCACTGGGCACTGGCAGCGGAAGGAGCCTGGGACATTGATGCAGGTGCCCCCGTGTTGGCACACGGTGCCCACCCGGCACTCATCCACATCGCTGCGGCAGGTGCGGCCCTGGTAGCCAGCGGGGCAGGTACAGTTGTAACGATTGTGGTTGCTGGAGCAGCGGCCCCCGTTGGCACAGGGGTTAGTAGCACAAGGATCGATGAAGGAACAGTCCTGCCCTGCGGGGGAAGGAGAGACAGAAATACAAGTGGCCTGGGCCCAGGGGACACAAGCCGGGAGGACACAGTCCGAGCTCAGGCCCTCGGTTCAGCTCCAGCTCCTTACCTCGGAATCCCCGGGGACAGACGCATGAGTACTGGACAGTGCCCTGAAGCAGGGAGCTCTTGCAAGTGCCCCCGTTGGTACATGGAGCATGGTGGCAAGGGTCTTCAAATTGGCATCGATCTCCCATTAGCCCTGGATGGCACCTGAAAAGCAGAAGAGGTCCTGGGATGAGGGGGTGCAGGGGCAGATGGTCTCATCCCCAGGTTCAGGCGGGGTCCTAAGCTCCCCAGCATGGGGATCTGGGAGGGGAGGTGGAGGGGGGAGGGCTCTGAGATGCCAGTCCCAGGCTTTCTCTATTCTTACTCTCACTGGGAGGAAAGAGCCTCTACTCCCATCACCCAAGAGTGGTTAGCTTAGAGTTCCATAGTCCGCCCAGCTTTTACAAGGCTGGAGTCAGGCAGCGGACAGAGCCAACCCCTCCCTCCCATTTTACAGCAGAGGAGACTGAGGCCCGGGGCCTGTGACTTGTCTAAGGTCACCATCCAATCCAATCCAACATTTATTAAGCACAACTGGGGGCCAAGGGAGCTGAATACCCACCACCTCGACTCAAGGAATTTAAAGTTTATTGGGGGGCTACAAGTGAACAAACGAAGTACATACAAGATCAGTGGGAGAGGAGGAAGCAGAGGAGCCGCCAGCGGCAGGGGAGAGACTCGGCTCTCCGACTCCAAGGCTCCCCAAGGGCACTGAAGACAGGAGAGACCCCAGGGCCTCCCCACATTGGAGGGGAGGGAGCCTGAAGTCGGATGGCTTTTTACTGACGAGTAGCGGCTGGCGAGGCCAGCCGTTCTGAGAGGCGCTCAGCCGGGATCCCAACTAGCAGACCTGGGGGAAGGGGCTGGGGCAGGGAGAGGCAAGGAGGTGGGGTGAGGAGGGGCCCCACAAGGCTCCACTCCAGCGTCCCCAACTTGGCCGCAGGGATAGGGGAGCAGCCCGGGCTTGTGCGGAGAGCCGAGCTCCCATCCCCGGGGGTGGGGGGCAGAGCCACGGCTGGGAGGCCTGGGTCCCTCTCCCCCCCCTCCGTTTGAGTCAGGTCCCTCAGGGGCTGGGCACTGTGGGAATGGGGATGGGCTCCAGCCTCAGTGGGGTGGGGGTGGGGAACAGAACTGACAGACTCCGGCCCCTCCTTCCACGGCCTCAGGTCCTTTCTCACGCTCCTTTCCCCTTCCCTGCCCAGCCCAGCCCAGCCCAGAGCCTTTCCAACCAACCGGTTTAGCTGGTTTCAACCCAAACTCCGGCCCTGGCCCCGCCCAGCCTAGACATGTCCTCCCCTCCCCCTTCCACTCTTCCCAACCCCGGACTGAAAGGTCTGACGCTGAAGAAGCCCTTTCTCCACCACTCTCCAGCCCTTTCCCCATTTTACAGATGAGAACGCGGAGACTCAGAGCCGAGGAAAATTTGCCCCGGGTCACGTAGCAAATTCGAACTCAGACCTTTTCTAGCCACCGGGAGGCCCTAAAGGCCTCCTAGGGCGGGGAGGGGGCGCGGGGCGGAGGAGCAGGGTTGGGGTTTGCTGGAGCCCCTGCAGAGGCTGGGCCCGGGTGGCAGGGAAAGCACAGCGCTGGGGCTGGTGGCGCCTGATCCTGGGGAATCCAGGCCAGGTGCCGGGATTCCCGGTGATTCACCTGTTCTGGGGGCGGAGCTCATCCACCTGTCCCACACATTCCGCAGCACACCTCGAGGTAGGGGGCAGAGCCAGGGCGGCTTCTAAAGCGCATGTGCACCTTCCCATACCTGCTTCCCATCCCATTTCAAGCTACCGGGGCCCACGTGGGAGGTATCCCTCACAGCGGTGACCTCACTCAGCCTCCCTCCCAAGCCATCCAATGCATGCCTGTGCATGGCCCGGGAGCACCCTTTCCCCAACCTTTTCTCCCGCAAGCCGCGGCGGTCCAGCCAGGACAGATGTCCTTCCTACCTGGCGATGGATGGTGAGCCTCTAGGCAACGTCCCACTCAAGCATCCCCTCCTACAGAGGACTTCTCCCGATCCCTTCAGCTAGTGCCTCCCTCCCCCCCAAAAAAATTATTTTGTGCGTATTTATGCTTTGTATTCACTATCAGAACCAGGAAAACCTGGGTCTGAGTCTCCCTTCTGCCACAGACGGGCGGGCTGCCTTTATGATAAAGTATCATGTAAACATACATGTGTGGGAGAAGGTGGGGAGCTGTGAACTGTACACATTTACATTACATTACATGGGGGCAGCTAGGGGGCGCAGTGGATAGAGCACCAGCCCTGAATTCAGGAGGGCCTGAGTTCAAATCTGGTCTCAGACACTTAACACTTCCTAGCTGTGTGACCCTGGGCAAGTCACTTAACCCCAGCCTCAGGAAAAAAAAATTAAAATTACATTACATTACATCACAAATTACATTTGTACTTCTTGTACTATTTGAATGTCAGTTTCTTGAAAATAAGAATTATTGTATTCATTGTATCTGCATCTGTACCAGTGAGAGAACCTACCAGTTCTTAATATATAGAAGCACTTAATACACTCGTGGTGATTGATTCTGGACTTTAAAACTCAGCAATCTTGAAGAGTGTGCAATCTGTATTGGGAGAAATTCCCCATCTAGGGGTCTTTAGTGCACAGGTGAGGAACTTAGCATAATGGCTAGAATGATAAAGAGTCAAGCAAAAGGACCCCGAGTTCAAATTAGGCTCAACTTACTATCAGTGTGACCCTACTAAATATTCATGGAATTGCCCCTATTCAGATCTCTTCATCTGTAAAATGGAGGTAATCATAGCATCTACCTGGCAGGACTATTGTTAGAATCACATGAAAGAGCATATATAAAGCATATGTATGTAAATTGTGTAGTTTCCCTGATAAAATGTGAGGTCCTCAAGGGCAGGCATTGTTCCCCATCTTTCTAATGCTTAGCACACTGCACATAGTAGGCATTTTAAAACATTTGCTGAAGGAATGATAGATTAAAATCCAGAGACTCACTGACAACTTGTTGGGGCCAGAGGTAGGGTGAAAATGATCATTTATTAGGAAAGCTGTAGGGGGTTCAGCAAGAAATCCTAGCGTTTCCTTCTAGCTCTGAAAATCTAGGAACAAGCCTCTGACCTCAGGTCCACTACTCCATGACCATGGGCAAATTAACTTGCTTTTGCAAGTCTAGATGATCTCCAAGTTCAAACCTCCATAATTCTCTAAGTTCATCCCCTGGACATCTCCTTGGAGAGGCTGGATCAGAAGAAACTGTCCTTCCTGGGGTCCCCCTGGGATCCCCCCTCATCCCTTCAAATAAACTCAGTGCCATTGCTGGGGAGAAGGGGCAATCACATCAGGGAAATCCCAATGCTGTGATAAGGGTCAGGAGGAAAGAACTGGCCCTTCCAAAGGGAGCACATAGAGGGGATGTAGAAAGGGCTCAGAGAGAGGTAGCTCAGGGGCCAAGTAGAACTTGATGAGCCTCACAAGTACCAGAACTCTTCTCCCCATCACTGTCCAACAGCTAGCCAGGGCTGCGGAGGGAGGGGTGATCTCTAAAGTCCCTTCCAGCATTAAACTGTAGGCTCCCATGAACCCTTTCCTCTAATTCTGGATCATTCTGCCTCCCCTTCCCTCCCCCCTCCTTTATTCCAAGAAGCTGCTGGGGGAGAAGGCCTGGGAAGGATTAATTTAGCTACTCCCTAGGGCCTTTCAGGGCTTCCTCCCTATTTCCTTCAAGTCCCCAAGCCCACAAACCTCCAAGCACCCTCTGCCCCCCAATTCACCCACCCACTCCAACTCACAAACAGGCAGCTTCCCCATTGGACAGCAGGGTACATCGGCCTCCATTCTCACAGGGGTTCCCTCCGTCCAGGCACTGGGGGGCTGTGGGGAGAAGGGAAAAGGACAGCCCATCAGTCTATTCTGAGAAAGCTACCCAGAGGGAAATTGAAGGCAGTGATACATTCCTTTCCATCCACCACCCCCTTCCCTCCACCCCCAACTCCCAACTAGGGATGGCCCTGGGGCCCAAACATCCTGCCCTTCTCATCCATGCTTTTGGAACCCAGACTTTCCTGGGCTTGCTTCCTATCTCCTACCCCCTTAAGCCAACAGCTGCAGGCTGGGGCTGCTAAGAAGGAGATTTGGGGGCATGACAAAGGAAGCGTCTTCCCCCTCCAAACTTAGTTAGTTCCCACGGCCACTACTCTCTACCAGCTGTTTGGGCAGCCTAGGCACCATTGTGCTCTGCAGCTGTTGCTACCACCTGGGGCTCCGTGCCCCCCACCCCAGCTCAGCTCAGCCAGAGGGCAGGGAGTGGGGTTGATCAGAGGAAACCCCTGGCAGGGGGAGGGGTATACGAAACCAGTGCCAGCCAGATGTGAGAGGCCCTCTGGGGCCCCCTAAGCTGTAGGGGTAAAAATATGGGACGGAACAGCTAGCTAAAGGCTAGGAGTTAAATTCTAAGGGCAGAGGATGTCCAGAGCTAGGGATTCAGGACACCTGGTAGGGGAAGGTTTGGGGAAAAGGGTGCCTCTGTCATCTGGAGAGGGGAGGATGAGAGCCAGGGTGTTTGTAGAAGCCTGAAAAGAGAGGAGACATTTGGTTTCCACTTCTTTATAGCATGAACACAAGAGCTTTCTCCCAGACTGTAACTGGTCACACCTACATCACTCATCTCAGGCCAGCCTCCAGCGGCTGTCATTGTCGTCATCAGTCCCATTTCTATTCCGCTATAAGGTACCTATCCTGACAACAGTCCCATGGAGTGGATGGTGGCAGATTAGTCTTCCTTCTTTAAAAAGAAGTTAATCAGAGAACTAAAGTGACTTGCCCATTGCACACAGCTGGACTGGGCTGGGATTCAATCACCAATTTCCCACCACGCACTGTGCTGTAGGGTTTCTCAATCAAGCGTGAGCAAAGTCAGTGGACAGTGCCTAGCCAAGGATGGGCATCCTGAGCAGTGTTCTTATGGGGTACCCTGAGTTCTGTAGCTCAAGGGACAAAGTAACGGAAGCTATGGGCAAGTGAGAAAGTGGAAAAGCCCTCAACCCAGTTCTGGATGGCATTTCAGTCCAAGTTCTGCCACTAATTTACTGTGGCATGTCAAATAATTTCCCCTGCCTTCAGTTTTTTCATCTGGAAAAGAGAGATAATATCCCATTTTTCCTTCTCAGGACATTTTAACGAGAATGAGGTTGAATTTTCTCTGCTTTCAGGGATTGGGATCCTCTATTCTCTTCACATGTGCCCCCTCCTCCAAGAGTTGGATTGAGCGAGATGCAGGAAGTTTCCTGTACAGTAAACCCTGGGGGGCCATCTCAGGGCTTGGCACAGCCTTTCCCAGGCTCCTGCGCCAGGCAGATGGGGCAGGGCTGTGCCCTAGAGGAAGGCTCCAAAAAGAGGGAGGGCAGGACTGAAGCCCTCGGATCAGCTCTATAATCTCCCTAGACCTACAAGTTCCCACGGGAGTGCCAGCCTAAGTTATAGCCCAGCCGGAGCCGAGGTCCTCCCCGTTGGATGGGCTGGAGTTCTCGGTGGTATGGCCCTAGCCCCCCCCCCATTCTCCAGCCCTATGGCAACCCCTCCTCCCCGCTTTGCCGCTAGTAAAAGTGAAAATGGGCCGCCGCCGCCGCCCCCGCATCTGGGCTGCGGCCCCGCAGCTGCTGCGGACTCCCCTCGTCCCCCTCCCCTCTGCCCGACTAGCCAGCCCAGAGTTGGGGAGGGGGGTGCGCACATTCCGGCATTGTCTGCGAGAAGAAAGGGCTAGGACCGAGGCGAGGGAGCCGAGGGGGAGGGGGTGTCTAGACGGCGAAGCCATTGTCCCTGAAGGGGGAGGGGGAGAGCCCCTCCACCCCCCTCTCCTTCAGGGAGGGGGCAAAAGACCCCCGAGCTCGGAGGAGCAAGTAATAGGGATTCCCCCATTTCTGATCCTTCTCTCCAACACTCCTCAATGCCTGGGAAGAGCACATGGGCAGCCCTGGACCGTGCCCCTTCCCAAATCCTTCCCTCACCATCCAGGGAACGGGGGCGTGGGGGGAGGATTCCCTGGGAAAGTGGGAGGGCCAGATTGAGGAGGCTCAGAGCCACCCCTCACCCACCCTCGCCTGAGGAGGGGAGCGGGGATGGGGGCCCCGGAGTTAAGAGACGGAAAGTTGGTGGAGGAGTGAAGGGAAGGGAGCCGCTCCAGGCTCCGGGCTCCGGCTCTTGCCGCGCTCAGTCCCTGGGAAGAACTTTGCTCCGAGTAAATAGAAAGTGGAGAACTTCTCCCTCAGCCCAGCCGACCCCCTCCCCCGGCCCCTGGCCCCGGCCCCCGCCCCTCCCCCCGCGCCCAGCCTCCCCGGCCCCCAGACCAGCGAGCCCGCCGCCGCCGGCGACCTGGGCCGGCCCGCATGAAGGGGCCCTTTGTGCCGGGGCCGCGGGGCCCCGCTGCCTCCCCCCGAGGAAGGGGAGGGGGAGGGGGCGCGGGCGGAGAAGGTCTGGCGGCAGAGCCCGTTCCCAGGCTCCGGGACTGACCGCGGGGCAGCATAGGGCAGGGCAGGGGAGGGGAGGGCAGGGGGCGGCGAGAAGAGGGAGGACGCCCCCGTTTGCCCCCCCAAATCCCACTCCCCTTCCTCTCCCCCCCCCACAGGAAGGAGAGGGTCTCTGGCCCGGGCTGCAATAGTCCCATAGAACTCTTCATTCCCCTTTGCGTTTGGTTGCACTGCCCCCCACCTCCGAGTTCTCCCCCCCCCCCCTCACCTGCAGCCGCAGCTCCCGAGAGGACCAGCAGAGCAATGCCCAGTAAGCAGATGCCCAGGAAGCGGACGGCCTGGCCCCAGACCCCGGGCTCCATCCTGGTGCCTCGCCTCCCTTGCCTCGGGCTCCGGGAGCGGGCGCCGCCTTATCCAGCCATGGGAGAGAAGGGGGAGCCGCGGGCTAAGCCGGAGCAAGTACCCGGTACAAGCTCCGCGCCTCCAACTTCGCCGAAGTGAGGCCCGGTCCGGCCCCGCCCCCGCCCCCCCCCCCCGAGCCCCAACCCCCAAAGATCCCTCCCCTCCTCCTCCTTCTCCTCCTTCTCCTCCTCCTCCTCCCCCTCCTCTTCTCTACAGTCCTCTCCTTCTCGGGGGCGGATCTCTCCACTGATCAGCCCCTTACACCCCCCTCTCTCTCTCTCAGAAACCTCACTGCCTTCTACTCTGCTTCCCATCCTCTGCTCCTCCAACCTTCTTCCTTCTCCTCTCCCCACCCTCTCATTTCACACACACACCCCTCCCTTCTTACCCTCAGTTCATGGTCCTGTTATCCCTAGCCCGTAACTAGAGCCTTCCCCTTCAAACCACCCTCTTCCAGAACAACTAATCTTTAGAGGTCCAGGAACCCGAGATCCTAAGCCCACTTATCCCTGAGGAGGGGAGGGGTCATCTTGAGAAGTCCTGACCACACTTGTTCCTACTTCCCCTAGAAAAAGGCAGTTACCCCCTCCCCAAGCCTGGGATCATAGGTGCCAGGTACATCTAGGGATGATCATGTTATTCCTAAAATACTTTAAAACACTGCCAATCGCTCCATGTCGTGGACAAGGCCCAGTGTCTTGCCACTCTTACCTGGGTAAGATAGTTTTTTGACAAGAGACTTGGCTCTTTGAACCTCAATTTCCATATCCATAAACTGGGGACAATAATAGCTGCTTTACCAAGTTGTGGTGACAGAGATGAGAAAAAGTGCTTGTTATTGTTATTATTCATCCAACTAGGTCTAGGAGAGCTCCTGTAAAGGAATCACAGGAGATATGAATAGAAAAGTAGATTTCAGACTATGAGGGGTGAGAGGTTGAGGTGTTTATGTTGGATCCTTAAGGTATGCTGTGTGATCATACCATCGAAAATGCCCTTAGTACACAACATAGAATGACAAAGTTGGAAGGATCTTTAGATCAATTTAACTCAGAGCCCTGTTTTGGAATAAGGGCACCCAAAAAAATGGAATGAGCACTGATTATGAAGTCAAAATATCTAGATTCAAATCCTCCCTCTGATATTTGTTGGGCACATCATTTAAAATACCCTGGGCATTTTAAGGCATGTTGCCTTATCTGTGAGATCATGTTTGATTTTTTTTTCCTGAGGCAATTGGGATTAAGTGACTTGCCCAGGGTCACACAGCTAGGAAGTGTTAAGTGTCTGAGGTCACATTTGAACTCAGGTCTTCCTGACTTCAGGGCCCAGTGCTCTATCCACTGTGCCATCTAGGTGCCCCCATTTGATTCTTTATCCTTTTTTATTTCTTCTGTATCCATACCCAGTGGTCTTTTCTTTTTCCATTTTTCCAAGACTAACCTTTTCTCTGTAATCCTCCACATAAACACAGACTATACTTGCCTTCTCCATCACTTGGTCCTTCCTGATGATTCCTTCACAGCAACAACCCCCCACATACTTCCTGGTCTTTTCTCTGCCAATCTCAACTCTACTCATTTTTCAAAGCTCATCTGAAGGCCCACTGTCTTTAGGAAGCCTTCGCTGATCACTTCAAGAATCCTTTCCACTTCTGAGCAATTCTAGAATTTGGTTGAAAGGGAGAAGAACTAGAGCCAAAGAAATTCTCTCTCTTTCTCTCTGTCTCTACCTCTTGAAGGGAGCTCTATCTCTGAGATGGAGAACTGCAGAATTTTAGAGTTGGAAGGAATCTCCAATCCCTTAGCCAACAAGCAAATGGAATTCCCTTTGTATGATACCTAACTAGTGGTATCCCCAGTCACTACCTGAATACCTCCAGTGAAGGAATGCCCACTCATCAGCTCTTCAGGCTGTCACATGCTTCTTTGGGGTAGTTGTAGTTGTCACAACAAAGTTCAACAACAATCTTAGCTCTTCCCATTTTTAAAACCCACCTTCTGCTCCCAACTCTACCTCCTGGGGCCAAATGCTACTGCTGCTGTTCAGTCATGTCCAATTCTCTGTGATGCTATCTAGGATTTTCTTGGCAAAGATACAAGACTAGCTTGCTATTTCTTTATCCAGCTCGTTTTATAGGTAAGGAAACTGAGGCAAACAGGGTTAAATAACTTGCTCAGGGTCACACATCTAGTAAGTGTCTGAGACTAGATTTGAACTCAGGAAACTGAGCTGGCCTGACTGCAGGCTCATTGCTCTGTCCACTTGGGCACCACGTAGGACCCAGTGTAATCCCTCTTCCACAATAGTGCTTCAGATACTTGAAGACAACTCTCAACTCTATCCTGAGTCTTCTCTTCCCTGGGTTAAGCTCATGAGATGCACATAAGGATCAGTGCCATCCCACCAGCTTCTCCATGATGATCTTTTTTCACTTCATCCTCTCTTCTGTTTCTTGTATCTGTCTCTTCGGCTACTCATCCAACCACCACTACAGTTCAACTTCTTATCACCTTTTTCCTGTTCTACTCATTTAATAAATATTGACCTAGTCAGGCAACCAGCCTGAAAGTGTTAAGTGCTGGAGACACACAGACAAAACAGATTCCTTGCCCTCGAGGATTTTACATCTTACCTACTAGAAAGTAAACATAGCATGGCTCTCCTTTCCTCTCCCTATCCTTCATCTGGTACAAGACAACAGTTACCTTCCCAAAGCCCAGTTTTAGTAACCTTTCCCTTGCTCAAGCACTTTCAAAAGCTATTTATTTAAATAAGTTTTGGTACATGAATGGAATGGAATATTATGGTTTTCATCCCTCCAGCTGTGTGTCCTGCTTTACCCATCCGTATCATGGGTCACGTCTTCAGTGTATTTTCTTTCTGGGCAAAAGCTAAGGCCATGTGTACCTGCTGTATGTCTTTCCGCTGCCCTCCCTCTATCAATCTTGAGAAATGTTGCTGCTCCCTTATTTGGAGCCCGAGAGAATCACCCTGAGAGAATCACCGAGAGAATTCATGGACTTATTTATTTACTTGGTCTAGACTTAGGAGGGAACTCCTCCTCTGCCAAGTCCCTCCAGTGATACAAATTAGTTACTGTAGCTTTGACTGTTAAAGAGTTCCTTGAGGTTATGCAGAGGCTGAGAGGTTACCAGTTAGTATGTCTCAAAGACTGGGCTGGAACCCACAAACTTTAGTGCCCACCTTTTAGCTGCTGTTCACTCAGAGGAAAGTGATTTCAAGGTGTTCTTTGGAAGCAGTGAGCAGGACAGAGCCCGGGGACAAAAGTACTTCTCTAAGGTGAAAAAGTATCAGAATAGCTTCCATGGAGTTGGGGATGGAGGGTGGGGGAAAGGTACACAGAAAGATAGAAAGCCCAGTTAGGAGTTAGAGAACTGGCTTCAAAGGCCAGGGTTCAAGTCCAATGTCCTGGGCTGGGTGACCCAGGCCAAGTCCCTTAGCCTTTCAATGCCCCTAGCCAGCAAAGTACTGAAGATCTGCTTTGGTGGAGGAAGTTTTCTTCCTGGGACTTCCTTCTGAATGAAATCCAGACCTAGGCCAAAAACCTCCCCCAAAAACAAGCAAAAAAAAATTCCATTGATTCTTAATAATTATAATCCTCCGAAGAAGGGACTGAACTTCCCATCCTTGAAGGTCTTCGAATGCAGGATGGATGGGCAGGATGGTTAGGTGAATGTGTGTCCAATTTAACTAGTTCGAACAAAAATGAGGGTCAAGAGATGCCTACTCCCCCCAGTCCCCCTCAATGTATCCTTCTCCCTCTTCCCCTTTTCCTTTTTTCTTTCAGGGTCATCAGGATATAACAAGGCCATTCCTAGACCCTCCATCTTACTCTACTCTAAGACTCCTAATGATATGAAGTGCTGAAGGGACCCTTTCCCCCTCCCCCATGAGAATGTAAATATTTACTCTTTATAAAATCCTTCCCCATTTTCACATATCTTATATTGTCCATCAGTCATATCCAGTTCTTCCTGACCCTGTTTGGGGTTTTCTTGATAAAGATACTGGAGTGGTTTGGCATTTCCTTCTCCAGCTCATTTAACTGAGGCAAACAGGGTAATCCAGTTAGTAAATGTCTGAGCTTAGATTTTTTTTTTATTATAGCTTTTTATTGACAGAACATATGCTACTTTCACCAAGCACTTTCAACATTGATTAATTTTTCACCATTGTCCCTTGCAATCACTTCTGTTTCAACTCTTCCCTTCCTTCCCTCCATCCCCTCCCCTAGATGGCAGGTAGTCTCATATATGTTAAACATGTTAAAGTATATCTTAAATACAATATATGTGTACATATTTACATAGTTCTTTAGTTGCACAATAAAAACCAGATTTAGAAAGGTAAAAATAACCTGGGAAGAAAAACAAAAATGCAAGCAGTCCACACTCGTTCCCCAATATGTGTAGCTGGTTCTGTTTGTCACTGATCAATTGGAACTTAACTGGATCCTCTCATTGTTGAAGATTTCCACTTCCATCAGAATACATCCTCATACAGTATTGTTGTTGAAGTGTATAATGATCTCCTGGTTCTGCTCATTTCACTCAGCATCAGTTCATGTAAGTCTCTCCAGGCTTCTCTGAAATCATCCTGCTGGTCATTTCTTACAGAGCAATAATATTCCCAAACCTTCATATACCATAATTTACCCAACCATTCTCCAATTGATGGACATCCATTCATCTTCCAGTTTCTAGCCACTACAAAAAGGGCTGCCACAAACATTCTTGGACATAGAGGTCCCTTTCCCTTCTTTAGTATTTCTTTGCGATATAAGCCCAATAGTAACACTGCTGAATCAAAGGGTAAGCCCAGTTTGATAACTTTTTGAGCATAGTTCCAAATTTGAGCTTAGATTTGAATTCAAGTTGTCCTAACTCCAGTGCCATTGTATCCATTGTATCACCTAGCTGCTGTGATTTATCTTTTTAGGTTTGTCAAAGGGATTGTTCAGAAAATTCCTGTTCAGGATAAACTGAAGGACCTCTGAGATCTCCCTTGGGAGATTCTATAATGATTAAAAGTAATAACAACAATAACTAATATTTATATAGCATTTAAAGATTTGCAAAGAACTTAAAATATATAACCACAGGTGATCTTCACAATAATCTTGGGAGGGAAGAGCTATTAATGTTTCTTTTCTGCAAATGTGGAAACAGATTGGAAGAGAATAATGGCCTTGGCCACAGTTAATTTAGTATCTAAGGCAAAATTTAAACACAGGTCTTCCTAATTCCAAGTGTAGCACTCTATCCACTACAATATATACATACCTGTCTTTAGCACATTAAGGTTTACAATTTGTGTCCTCCAACTAGAGGATGCATGCAGCTGGGTGGCACAGTGGATAGAATGCCAGTATCAGACTAGCTGTGTGACCCTGGGCAAGTCGTTTAGTGCTGTTTGCCTCAGTTTCCTCACCTGTAAAATGACTAGAGAAAGAAATGGCAATGCCCTCCACTATCTCGCCAAGAAAATCCCAAAAGGGATCATAGAGAGTAGGCTCTTATTGAACACCCATAATTAGAGTGTGAACTCCTTGAGATCAGGGAATATCTTAGTTTTTCCATTTGCATCTCTAAGATCCAGCACAATATTTAACATGTATTGGTCAACCTGCTATCTGGGGGGAGAGGAGAAAAAAATTGGAACAAGGGGTTTGGCAACTGTCAATGTTGTAAAATTACCCATGCATATATCTGGTAAATAAAAATTATTAATTAAAAAAAATAAAATGCAGCACAATATAATCAGTGCATATTAAATGTTTTTTCCCCTTTCAAAATAGTCTTTGTGTAGATAATACACCAAACCCAGATTCATAAAGATAACAATTCAAATCTGGCCTCAAATACTTAATAGTTGTTTGAGTCGGAGTAAGTTCATTAAATTTTGACTCAGTTTCCTTATCTGTAAAATGGGAGTAATAACAGCCCTTTCCTCCCATGGTAATTATCAGGATCAAACAAGATAATATTTACAAAATGCATTTGTAAACCTTAAAAGTGCTCCATAAGTGCCAGCTGCTATTATTATTCATTCTTGGTAGGCAGGTTGTCCCCATTGTACAGATGAAAAAACTATGGCTAAGACAGAGGAAGAGGCTTGCCTTACATTGACAGTAAAAGGCAGAATTGAGATGTCAACACTGTGTGAAGGTGGGATGGGGAAGAGATCCATATAATGAAGCTCAAAACTCAGGGGAAATCAGAGAAATCACAGTTTATATGACAAATTCATTGTGGACTTCATTGGGACAGGGGCCATATCTTCTATTTACTTCTCCATATCTCTCACACTGCCCAATACAGAATCTTTAACATAGTGTGTGATGAATCCATAGTGGATGATGGTTCTCCTAACTGATGGCCACCCAACCCACAAGTGTAACTGAGCTGCAGAATATAATAAGAGTAAGGCAAAGGGAAAGAAGTATGGTGAGTGCCTTCTGACTTGGTCGGGAGAAGTATGAAGTGCTATGCATTCTAGGACTAGGGGTAACCAGAAAAAAGGCACAGAGAAAGGAGGTGTAGAAGCTAGCAACAAGGCCAGTTTGGGTAGACTATAGGATGCATGGAAGGAAGTAATGGTTTTTAAAGGCTAGTTTTGAAAACAAAGGCTAGAGTCAAATTATGAAGGACTTCAAATGCAGAAAGATTTACATTTATTCTAGAGTCAATCAGGAACTACTGGAATTTACTGTGTAGGGGAGTGATAGAGGGAAATTTATACTTTAGAAAAAGCACTGTGGCATCCTGGGAGGATGGAGTTTGGGTAACTGATGAGAGGCTTGAGGCAGAAATCCCAGATTAGGAGGCTATTGCAATTATCTAGGCAAGAGGCGATAAAGACTATGGTGGCTATGGGAATGGAGAGAAGGGAGTGGAGGAGAGTGGAAGGGATGATGAGAGAGAGTGAGGAGCAAGATAATACCTGGTCTGTGAAACTAGGTAGTTGGGAGGACGGATGATAGTGGTTTTAATAGGAAATGGGAACACATGTAAGAGAGGTGGGGTTTCGGGGGGAGATAATGAGTTCAGTTTGGGACATGCTACATTTAATAGAGAGACAGTCTGGAAGATGAGTTCAGCTGTGGCCTCAGACACTCACTAGCTGTAGGTCTCTGGACAAGTTATCTTAGTTTCCTTATTATAAAAGGAGCCGGAGAAAGGGATGACAAACCACTCTAGTATCTTTGCCAAGAAAACTCCCAAATGGATTCTCAGAGAGTCAAACATGATGGGAAAATGGCGGAACAACAACAATGGGACATACATGTCAGACAATTCAGTGGCCAATGGGAAATGCTGACTGCGACTCAGGAGAGGGACGACGGCTGGATGTATATACTGTTGCACCCTCTAGTGGCATGGAGGGGCATCCTAGTCATGCATATGGATTTCCCCACCCTATTCCCCACCCTGGCTTTAAGTGCAAGAGATTTTCTCCACCTGTCCATAGAGGACTGTGTAGAAACTTGAACATGGTACAGATATCCCCCGCCTCCTCCTGGCTATGAGTGATTCATCCCTGGGTTGAGTAGCCCCATTGGTTGCTGAACTGAAAGAGCCGATGACACAGGATACCACACCCAGAAGGAAATGAGGCAGTTTCTGGCTGGCCAAAAAACAAATCCAGTAGAGAGATGGGGGAAGGAAAGGTCCTTATCCACCTTCCCATAATGGTTTCTGTTCCCTACATGGAGGTGGGCTCATGTAGCCAAGCTTGCCTGGAGGCCTCTGGAGGGCGTTCCTCCCCTTGTGTGAAGAACCAACTTCCTAAGCATCAGAAGGTCCTGGAAGCCCATGGGTGCTGGAGACACCCGGACAAGTGCACTTGATTGACTGTGCTTACAAAGCAGAAGCAGGACTGGGCTTGCTACAAGGAAAGTGTCAGCATCAGAAATGGAAATCTAGAATAGGTCTGGCTTAGAGCCCACTTGGCTGCTGGAGAGGCAATGGCAATAGAGTTGAAATATAAAGTGAATAATTAGCAGCCAAGCAAATACGTTGTTCCGATGAGGCTGAGATGTTAGGCTCCAAATGATTGTACTATTAATTTGTCTTCTAATGGCTCAATTATTCTTTATTGTTAAGCATTCCCTTTTCTGTGTGGGGATAAACCATCTGTTTCATATCTGACTCATGTTTGTACAGTGGTTACCTTTCTGCCCCCCCCCCTTTTTTTCCTTGTCTTTTTGGTTTTGTAGAAAGAGAGTTATCTTTGGAGTCAAGAAGATTCATCTCCCATCAAGTCCCATCTCTGACATCTACTGACCATGTAGCCCTCCGTAAGTTGTCCCATTTAACTCTCTAAGGCTAGAAATTGTAAAGTTGGTTTGCTCTAGTAAAAGGATTTCCTAAGTAGGACACAAAATCGAAGATCTGAAAAAAAAATCATAGTCCAATTGCTTGTACGCCCCTGAAAAGGTGGACAGATGTCTTTAGTGGCTTCTCAGTTATAGCTTTGATATGGGGAACCATAGGCAGCCTCAAGGAGGGGCAACTTGGCCCAGGTGGGAAATAGAACAGGTCAAAATCCCCATGCTTATCAGTAGTGAAATCCTGTCCATGAGCAGTCCCTTGGATTCCAGTCTGGGTGAGACAGAGAAACCTGATCCTTTTTTGCATCTCTATTAAGATAGCACCTGGCAAACAGTAGACACTTAATAAATGTTTTTGACTGACTGATATCATACTGCTGACTCAAGTTGAGCTACAAGCCCACTCAAATCCCCAGACCTTTTTCAGGCCTAATCATGCCTCCCCATGTTATACTTGTGAAGTTATTGTTAATGTTGTTTTGCCCAAGTGCAAACGCATCTCTTATCTATCTTATTAATTTCAGCCTAAGGCTGAAAGCATGTCAAGATCCTCTTGGAGCCAGATTCTCTCATTTATTGGGTTAGCTATCTCTCCCAGTTTTGCATCACCAGCAAATTTGATGAGTTATATCATCGATGCCTTTTATCTAAGTCATAGCTTCAAGGTCAAGCACATCTCCCTAAGGTATTCCACTGGAAACCTTCTGCCATTCTGACCCTGAAGCATTAACAACTTCTCTTTGAGGGTGACCATCCAACTAGTTTTGAATCTAATTATATACTTGCTGATCGATATCTCTCCATCTTCTCTGCAAATATAGTATGATATATTTTATCAAAAGCTTTGATGAAAATCTAGGTAAACTTTGTTTACTTTGTGCAACCTCCTCATCTCCTAGTTTAGTCATGTAAAGGGCAGGCAAAGCAGCCTATGTGAAGTAGGAAGGTACTTTGAAAGACAGGTGCCAGGCAAGTGAAATCACCACCACCACCACCTTGACCATCATCATTGATCATTCCAATGGAGACAGCCCAGAACTTGAATGCAAAGAGCCTTAGGAAAGACAGCACATCCTAACCTCAACTACAGCTATGCCTTCTTCACTCCTCTAGAGTCATCATTGAGGGAAGAAATCATTTCGGCACTTAGCACAGTGTCTGGCACATAGTAAGCACTTAATGAATATTGATTGATTGATTAATTGATTATGAAGAAGCAATAACTCCATGCAATAACTGTGACCAAGCACCACCAATAGTCAGATAGGCATGGAAGTCCTAGGAATAGTAGCACCCTGTCCCTTTAGAAAACTAGACTTGCTTCCAGACCAATCTTCAAAAATTTCATCAAGAGAAGCAGTTCCTGTGGGAAAAGAACCAGGCATTCCCCATCTACTGAGCAGTCAGGGATTTTGAGGAAGACATAGGAGGCAGCAAGTACCACCGCTACCACTTTGGCCACCAACTTTCTCTAGACCCTGACAAAAACAAGACCCTGAGCCCAGAGTCTTGGGAATAGCAATGATTATAGCTCTCGTGTGTGTGTGTGTGTGTGTGTGTGTGTGTGTGTGTGTGTGTGTGTGTGTGAAAGAGAGACAGAGAGAGACCTCTAATTGTGTTCAGTCAGATCCTACTCTCTGTGATCCCTTTTGGGATTTTCTTAGCAGAAATAGAAAACATGAGCATGAAAGACACTGTGAGAGAGCATGAGAGAGATGGGGAAAGATAGAAACAGAAGGAGGGAAAGAGAGAGAGAGGGAAGAAAAAAAAGAGAAAAAGAAAATTGGGGATAGAGAAAGAAACGAAATAGAAACAGAGAACCTAAAAAGAGATAGAATAAGAAAGCACATGAGAGAAAAAGACAGAGGAAAGAGAAAGAGGGGAAAGAATGAGGGGGTGAAAAAAGGAAGGAGGAGGGGGAGAAAAAATGAGGAGAGTCAAAGACAGAGAGACTTCCCACCCTCCCATCCCCAAGTGATTCTTCTATCTCAGGACCTCAGATTTTCTGCTTCTACTAACTTATCTCACAGGACAGTTTTTGTAGTCCTATCACATCATTCCTGGGAGAACAAGCAGCTTCTTCCTCCCCAGAGCATCTAGCCCTCTCTTCTCCAAAAAGAGTTTCCAATCTGTCATTAAGTTCTTAAGTTTTTACAGTGTAGCTGCCCCTTTTCTTCCCTTTTTTCTCTTTATCATCCATTCTTAATCATACTTCTCCACAACCAAGATTTGAAGCTTCATTTCTTTTTCCTTTAGGAATATTTTATCCTCCCTAAAAACCTGGGCATTCTTAGGGTTGCTCCCTTTTCCTTCTCCTCCAGAAGGGAGATCAGCTTATAGACAGAAAGCTATGGAAGAAATAACATTTCAAATAACATCTGCAATCACCCTACAATTTCCCTTAATCTCCATAAAGGTTGAGATTTTCAGCCTTTTTAAAAAATACTTGTGGGTACTTAAAACTCAACCCTAAGCACCAGGTTAAAACTTTTATAGTTAATTAGCCCTTCTTAATAACTCGACAACACCACTCAAATTCCCTTCCTTTGTCCCAAGACCTTTACAGACATAGACACACCCACCTCTCCTTCAGCTTCAAACCAATTTCCAATCTGTGGCACCCATTTTGCCTACGCACCAATCCACTCTATCAGCTTACTTAACTAACCTCTATTATCCTACTTACTTTTCTTCCTTAACTTGCCTAGTCTTGCCAACTACCTTCTTCTTCCTTTTCTTATATCTTCTTGTGGTTCTATTCCCTAATCTTTCTTAATCTTTTTTAAGATTTTCTTTAACTGTCCTTGAACCTGCTTATTTTAAACCCAGAATCATCATCTGGAGCTACTTTGTACACAAACAAATTATCTGGTTTCTCAACAACTTTGCATAGTTTGGCTTTCCTTGTTAGACCTGTTAGTAGTCTTGAAAATACACTTGAGTACTGTCAGCATTGCTTTCTCCTGTTGGGATTTATACTGGTTACATTTGCATCATTTCCATGCCTCGGAAGTCTTCCCCAGTTGATTCAGTCTATATCTTGTCTGTATGTAGTTCTTTGCATGTCATCTCCTTAAAAAAACTATAAGCTCCTTGAGGGCAGGGACCAGCTTTTTGCTTTTGTGTTCTTAATGATCAGCACGGTGGCACATTAGCAGAGACTCATTATCTGAATGACTCCAAAGCACAATCAGTGCTAAGTGTGGCTCTTGTTCAAACATAAGTATGAAAGAAGTGTCTGTGACATTTCTAGTGGGATGAATGTTGCTGCTGGAAAGATCACATCCTGATAGCTTTTGGTTCTAATCTCACGGTTGCTGCCACTAATAGAAGAGTATAGTTGAAATATTTAATCTTGGGAAAGATGAGAAAGGGGAGTAGCTAGTTGGTGCGGTGGATGGAGTGCTGGGAAGCCCTGAGTTTAAATCTACTTACTAGCTATGTGTCACTGGGCAAGTCACTTTGCCTCTGCTATAAAATAGGGATGATAATAACACCTACCTTCCAAAATTGTTGTGAGGATTAAATGAGATAATATATATAAAGTACTTGGTACCCAGTAAGAGCTGCTAAATGTTGTTCCCTCTCTTTTCTTGTAGATGATGATATCTGTCAAACCTAACATTTCCTTGGATCATTTGCTCTTAAAGTCTCTTTCTTGTTCAGAATGAATCCTGACAGGGAATCAGTGCACTGAAAAATATTTCTACTGTATTTCAGCAATCATAAATTCTTTCTGTCAAATCAATACAGTTTTAAGTTCTATGTTCCAGGCATGGTGCCAAACCTTGAGAATATAAATGTAAGTAGAAAAAAAAATCCTGTCCTTAAAGAACTTACATTCTAATGGAGGAAGACAATACATAACAACTAAAAAGATGGGAAGTGAGACAGGAGAACAAGTGAGAGTATGGCAGAGAAAGACCTGAGTACAGTCTGGAGAAGAGAGGTTCTAGGAGAAACCATCCAATCTAAGGAAGACGCTATAAAGGCAAAGAGTTCTTCCAACATGTGAATTCCAGGATAGGAATGAATTTCTAGAATGAAAATTGGGGGGGAGGGGATGTTGAAAATGCTTTAGGATAGTAAAAGGAATTCTGGCAGCAAGTAGCAAAGGAATGACACTGGCTCTTGGTTGTATCCACATGTGCATATTTGGTAAAATAATCACTCATTGCAAACATATAATATTTAAAGTTTAAATTAAATTTTATATTTTTGATAAACAAAAATCTATTTTTCTTTCTCCTACCCCACTGGGGGAAAAAAGGAAGAATTCCTTGTAACAAATAGGTTAACACAAAACAAATTCCTTCCTTGGCTCATATTCCAAAAATGTGTGTTATTCTCAGGTTCACCCTGAATCCATTTCATTCTTATTATCCCCTTTCAGAGATTAAAAAAGTCAGTGTAAAACAAATTCTAAAGGTTTTCTAATGCTTCTATGCTCCAAATCTGCAGCATGAGCTAGCAATGAATTTCTACACACACACACACACACACACACACACACACACACACACACACATACACACCCTTGGTGACACCTGATGCAACCTCAGATCATTCACTTCTTTTTAAAAAATTAATTAATTAACTTTTAATGCATATTGCTTTATGACTCATATTGGGAGAGAAAAATCAGAACAAAAGGGAAAAACTATGGGAGAGGAAAAAAAACAGAAAAAATAAGTAAACATAGTGTGTGTTGATTTACTTTCAATCTCTATAGTTCTTTTTCTGGATGCAGATGGCATTTTCTATTCAGTCTATTTGGATCACTGAACTACTGAGAAGAACAAAATCTTTCATAATTGATCTTGTCACACATTCTTGTCATTCAGTACAATATATATACCTGGTTCTGCTTATTTTGCTCAGCATCAGTTCATAGAAATCTTTCCAGGCTTTTCTAAAATCAGCTTGTCCATCATTTTTTATAGAACAATAATATTTCATTACTTTCATGTAACACAACTTGTTTAACCATTCACCAATTGTTAGACATCTTTTCATTTCCCAATTTTTTGCTACTACAAAAAGAGCTGCTACAAACACTTTTGTACATGTGAGTCCTTTTCCCTCCTTTATGATTTCCTTGAGATACAGGTGTAATAATGGCATTGCTGGTCAAAGAGTAGGCACAATTTTATAGCCCTTTGAGCATAGTTCCATATTGTTCTCCAGAATAGTTGGATAATTTCACAACTCTACCAACATGCATTAGTGTCCCAAGTTTCTCACATCTCCTCCAACATTTGTCATTATCTTTTCCTGTCATTTTAGCCAATATGAGAGGTGTGATGTGGTACCCCAGAGCTGTTTTAATTTGCATTTCTCTAATTAATAGTGATTTAGAAGAAGTTCCAACTCACTTCCAGTTGATCAATGATGGATAGAAATAACTATACCCAGAGAAGGAACACTGGGTAGTGAATGTAAACTGTTAGCACTACTGTCTATCTACCCAGGTTACTTATACCTTCGGAAGCTAATAATTAATGTGCAACAAGAAAAAGGTATTTACACACATATATTGTATCTAGGATATATTGTAGCACATGTAAAATGTATGGGATTACCTGCCATCGGGGGGAGTGGAGGAAGGGAGGGGATAATTTGGAAAAATGAATAAAAAAATAAAAAAAAATAAAAATAAAAAAAAATTAGTGATTTAGAGCATTTTTTCATATGACTATAGATGGTTTTAATTTTGTGTCTGTTCATATATTTTGACCATTTATCAATTGAGGAGTGACTTGAATTCTTATAAATTTAACACAGTTCTTTATATATTTTAGAAATGAAATTTCTATCAGAAACACTGGCTATAAAATGTTTTCCCAGCTTTGTATTCCCCTTTTAATATTATTTCTGTTGGTTTTGTTTGTACAGAAACTTTTTAATTTAATGTAATTGAAGTTGTCCATTTTGCCTTTCATAATGTTCTCTAGTTCTTCTTTGGTCATAAATTGCTCCCTTCTCCAAAGATCTGATAGGTAAATTATCCCTTGCTCTCCTATTTTGCTTATGGCAACACCTTTTATGCCCAAAGTATGTACCTATTTTGACCTTATTTTGGTATGGGGTGTGAGATGTTGGTCTGGGCCAAGTTTATGACATAATATTTTGCAGTTTTCCCAGCAATTTTTGTTAAATAGTAAGTTCTTATCCCAGAAGATGGAGTTTGAGGGTTTATCAAGTAGCCTTGATTATTGTGTTGTGTGTATCTAATCAAGTCTGCTGATCCACCATTCTATTTCTTAGCTAAACCAAATGGTTTTCATGACTTGCTTTATAATATAGTTTTAGATTTGGTGCTGCTAAGCCACTATCCTTTGTATTTTTTTTTACTAATTCTCTTGATATTCTTGATCTTTTGTCCTTCCAGATGAACTTTATTATCATTTTTCTAGTTCAATAAAATAATTTTTGTCAGCTTCATTGGTATAGACAGCACTGAACGAGTAGACCAACTTAGGCAGAATTGTCATTTTTATTATATTAGCTCAGTTGTACAAATTTTCCAATTGTTTAAATCTGATTTTATTTGTGAGAAGTGTTTTGTAATTTGTAATATAATCCCTAGATTTGTCTTAGTAGGTAAACACCCAAATATTTTATTTTTCTACAGTTATTTTAAATGGAATTTTTCTAATTCTTGCTGCTGGACTTTGCCAGTAACATATAGAAATATGGATGATTTGTGTGAGTTTATTTTATATCCTGCAATTTTGCTAAAGTGGTTAATTGTTTCCAGTAGGTTTTTGGATGATTTTCTAGGATTCTCTAAGTATCTATTATCATATCATCTGCAAAGAGTGAATATTGCTGTTGTTCAATCATGTCTCGCTCTTTGCACCTCTGTTTGGGGTTTTTTCAGCAAATATATTGGAGTGGTTTGCCATTTCCTTCTCCAATTCATTTTACAAATGGTGAAACTGAGACAAACTGGGTTAAGTGACTTGCCCAGGGTCTTACAGCTAATAAGTATCTGAGGCCAGATTTGAACTCAAGGTGAATTTTCCTGATTCCAAATGCAGTTTTCTATCTCTTGTGCCAGCAGCTACCTGCTCATTTTTGGTATTAGGAAACTTCTATGACTTTCAGTACTTACAATGTAAAAGTACATTGAATCCTCTTTAGCCTGCATCTTTTTAGGAGGCTTCCCGGTTTAATGTATTCAAATAAACCAGCAATGCTAACTTAAGCAGAAAACAGGCAAAATAATATCACAATTGCACAACGAACCATGCTATTTTAATTAACATGTGATGGATAAGAAAATAGGCAAACTGATATCAGTGCAACAGAAGTAAACTCAGGTTCACAAAATAAGTATTAATAACTTTCAGGTGTCATGATACAGCCACTAAACATGCAAACATCCTTAGTTCAATTAGAACCCTTACTCAGAGGGGCAGCTAGGTGGCGCAGTGGATAGAGCACCAGCCCTGAATTCAGGAGGACTGGAGTTCAAATTTGGTCTCAGATACTTAACACTTCCTAGCTGTGTGACCCTGGGCAAGTCACTTAACCCCAGCTTGGGGGGGGGGGGGGGGAAGAACTCTTACTTGTCATGCTCAAAACCATGTGAGCTGGATGCCTCATAAGCATATCATATCAACAAAATGCTTTGATAATTAATATTGTCATGATGGATAGATCACAGAAGACAGAATTGTCCTTAAAGAAGCTAAGAACAACACGCCTAAAACTGGAAAATAAAATGGAAACCAAACAGGCCTTTTTGAAATCAGAAGTATAACAATTACAGTTCACACAAAGTCACATTTACATAAAAATGAAAGAAAATGGAAAAGAAATGGAAAATAGCTCAAAACAGAGAAAATAAAAGATGAAAGAAAATAAATTCCACTGAATCTGGAATGGGGAGGTAAAAAATCCATTGGAGGCCAATCAAAACAAAGCAAAACATAAAGCAAAACAAAGATTAAAATGGGATTTAGTGGGGGAGGAAATCAATGAATAAGCACAAAGATATTTAAAAATTAAACAATGAAGAGAGACATAAAAGTACCAAAAAAAAGTTAGCAAGGCAAAATTTCCTTTAGCCAACATCAACAAAAGCTCAAAACTCAAAACCATCATTAAAATCCCAATCTCAAGAGAGGATTAAAAAAATCTTTCCAAAAATGCTAAAATATAAATTTCACTAACAGAGGAGAAACCAACAGGAAAAAGAAAAACATAGCATTTCAAAAAGTAATTCCCAAGAATGAAGTCTCCACATGTACACAACTTGCATAGAATAAAGTATGGGGTGACCCCCCCTTTAAGGGGTGTCCTCAATGGAATACAATCACTGCATTGGAAGTTGTTTCCTTTTGGATTCCACTTGGGTTTGCCTCAAGGGCTTACTTTGCTTAGGTGTGGGATATATACAAATTCTATAACTCTCTGCTCATTATTTCTCTTGTTTATTGGAAACTTGCATTTTGCTTAGGTTGATGGACTGCCATAAGGAATCAGTGTCCACTCCTCCCTGCTCCCAGAACCTCAGTTCAGACTGAAGCAGAGATGTGTGATTCTTAGACCACCTATTTCTATACTGCTCAGGAGCTAAGAATGGTTTGAAAAACTTTATTTTATGTATATAAAATTTTACATAAAAATCATCCTTAACTCTTGGTCTGAACAAAAACTGGAAGTGGTCTTCATTTGCTCCCATCCCTACCCAGGGAGGTAATTTGCCAGGTTCTAGAAAACCTCTTAGATCATCATTTATCATAGTATTAATCTCATTCAATAAGGATTTTGGTGGCTGCTGGATTTTCCTCTTGATAAGACACAAGACACATATGACAGTTGAGGGGATGGGTACAGAACACGTTGAGAGGGCAAACAGCATGAGGGAGTGTTGGCTACAGCTGGAGGGGCCAGATTTTTGTGTTTCCTTCTCTAAGGAAGCAGGGTGGATCTAGTAGCATGTCCTGTAGTTCCAAGTACAGTTCTCCTGTCCCTTGCTACATCCTGATGCTAGGAACAGGATTTGGGGTGGAGCTGATATCCATAAATCAGTCTTAACTTAATGCTGCCACATTTGACAAGATAGATGATCTCCTTCTTCCCAGAAGCATTTGTCTAAAAAAAAAAAAAAGTCACAAGACATCAGTGAATAATTCTGGAGCTGGCATCTGCTTGGACTTTCCATATCCATAAGCAATACTATTTGGGCTAGAGATCCAGGTTTATCTCATTCAAGTTTCACAACAATGATGTGAAGAAAGACTTGTGGATACAACTGTTCATTTGATAAATGAGAAACTGAGACTTAGTACGTAGAACTCTGTCAGATGGAGATTCCGACCTTTGTCTTCCTGATTCCAAGTCCAACAATCTTTCCATTCTTCTATTGAGTCAGGTTGTTGAAGGTATTAAATGACAAGTCGAGGAGCTGTATTTTATCCTAGAGGCAATAAGAGAGGATGATAGCCTGAGTTAAGGAGGTAGTCATGGAGGTGTTAGGAGAAAATAATAAGCATTTATTAAGTACCTACTATGTGCCAGGTTCAGTTTAAAGTGTTTTACAAATATTATCTCCTTGGGTCATTTCATGAGGGTGGAAACTCAGAAGTGGTAAAAATAACTTTTTACAAACACAGTAAATGCACTATACAATGTTCTCAATGCTTGCCTGGTCCTATATCTTAGGGTACGGTAGGAAAGGAAAAAATCTACTATATCTACTAGTACTAGTACTATTTCTATAACTATTGTGTGGTTTGTCTTTTGGGGGAGAAGAACAAAGACATGATAGGGTGATGTCTTAACTTGCTCATTAATTAGATTTGTTTGAAAGAATGGCACAAAGTCATTAGTCTCACTCTCCTTTCCAGAGTCATCCAAGTCCAGTGGCAGGACAAAAGTCAAGCTGACTAGCAATGGTCCAGAATGCAGATGTCTGGTCAAACTCTAAGCATTCCACAATGCCTGCTTCAGCTATCTTCATGGCTATTAGGACAAATTGTTCTCATCCATCCATTCCATCAGGAGAAATCTTCACATGCTTGGGGCAGACATTCCCCTAGCTCACCAAAGGGTTCGAGACCTGCTGATTACCCTCAACCTGGTTTAGCCAGTCTTCTGAGATGATTTAATGGGGTGTGGCTGTTGTGCATGATATTGCTTCTTAGAGCCACAGGTAAGAGTTGGCTGGAAGATGGACACCAAAGGTAAATAAGCGGTCCTGAAAAGGACTCAGCAAGCAGCACTAAAGATGCCAGTTCTCTTTAAATATCCCATATACACTACTCCTACTCCTATTCCTATATCCACCACCACCACCACCACCACTACTACTACTAGTACTACTGTCCAAGAACTCAGGTCTTCTTGATTCCAGGACAAGTGTTTTATTCATTCTGCTATCTAGCTGCTGAGGGAAACAGAAGTTTAAGTGAATTGCCCAGAATCAGAGAGCTAGTATATGAAGCCAAATTTAAATTCAGGTCTGCTTGATGCCAGATCCAGTCCTCTACCTAACATCCTCTCAAGTCTAGTTTACTTCTCTCTTTCTTATACTGGAGAGATGAGAAAACAAACTGGATTTTAATACCTGGAATCTAATTCTAGCCTTTTAGTACATGGCTACCTGCTTTTAGCTCTAGCTTATTTTTCTTGGGCTAATAAAAAGAGATAACATTTGGAATAATATAATTTATTTTCTCTTCTCCCTTCCTCCCTCTTTCCCTCCTTCTGGAGCTCCATCCTTCCCTTCCTTCCTTCCTTCCTTCCTTCCTTCCTTCCTTCCTTCCTTCCTTCCTTCCTTCCTTCCTTCCTTCCTTCCTTCCTTCCTTCTTTCCTTCCTTCCTTCTTTCCTTCCTTCTTTCCTTCCTTCCTTCCTTCTTTCCTTCTTTCCTTCCTTCTTTCCTTCCTTCCTTCCTTCTTTCCTTCTTTCCTCCCTTCCCTCCCTCCCTCCCTCCCTTCCTCCCTTCCTTCCTTCCTTCCTTCCTTCCTTCCTCCCTTCCTTCCTTCCTTCCTGCCTGCCTCTTCCAACTCTACTGGAGAGAGCACAACTACACTGGGCTGGCTACACTGTTCATATGCCAAATGTACAGTTGCCAAAAAAATTGTTTTATGGAGAACTCACACAGGGCAGGTGGCTAGAAAAAGTGATACAAGGACACTCTCAACATATCTCTTAAGAATTTCCTTCCTGATCCAACTCACTTCCAGTTGATCAATGATGGACAGAAATAACTACACCCAGAGATGGAACACTGGGAAGCGAATGTAAATTGTTAGCACTACTGTCTATCTACCCAGGTTACTTATACCTTCGGAATCTGATACTTAATGTGCAACAAGAAAATGGTATTTACACACATATATTGTATCTAGGTTATATTGTAACACATGTAAAAGGTATGGGATTACCTGCCATCGGGGGGGAGGGAGTGGAGGGAGGGGGGGATAATTTGGAAAAATGAATACAAGGGATAATATTATAAAAAAAATTACTCATGCATATATACTGTGGAAAAAAATTCTAAATAAAATTAAATTAAAAAAAAAAAAAAAAAAAAAAAAAAAAGAATTTCCTTCCTGGGGGCAGCTAGGTGGCGCAGTGGATAAAGCACCAGCCCTGAAGTCAGGAAAACTGGAGTTCAAATTTGGTCTCAGACACTTAACAATTCCTAGCTGTGTGACCCTGGGCAAGTCACTTAACCCCAGCCTCAAAAAGAAGAAAAATAAAAAAAGAATTTCCTTCCTTCCTTCCTTCCTTCCTTCCTTCCTTCCTTCCTTCCTTCCTTTCTTTCCTTCCTTCCTTCTCTCCTCCCTTTCTTCCCCTCTTTCTGTCTGTCTCTGTCTCTGTCTCTTTCTTGGCATTTCTAATTCTTTTTAATATTGAACATAAGAAACTTCAG
The DNA here is from genome assembly GCF_048593235.1 of Sminthopsis crassicaudata. NCBI lineage: Eukaryota > Metazoa > Chordata > Mammalia > Dasyuromorphia > Dasyuridae > Sminthopsis > Sminthopsis crassicaudata. Next base: position 60,934,411 of record NC_133617.1, on the reverse strand, counting down.
ATAAAATGGGCATTTTCATGTACATAGTGGAATGGGGGGAAAAAGGATGGGATGAAACTGAGAATCTTTATTAAGTTCAGCCTAATAATATTGTTTTGTTATTAATAGCATATATAATCATTTAAATAATTTAACAATTAATTATGTAATTCAATGCATAATTGTCAAAGCTATCCTTCTGACCTTTCTTCTATCTCTTCAGTATATTAAACAAACAAACAAAAAAACCCACTTCAATTATTCTTTTTTAATTTTTTGGCAACCATATCAGTAATTGCCTTTTCCCTCCAATTTCTCTCTTCTTGAAAAATTGAAAAGAACAAACTAAACCTTGTAAGAAATAGAGAATTGAGAAAATAAAATTCCCACATTAGCTGTTACTCACAATGTGTCTTATTCTACATTAGTGGATTATTATAATTTTTACCTTTGTTTCTGCATAACAGTTAAACTCAACAAGCATTTAAATGCTTGCTGGGTGCCAGGCTCTGAGTTATACTCAATTAGCATCCAACTTATTGGAGGGAAACAACAAGCATTCAGATAAATAAATTGAAATAAATATAAACTCATTTGGGGAGGGCATTAACAACTGGAAATTAGGAAAGGTCTCTAGTAGGAGAAGGCATTGGAGCTGAGCCATGAAGGAAATGAGAAGTCCCCAAAGGCAGAGGCAAGGCTAACACACACACACACACACACACACACGTATATGTAATACTTATTGTATATATATGTATATAAGTATAGATAGATATGTGCTGTAAGTATGTGTATATATTTATATATAATCAGTATAGACACATATAGTAAATAATAAAAAATAATTTGAAAGGAAAGGTGCTGGTAGGGAGAGTCAGAAGTCTGGGAAAGGATTTCTGCTGATGGTGAAATTTGTGCTGTCTTGAAAGAAGCTAGGGAGTCTAGGAGGGAGAGTATCCCAGGCATGGAGCACAGTCAGTGCTCCATGGTGAGAGATGAAGTAGAGGAAATATTCTGTGTGAAGAGCAGCAAGGAAGCCAGTATAGTTGGATCATATTGAACAGGAACAAGAGTCAAGCATAGGATTTGAAAGGTAGGAAGGGGAAGACTTAAATGACATATTTGATATTGGAGGTAATAGAGAGCTACTGATATTTATTGAATAAGTGGAATGGCGTGATCAGATCCATACTTCAATAATATCAGCTAAGTGAAGGATAAACTGGATTGAGCAGAAACTTGAAGTGGGGATGCCAACCAGATGACTATTGCAAAATCCAGGTGTAAGCTACCAGGGTAGTAACTATTTGGATAAAAAAAAAGAAACATATGAGAGATGCTATGAAGATAGAAATAAAATTTGATAACCTATTGAATATATTTGTTCAGTGTATGGATGATAAAAAATGCCACTGAAGTTACTAGCCTTTGGTAGTGCTCTCAACAATAATAGAAAAGTTGGGGAAAGAGAAGAGTTTTGGGGAAAGATAAATGTTGGGGAAAGATCCATGTTGAATTTGGGATACCTATTGGACATCCAATTTGAAATTTCCAAAAAAGGCAACTGGATATATAAAGATTAAAGCTCAAGAGAAAGATTAAGGCTGATGGAAATTATCTGCATGGAACCTGGAGTTAACAAGATCATTAATTGAGAGCATAGAAAGACAAGAGAACCTTGGATGGACCCTTGAGAGACACCTATGGATAGTTAGACTAGAATTAAGATCCAACAAAGACACTGAAAAAGAGCAATCAGACAGGTGGAGAAGGCCCAGGAGAGAACAATGTCTCAAAACTGAGATAGGATGGCCAGAAACTGGAAACTGAGTGGATGCCCATCAATTGGAGAATGGCTGAATAAATTGTCGTGTATGAATGTGATGGAATATTATTGTTCTGTAAGAAACAATCAGCAGGGTGATTTCAGAAAGGCCTGGAGAGACTTACATGAACTGATGCTGAGAGAAATGAGCAGAACCAGGAGATCATTGTACACTTCAACAACAATACTGTATGAGGATGTATTCTGATGGAAGTGGATATCTTCGACAAAGAAAAGATCTAATTCAGTTCCAATTGATCAGTGACAAACAGAACCAGCTACACCCAGCGAAAGAACTCTCGGAGATGATTATGAACCACTACATAGAATTCCCAATCCCTCTAATTTTGTCCGCCTGCATTTTGGATTTCCTTCACAGGCTAATTGTACTCTATTTCAAAGTCCAATTCTTTTTATATAGCAAAATAACTATTTGGACATGTATACATGTATTGTATTTGACTTATACTTTAACATATTTAACATGAATTGGTCAACCTGCCATCTGGGGGAAGGGGTGGGGGATAGAGGGGAAAAATTGGAACAAAAGGTTTTGCAACCATCAATGCTGAAAAATTACCCATGCATATATCTTTGTAAATTAAAAGCTATATAATAAAAAAAAAACAATTTGACCCCCCCAAAAAAAGCATGAAATCAAAAAGGGTGAATTTAGCACCAGTGAAGATAAAATTAAAGCAATTTTAAGAACTTAAAAAAAAACTGAGACAGGAAGAATAGTTTCAAAGGCTTCAGAGAAGTTAAGAAGGATGAAGTTTAAGAAAGGACAATATATTTGGCAATTAAGAGATCACTGGTGAATCTGGGGAGTTGGGGAACAATAGTTTCAATCCCATGATGCAGGTAGCAGCCAGATTGCAGAGGATTTAGGATCTATCAAGAGAAGAGAAATTGTAGACAGCTGGTACGGAAGGCTTTCTCAAGTTTAGTCTCAAAAGGAAGGGATGTAGAATTATGGCTAATGGGAATAATCAGAGCAAGGGAAGGTTTTTTAAGGATGGAAGTGAAATAGTCAGCAGAATTTGTAGGCAGCAGATAAGGAGACAGAGAGTAAATAGGGAAAGAGTGAAGATTAGAGAGAGTAGAGATGTAATGGGGGAAATCTACTGGAGAAGATGGGAGAAGATGGCATCAAGGGTCTTTCCACACAAAGAGAAAAGCTATCTCTTCATGAGAGATGGGAAAAAGGAGGTGAGAGATGATGTCAGAAGGATGTGAAATGAGGAGGGCAGAAAAGGGAGTGCTTGGCAAATGGACTCCAATTTTTAAAAGTATGAGGCAAGGTTCTTTCTTATTTGGGAGTAGTTGGAGGGGCTGCTGTGGGAGGCTTGAGAAGACATAAGACTGTTTGGAACAGCTGTTGTGGTGATCAGGATAGCTAATTGATTAGGGTGTTATAAAAGGATTTCCTTGCTACAGTGAGGGCCTAATGGAGCTGATGTAATAAATTTGTTGGTTACCCAGTCAGAACAATTTTGTGATTTTCCCCAGTTCTATTCATTCAGCATGGGAATGGGAATGAATGTGGTGAGATGGTGGGAAGAATCCCAGGGTGAGGTTAGGCAACGTATGATCTGTAGCAGGACAAGGGAACAGGGGATTAAAGTGTAGAAAATTGTGTGAAATTGATCTGATTCACCAAGGTGTGAAAGATAGGGAAGGGAAGAGAATGCAGCTGGTACAAGGGTGATGGCTTGTGAATAAACTGAAGCATGGTGGGATTGGAGATCATTATAAAGGTTAAGGGGCCATAAGGCAGAGGGAAAAATGGAATGAGAAAAGATTATGATCATAGAGAAGAATTTCAGAGTTCATGACCACAGAGATGGAACACATATGAGTGATGGCAAGATCAAAGGTGAGACCACTTCTGGGTGTAATGAGGGTGGAATGGAGGAGTAGGTCATGGGAATTGGGAAGACTGAAAAACAAGGAAGCCAGGGTAGCTGAGGGAACATGAAGGGGTGCATTAAAGTCCCCTAAAATGAAGACATGTTTAGGGTGGAGAGAAAGAGTATATGTTCACTTTATTAAAATGACTATGCTCACTATATTTTAGAGTTTTTTTTAATTCTGCTGAATTCATTCTGCATAACTTTATAAGTTAAGTGACTGTACCAAGATCTCCCAGGCAAGAGGAAGAGACAGGATGTTAATTCTAAATTCAGTCACATTCAGGGGCATCAGCTAAAGGATAGGGCTTTATAAAACTTAAAAGATCACTTAAATGTCAGCTACTATTATTTGTATTAATAATTGTTATTCAAGGATCCTCTTCTGATTCTGATTTGTTAGAAATTGAAATTGGGGGCAGAGGGAAGATGTGACTAGGAGGTAAGAGGCTGAGAGAGGAATGTGGTGGCAGTGGAGTCTGTAGGAAGGAAGATAATTGGGGAGGAAACCCTCCCTGATAACTGAGTTTTCTGGACATGTTGGCAAGGGTCAGGCTCAATGGATGTTCTATGTCTTCCTACAAGATCTACTTTTCTCCTCTCAGTTCTCCTTCCTTTCTATTAGAAGTAAGTATAGGATTAGTTCTTGGCATTCTGAGGCCCTATGACTACTTCCCAGTCTAGCCTTGAAATTCCCACACTCAGGGAATCAGCCCCAGTCCTCAGTCCCAGCCACTTGGTTCCCATCAGGAGGTTGGTGGGACTTTGAAACCCCCTCCTCAATCTTGGCCTAAAGCTGGGTAGGCCTTGCCAAGGCAGCCCCCTTCCCCCACCCATGGCTGGTGTTGCATTTCTCCTTGGTGAGCTCAGCCCCTCTAGGGATCCTGGGCCTGGAGCCAGGATATGAAGCAGCTGCTGTAGTTGGGAACCCTGACCCAGGAACCTGAGAAAGGTCTTTTTTATTCCCTCTTCTCCTCCCCTCCCTTGCCCTTCCCCACAACAAATCAAAAAGCATAAAATTTGGGAAGGAAGTGAGACCTATCCAAGGAGAATAGACCATAAGCCAAGGTCCAGAAGAAGATAGGCTTGTCTTGCCTCCTCTACTCCCGCCATATAGCTAATGGCTATAGCAGCTGTTCTGAGAACCCTGGATTCTGGGCCTAGAGTACTAGTGAAATCCTGGGAATCATCCTGTATGGATTTAGTTCCCTAGGCCAGGGGTGGGGGTGAGGTGGCAGAGTCAGCTATGGGTTGGAATGCAGCCAGGTCAAGTCTGGGACTTAGTGACCAGCCACCTCCTGCCTTCCTGAGTCCAATAAGCTACCACTGAGCAAGGAGAATAAGGAAGACATTTCTGACTGAGGTCCTGAAGAGAAAGAAATGGGGATGTTTAGCTTGGAGGACAGAAAATTTAGTGGGAATATGATATTTATTTTAAGTCTTCAAAGGTCTCTTATAATGAAAACAGGATTAAAGTCCAGAATGGAGAGGAGGGGAGGAAGTGAAAGAGGATGTGGCACTTATGCAATTTTTAGAAAAAATTGCCCAATGGGAGTTGTTGTCAAAATTGAAGTGAGTTTTCTTTCCTCTTTTTTTTTTTTTTTTTTTTTTTTTTTTAAGGGGAAGGTTGGCAATCAGGGTTATGTGACTTGCCCAGGATCACACAAGTAAGTATCTGAGGCAAGTGAGTTTTCTTCAAAGACCAGGAATCAGGAAAACAATTTCTATGACAATTATGGAAAGAAAAACAATCTAAAAAACATATGCCCAACTGTGACTTCAGAAGATTGTTGATGATCTCTGCTTCCCACCTTTGGCAGAAAGGTAATGATGCATAAGATGTGTGGAAAGAAATGTACATTTTCAGATACTTCCAATAAATAGGTAAAGGTTTTTCCTTGGTTAGATTTATTTGTTACTAGAGAAAGCTTCTATTCAGTGATGGGAATGCATGACTAATGATAATAGATACAAAAAAGAGAACAAAGAAAAGAATGTCAGTAAAACATTTTAAATTTAAATTTTTTTCTAGTATCATGTAAACAAAAATTTTAGCCTTCAGTTTTTTAAATTTTGAGTTCTAAATTCTCTCTCACCCCTTCCCTAACTCTCTTTGAGAAGGCAAGCAACATGTGTAGTCATGCGAAGCATTTTCACAATAGGCATGTTACAAAAGAAAACAGACCCAAAAAAAACCCCTAAGAATAATAAAGGAAATATGAAAATATGTTTCAATCTACATTTAGGCTCCATCAGTTCATTCTCTGGAGGTGGGAATAGCATTTTTTATCACAAGTTCTTCAGAGTTGTCTTAAATTATTTGACTGCTGAGAATGTATCATCAAATAATATCATACGATATTGTTGTTGCTGTGTACAGTGTTCTCCTGATTGTGCTAATATTACTTTGTATCAGTTCATGTAAGTCTTTCTAGGTTTTTCTGAAAGCATCCTGCTTATCATTTCTTATAGCACAATAATATTCCATCATAATCATATACCATAATTGGTATAGCCATTTCCTCATTGATGGGCATCCCTTAATTTCTAATTCTTTGCCATATACATACACACACACACACACAAACTACCATAAATATTTTTGTACATTTAAGTTTTTTTTTCTTTTCCCTTTGATCTCTTTGAGGTAGAAACCTAGTAGTGGTATTGCCTGTTCAAAAAGTACAGAGTTTTATAGTTCGTTGGACATAGTTCCCAATTGTTCTCCATAATGGTTGGATCAGTTCAAGACTCCATCAACAGTGTATTACTGTAACTATGGTTCCACACCCTTACTAATACTTATTATTTTACTTTTTTGTCATATTAGCCAATATTGTAATGCTGAAGAAACTAAGGTAAGACAGAGATTAGGTTTTTAATATTTTAATAGTAGAGAATTTGGATTACCATAGCTAGCCAGCTGGATGGCACTCTTGTCTCAAAGCATCCAGCACTCAGCAAGTAATTGTAGAAACTTTTATAGGGCTCCATCTATCAGGGAAACAAAGGCAAGGTGGGAGGGGCAGTACTGGGTGAGTGGAAATTCCAGGAAAGGACCATAACTTTTAAATTCTGACAGGTTGAGGGTCAAGAAGGTAGTCGAGCAGGAGACAAGAAGTCTGAGACCAGGACATACCCAAGCATGTGAGATAAGTCATCTGGAGTTTTATGATTCACTGGAATGTGAGAGTGGCCATAGCTTGAAGGCCCTAATTCTCTTAGTCCTAATGGAGCAAGGAAAAGTGGGGGGGTCACCAGAGAAACTAAGGCAGAACAATTCAGAGAAACTGAGGTATTATAATATGCTAGGTGTGAGGTGGGATATAATATAGCAATGATTTTTCAAGTCCCCTGATTTTGGGGAGGGCTTCTATTCTAACAATAAGTCAGTAATCCTAAATCTTCTGGCTTTAGAATCTACCTCAAGGATTTCCTACACTACCAATCTAAGAACAATAATCTATCTGATTCTAAATAGATCACTCCTCAATTCACTGCTGACTGTCAGATAGCTTCTGGCCTCGGGATAGTCCCATAGACCGAACTCCTGAAACAAAAGTGATAATATATTGGTCAATGAGAAACAAATTCTGGAGACCACTACTTGGCCCTACCTCTGGGCCATAGAATTAGCATGTCAATGATAGAAAGCCGGATAAAAGTATCCTCTCTTTTAATACTCTGCTAAATTCTCCTGGAAGCCTGCAAATTCTTTTGAGAAACGTCCCAAAACCAGTCTATGACCCCAAACTTTTGGGTCCCCTTCCCCTCTTCAACAGTGGTATCTCAGAATTGTTTTAATTTTCACTACTCTATAGATCTTTTTGTGGTAGCAGAGAATTGCAAAATGAGTAGGGAGAGCAGCTGAACAATTTGTGGTGTATGAAAGTAATGGAATATTGTTGTCCTATAAAAAATAATAAACAAGCTGATTTTAGAAAGGCCTGGGAAGATTTAAAGGATTTAGTGAAACAAGCATAATCAGGGACACATTTTACATAATAAACAGCAAGAATGTACAAAGATAAACCATGAAAACCTTGATTCTTCTCAGTAGTTGAGTGATCCAAAGCAATCCCAATAGTCATCGATATCCAGAAAAAGAAATAAGGAGATTGAATGCAAATCAATACATGCAATGTTCCGAAGAAGGGAACTTTCTTTCTGTTTTTATCTCTTTCATGGTTTTTTCCCTTTTGCTCTGATTTTTTCTCTCAACATGATTCATAAAGCATTGTGTATTAAACATTTTTTAAATTAAAATTTTTTTCACTGCTCTAACCAATAATGATTTCTATCTTTTTTTCATATGACTATATATAGAGTTGATTTCTTCTTCTAAAAGTTGCCTGTTCATGTTCTCTGAAGATTAAGTAATTGGGGAATGAATCCTATACTTAGAAATTTGATTCAGATTTCTACATATTTGAGAAATTAGATCTTTGTCAAAAAATGTAAAAAAATTTCCCTAGTTTCCTGCTTTCCTTCTAATCTTGACTATACTAGTTTTGTTTTATACTATCTCTTATCCATAGATCCATGGTGAAATATTCCATGCTTCCCAAATTTGCATGTTATGATCCTTTATGTCTAAATCATGTACCTATTTTTCTTTTTTTTAAATTTGAATACTATTTTATTGTTTCCAATTACATGCAAAGACTGTTTTCAACATTCTTTTTTTTTACTTAATAGTATTTTATTTTCCAAATACATGTAAAGAAAGTTTTCAACATTCATTTTTGTAAGACTTTGTGTTCCAAATTTTTCTCTCTCTTTTTTACCTTCCTCTTCCCCAACACAGCAAACAATATGCTATAGGCTAAACATGTGCAATCATTATAAATATATTTCCATATCATGTTGTGCAAGAAAAATCAGACCAAAGGAGAGAAAACCATAAGAAAGAAAAAGCAAGCAAGCAAACAAACAACAAAAGGTGAAAACACTATGCTTCAAACCACATTCAATCTCTAGAGTTTTCTCTCTTGATGAAGATGGCATTTTCCATTCCAAGTCTATTGGAATTGTCTTGAATAACCTCATTGTTGAGCAGCGCCAAGTCCATCACAGTTGATCACCATATAATCTTGCTCATACTATGTACAACGTTCTCCTGGTTTTGCTCATTTCATTATGTATCTATTTTTACTTAATCTTAGTGTGTATATGAGATATACTTAATTTCTGTCTGTTTTCCAGTTTTCCCAGCAGGTGTTGTCAATGAGTTCTTGTCCTAAAATGTTGGATCTTTGTGTTTGTCAATCACTAGATTACTATGATCATTTGCTCTTGTGTATTGTGTAACAAATTTATTTCACTTATTTAACACTCTTAATATCAATTTTTTTATGTTTACTGTTTTGTAACACAATTTGAAATCTGATATTGCTAAACCACCTTCCTTCACATTTAGTTTCACTAATTTCCTTGCTATTCTTGATCTGGAAGTTGTTCTTCCAGATGAATCTTGTTATTTTTTCTAGTTCTATAAAATAATTTTTGGTAATTTGATTGGTATGGCACCAAATATATAATTTGGGTAGAATTGTTGTCTTTATTACGTTGGCTTAGACATAAACAGTTAATATTTCTCCAATTGTTTAGATCTAACTTTGTGTGAAAAATGTTTTAAAAATGCATTCAAACAATTCCTGCATTTGTGCTGCCAAGTAAACTTCAAAGTATTTTATATTGTCTGCAGTGATTTTAAATGGATTTTTTCTTTCTGTCTCTTCTTGCTGGTATTTGTTAGTAATATATAGAAATATTGATACTTTATGCGGGTATATTGAACAACTTTACTAAAGTTGATAATTATTTCAAATACTTTTAAAAATTGATTCTCTAAATATGTTATCATATTATCTGTAAAGAGTGATAGTTTTGTTTCTTCATTGCTTATTCTAATTCCTTCAATTTCTTTTTCTTCTTTTATTATTATAGCTAACATTTCTAGAACAATATTGAATAGCAGTGGTGATAATGGGCATCCTTGCTTCACACCTGATCTTATTGGGAAGACTTCTAACTTATTCTAGATAATGTTTACTATTGGTTTTAGATAGATACTACTTATCATTTTAGGGAAATCTCCATTTATTCATGCACCCTTTGATGTTTTTAAATGAAGTTGTATTTTTTCAAAAGATTTTTCTGCACTTATTGAGATAATTAGGATTTCTGCTGGTTTGATATTGATATGGTCAATTATGATGATAGTTTTCCTAATATAGAACCAGCCTTGCATTACTGATATAAATCCCACCTAGTTATGGTGTGTGATCCTTGTGATTTTGCTGTAATTTTCTTGTTAGTATTTTATTTTAAAATTCTGCATCAATATTCATTATGGAAATTCGTAGTTTTCTCTTTTTTAGCTCTTCCTGATTTATTTGTGTCATAAAAGGAATTTGGTAGGATTCCTTCCTTGACCAAATAGTCAAGGTTCAAATAGTTTGTATAAGTTTTGAAATTAATTGTTCTTTAAATGTTTAAAATTCATTTGTGAATTCACCTAGTCTTGTGGATTTTTTTTCTTAAGGAATTCATTAATGGTTTGTACAACTTCTTTTTCTAATATGGGATTATTTAATTATTCTATTTCCTCTTTTGTTAATCTGGGCAAATTTATATTTTTACAATTTCCATCTCACTTAAAACATCAGATTTATTGGCATATAGTAGGGCAAAATAGCTCCTAGTAATTGTTTTTATTTCATCTCCATTTTTTGCTACTGATAATTTGGCTTTATTTTTTTTTCTTAAATCAAATTAACTAATGGTTTGTTTTTGTTTTCCATCACTACATAAAAACAACTTTTAAGTTTTATTTATGATTTAATGATTTTCTTATTTTCAGTTTTCCAATAGGATGTTTAATTGAGTTTTTAAATTTGTGTTTTTTCTAGGTTTTTTAAATTGCATGCCCAATTCATTGATCTGCTCATTTAAAAAAAATTTCTGATAAAAATAAAGATATAAAATTTTCCCCAAGAACTGCTTTGACTGCATCCCATAAATTTTGGCATGTTGACTTGGTAATTCTCTTTAATAAAATTATTGCTTTCTATGATTTCTTCTTTGATGCAGTTACTCTTTAGGGTTAAGTTATTTAGTTTCCAATTAGTTTTAAATTTATGTTTCAATAACCCTTCATTGATTATAATCTTTATTGCATTATGGTCTGAAAAAGAAGCATTTAATATTCTCACTTTTCTGCATTTGGTTATGACATTTTTATGCCCTAATAAATGTTCAGTTTTTGTGAAGGTATTATGCAAAAGATATACTCCTTTCAATTTTCATTCAGTTTTCTTCAAAGGTCTATCATATCTAATTTTTCTAAAATTCTATTCATCCTTTTAACTTCTTTCTTATATAGTTTTGAAAATGGAAAGTTGAGGTAATCCACTAATATAATTTTTACTGTTTATTTTCTTCTATAACTCATTTAACTTTTCTTTTAAGAAGTGGAAGTGAAGTGTTAAGTCATTTGGTACATACATGTTTGGTGTGATGTTATGCTATTTGGTACATGTATGTTTGGTGTTGCTATTATTTCATTGTCTATTATACTTTTTTTTTTTGAGCAAACTATACTTTCCCTGCTTATCTCTTTTAATTAGACCTATTTCAGGTCTAAATAAAGTCTGAAATCATGACTGCTATGTCTGCCTTTTTTTTTTTTAAACCTCCATTGAAGCTTCTTATTGTGTCTTTCTGTTTCAAATGTTTTTTTTTAACCAAAGTTTTATTAAAAGAACATTTTCATACAATATCTTTTTAAAAAATGGTCCTTTTAAAAATACATTTTATGTTTGTTTTACATATTACTGTCTTCAAGTAGAAAGAATGAAATAAATCTTTTATAGATTTATTCCTATTATGCTTAAGCACATAATTTCTTATTTTAGCTCTTAAAACTCAAATTACAATATAGTCTTTACAATTTGACATTTCCATATGCATATGACTTGGTTGGATGCTCCAAACTTCACCAAAAACTCAAACCCTAATAAGGAGCAGGAAGATCATGTATTCTGCAGTCATATGTTTTTAATCTATTCTGCTATTTGCTTGTTTTATGAACAAGCATTCATTTTCAGAGTTATGGTTACTAATTGTATATTTCCCTCCATTCTCCCCCACTCAAAAGTCTGTTTTCCTTTTGATCATTATATCCCTTAATTTGATATCCCTTCACTCAGTTCCCCTCCTTTTCTCTTCTATCCTTCCCCTCTATTTTTCAGTATTGTAAGATAGGTACCCAACTGAGTATGTTTGATATTCTCTCAGCCAATTAGGGTACAAATATGGTTTAAGCATTGCCCCCCTCCCTACACTTCATTTCCCCCTCCATTGTAAAAGCTCTTCCTTTCTCTGCTTCTTTTATGTGGGATATCATCAGGTTTCCATTGTATTTTTGCTCATTTTTCCAGCCCATATATTGGACTTAAACTTTATATTAAAGTAGGGTTGGCTCCTGGGGAAAAGGTCCCGAGCACTGTACTAATCTATAGGCCTTTCTTACTTCTGTTTCTGAAGCTAACTCTAGGCCTCCTTAGGTTTTTGGTGCTTCCAAGATAGTATGATCTGGGGAAAGTTGTGTTGACTGCTCTTCTGGCCTGTGCTCTTGTCTTTGCCCAAGGAAGAGATCATATTCCCTGAAGTCACCACTCCTCCTAGCCCTGGGATTATGACCAGGCTCTGTACTTTCTTGCAGTCCTAATTGTTAGTGCTCCCCTCTTTTTTTGAATTGAGACTATGATCCTTACTGTGTTATCACACATAATTTTCTTCTCTTTGAAAGCACAAATAGGGCCCCTGCTTTCCTGTGATCACATAAGCTTAAGCTTTTTTGGTCCTAGGTCCCAGAACTACATATGGACAATGCATCAGGGCCCTGGATCCATTGCTAGCAAAGTGTACCCTGTAATCTCCTTCCAATTAGTTGTTCCATTTTCCTACCATATCCAGGCTGTGCACTCTCAAAACTGCTGCAGCTGCCAATGTAGCCATCTCTAAGGCCTGCTGCTGGTGTCATGGTAGCCTGCATCACACTCCAGGGTTGACCACCAAGTTGATGGGACAGACCTTTTCTACAGACCTTCTAAGTTGTCAAGCTTGAAAGTTGTTTCACCCAACTTTTTGGGGGTATTGCCACTTCAAAATTTGATTTGAGGTGATATTTTAGAGTTGTTTAAAGAGAAAATTTGAGAGAGCTCAGTTGAATGTTTCTCTGTTTTGCCATCTTGGTTCTAGGGAAATTTATTTTCTCTTATTTATTATTTTTATTTTCCCCAGTTACACATAAAATTTTTTACTTTTGTTTTTAAAATTTTGAGTTCCAGATTCTCTCCCTTCTCCTCCCCAGCCTCATATGCCTTTAAGAAGGCATATATGAAGCTATATAAAACATTTCCATAAAATTCAAATGATAAAAGAAAACATAGATCTCCACTCCTTCCCCTCCCCCCAAAAAAAGCATCAAGAAAAATGAAGTTTAAAAATTGTACTTCTAAAAGGAGTAAGAGGAGTGAAGGGGGAAAAAAGTAAAAAAAAAAAAGTACACAGCAGAGAACAAAAGAAAACCTAGAAGGAAGCAAAGAAAGAAAAAGCTTTGAAAACAATGAGTAGTATTTACTATATAGGTGTTCTTGAAATGTTTTATGTAAAAATTCCCTTATTTTCTACTGTGTACATAAAAATGTTTTCTTTTCTCATTTTGTATTTACATTGAAAATGAATTTAAAAGTTACCAAAAAAAATTTTGAGGAATTAAGAAAAAACTTTGAGACTCAAGCATATGCAGAGGGAAATGAGCAGAACCAGAAGAACCATTTATACACTAACAATAACATTATAAATAAAAATAATTTTGAAAGAATCTTGATAACAGCAATGACCTCCCACTTCTAATTTTCCATTGTTCTGCTGGTTTTGTCACACATACTTGAAATCTTTCAGATCATTAAATGTCCAGGTTGTTTCCATTCAGGTTTATACTTAATTTTGCTGGGTAAATTAGCTTTGGTCAATAATGATGAGGTGCAAGTATCAGTTCTTTCACTTTGTGAAATATAGAGACCTACAGTCCTTCAATGTAGTTACTGCTAATTCTTGTGTAATCTTTTTTGTAGCTCTACATTAAAACTGTCCGTCCGCCCCCCCCCACTTCAGTGCTTGCAATAATTTTTCTTTAATCTGGGAATTTTGAAACTTGACTATGATATTCCTATAAGTTTTATTTCTAGAATCTCTTTCAGGTGGTGATCAGTGGATTTTTTTTTTTTCTACTTCTACTTTGTCTTCTTTTTCCTGGATAATTTTTTGTAATCATGTATCAAGAATTTTTTTCTGATCGTATCTTTCAGATAGTTCTACTATTCTTATATTGTCTCTTTTTAATCTGTTCTCCAGATTTTGTCTCACATTCTATTTTTTTTTTCATTCTCAATATTTTATTTCTTGGTCTCATAATTCTACTGGTTTTCCCTTGTCCAATTCTAGTCCCTCCCTCCCCTCCACCAAAGGCAATTGGGATTAAGTGACTTGTCCAGAGTCACACAGATAGGAAGTGTTGTGTCTGAGTTCAGATGTGAGCTCAGGTCCTCCTGACTTGAGGGCTGGTGCTCTATCCACTGACCACCTAGCTGCCCCTCCAATTCTAGTTTTCAAGGAGTCATTTTCTTAAGATTCTGAAACTTCTTGTCTAGTTGATTAACTTTACATAATTTTTTTTTAACTTTTTCCTCATCTCTTACTTGATTTTAAAAACCTTCTTTGAGTTCTTGTATGAATTATTTTGGGGAAAGTGACCGTTTAACACTCTGGAGTAGGAGAGGGCATTTTTACTTCAATATCCTCCTCTAAGAGGAACCCCAAGTTTCCCTATTCCCATAGTAACTTTCTATGATTTTCTTTTTACTTTGCCTGCTCATTAAAAAAAAAAAAAAATGGATTAGATTGTTGATGTAATAACCAATTTTTGGGGTATGAGGATGGTGCTTCTAGCCTTATGTTTTCCTTCAACTCTCCCTTCTGGCCTGGAACCTCAAACCAAAAACTCCAAGTGTCTTTGCCCATTTCCCACCCTCCCCACCTGTTTCTGCACTTACTGGGCATGTGCTGGCTCCTCACCCATGGGTCTTGTCTTAGCAGCACAACTGGACCTGGCCTTTCTTCCTTATCAGCAGAAGTTCCTTCAATCTTCCCTGCCTCAGACACCTGATCACCCAAACTGGAAGGTTAAAATTCTTATGGCTTTGGTGTTTACCTCCCAATCCAGCCAGCCTCAGGGCTCCCTGTTTGCAGGACTAGTTTAGAGGTATTTACACTTCACAGATGCCAGACCTCTGTTCAGGCATCTTTCTTTGGATCTTCTCTTGTAGTACCAGGAAGTCTACTTTTCTGTCCCAAATCTTGTTTTTGTGCTCTATGTCCTCCTATGTGAAGGAAATCTGCAAAGCTTGGGAATTTTTGACCTACTCTGCCATTTTCCCAGAATCCTCCATCGACATTTTAAGGATTTTTTTTTTCCCTGCCAAAATTTCATTTTATGTGACTTCATTGACTTTCTTGGTTATATACCTAGATCAGAGTATGGAATGTTTAAAGACTTTTTACTGCATCATTTCAAACTGTTTCTCCCCAAAACAGAAGACAATTCACAGCTTCACCAACACTGTGAGTTAATATACTTTCCTCAAGACAACCTCTCCAACATTTTCATTTTCACCTTTTAAAATCTTTGCCAATTGTATATGTATGGAGTGAAAGTTAAATTGTTTTAATTCACTTAAAACTAGTGATTGGGGGCATTTTTCATATTTTTTGATCACTTGCTTTTCTTCTAAAAAGACACATTCTGGCAAAATAGAAATCAGACAATTGAGAGTCAAATCCTAGCTTTTTATGACTTTGGGCAAATCATTTAACCTGGGCAAGTTGAATTATACAATGGTAACAGCAAAAATAAACATTTTATATTTATATTTGCAAAGTACTTTAAGCTTTAATTTTTACACCAGTCCAGTGAGATAGGTGGTGTTACCATTTTACAGATATACTGAGGCTTTGCTTGTGATTTGACTGAGAGCACATAGTTAATTGTCAGAGGCCACAATTAAATTCAGGTCTTCCTGACTCTAAGCTCAGCTCTCTATACAATGTGCCACTTAGTTGCTTATAGTTGACACGATATTTGATATCTTTAGTGCATTGTCTCTCCATGATAAGGGAAGAACATTTCATTATCTGGTGGTATCTTGGTATCTGGAATCAAAATCAGTCATTAGTCACCAATTAGTCTGAGATCAACTGCCACTTAGTGCTTTTATTTGTAATTGTGGCTACTGTGTATATTGTTCTAGTTCTGTTCTTGTTCTGCAGCATGTAAGCCTTTGTTTATATGATCTTTATTTCTTATGGTACAATAATATTCTATTATATTTATCTACACTCATGTGTTCAGCTATTCCTCAAACTACAGGCATCTATTTTGTTTTTAGGTTATGTTTATTTCTAACCATAAAAGTGCTGTTAGAAGATTATCACTTGGCACTTTTCACATATGTCCAGACTGTCTTCCTGAACCATTGGATCAGTTCATATTGACAAAAGTATGCCTGTCACACTCTCTTCAACACTGACACTATTGCTATCTATTATTTTTGATAATGGTATGGGTTTGAGATGCTATCTAAACATTAAAACGTTAGTAATTTTGAATGTTTTTCCTAAGATTTTGAAAAAACTTATATTTAATAATTTGTGTATTAAGGGCACATAAAAATGAGTCAGTAAGCACTTATTAAAGCACCTACAAATGTGCCAGGCACTTCATTCTCTAGGACACAAAGAAAAGACAGCCTATCTCTTCTAGGAGCTCAAATTCTGAAGGCTTATGCCATAGCCACATTAACTCATTTTGAGCTTAATGAGACCACTGCTAACCCCTCATTTTTTTGTGTGTAGTCACATGAGCCATGAAATTATCATGCTGCCATAATTTCATACTTATAAACTTGATTATTTGGATTCAACTTTTGTCCTTGTTTCACTCAGTTTTTCAAGATTTTAGATCTTGACAAAAAACTAGGATAGGTAGCTAACAAGTTGGGTAACATTTATATTGGCAAGTCCTTTCCCCCCCCCCTTTTAAAATATTTACTATTTCCCCCAATTATTTGTAAAACAATTTTTTACATTTAAAAATTTTTTTTGAGTTCCATATTCTTGGTCTGCCCACTCCCTTTAAGAAGGTACACACAAAACATTTCCATAAAAGTTGTATTCTGAAAGAAAACATAAATCTTCCCCCCTCCAAAAAAAAAAAAAAAAATTAAGAAAAAGAAAGTTAAAAACTAGGTTTCAATGTGTACTCAATAACTAGTTCTTTCTCTGGGTTTGGATAGCATTTTTCATCCTAAGTTCTTTAAAATGGTCATGGGATCGTTGTGTGGCTGGGAGTCTATTCCCATCTGATCATTCTACATGGCTATTACTTTGTACACAGTACATTTCACTTTGCTTGAGTTCATGGAAGACTTTCTGAGAGCATACTGTTCATTATTTCCCATAAAACAGCAATATTCCATCATAATCACATATCACAATTTATTCAGCCATTTGACAATTGATGGACATTCTCTCAGTTTTCAATTTCTTTTGGAACTCATGTCTAGTAGCAGTATTAAGTCAAAAGGATATGATTTTATAGCCCCTTGGGCACATAGTTCATATCTTTTGCTCACTAATCGATTGGGGCATGACATTTTTAAAATGTATATTTAACTCAGTTCCCTTTACATTTAAGAAATGAGGCCTTCATCAGAGAAACTTCCTTTGAAAATTCTTTTCTCAACTACTATTGCTAACTACATTTCTCATTCTCCTTTCATCCTGACCCTCTTAAGTATATTTTACTGACCACTCCCTTCCTCCAATATGCCCCCTCTTCTAATCCCTATACCTTACTACTTTTCTACGGGGTGAAATATATTTCTATACCCATATTGAATGTGTGCTATTTTGTCTTTGAGCCAATTCTGATGAAAGTAAGATCCATTACATTTCCCCTCTTTCCCATCTCCATTGTAAAAGCTTTTTCTTGCCTTTATAGCAAATAATTTATGCCATTCCACTTCCCCCTTTGATTCCTCAGAACATACCTCTCAATTTTTAAAAGATATTATCCTATATATATTCTACCATAAATATTTTAATGAGTTACAAATATCATCCTATGTAAATATCTTATGTGAACCTTTAAAAATCCTTTATGATATTCCTTTCCTGATTATTTCCTCATGATTCTGAGTACTGTATTTGAAAACCAAATTTTCTATTCAGCTGTTTTTTTCACCACAAATGATTGAAAAGAACCCCAACTTCACTGGATGATCACCTTTTTCCCTGAAGGATTATACTGTTTTGCTTAATAGGTGATTCTTGGTTGTATTACTAGCTCCATTACTCTCTGGAATAACATATTACAAGTCCTCTGAACCTTTAATATGTAAGTGCTAAATCTGATTATCTTGACTGTATTTGATTTGTTTCTTGTGGATGTTTGCAGTATTTTCTCCTTCACTGGGAATTCCAGAAGGAGGTCATCAATAGTTTCTTTAGATTTCTATTGTATCCTCTGATTCTGGAATATCAGGGCAGTTTTGACAATTTTTTAAAAAGATGATGCCCAGGCTTTTATTCCTTTTTTCATTTAATCATGTTTCCAGGTAAACCAATAATTTAAAATAGTTTCTCCTAGATCTGTTTTCCAGATCAGTTTTTCAAATGAGATATTTCATCTTTTCTATTTTTCCCCATTATATTTTGTTTCTTGATTTCTCAAGAAAATCTCTAAAGTATGAGCTTCCATTTGCTTAATTCCAAGGAATTGTTTTCCACAGTGAACTTTTGTATCTTTTCATTTGGCCAATTTTGCTTTTTAAGGCATCCTTCTCATTAGCTCCTCTTTGTATTTCCTTTTGTACCACTCTCAATTCTATTCCCAATTTTTCCTCTTGATTTTCAAAATCCTTGAATTCTTCCATGGCCTGAGACCAATCCTTAATTTTTTTGGAGGCTTTGAATGTGGGAGCCTTGACTTTGGTGTCTTCTGAGTGTGTTTTGATCTTGTCATCATAGTAACTAATGTCAAAACCTTTTTCTGTTGTCTACTCATTTCCCCAGCCTGTAACGTCTCTTCTTTGTTAAAGTAGGGCTCCATTTCCAGGATGGAGGGTACATTTACCCAAGCTATTTTCAAAGATCTTTCTAGAGACCTGACTACAAGTGCTCTTTTCTGCCCTGGAACTGGGAGTGTTCCCATTCCACTGTGGATGTAAGTTCTGGTTTGCTACATAAAGAATACTTCCTCAGTGCTAATAAAGAGATTTCCTGTGAGTTAACGTCTCTGGGAGCTATTCCTACCATTGCCACCCATGCCCACTTCAAGACTGCTGGTTTCTTGAGGCCCTCTCACCCTGTTGACAGATCTTTCCTTGGTGATCTCTTAAGTTATCTTTGGTGTCTCTAGGCTGAGAGGTCTAGAAACCACAAAGGCTGCCACTGATTCAGAGGCAAGACCTGTTCTCGCTTTGATAGTATGGAGCTAGAACCCACCCTGCAGCAGAACTGCACCTGGACTCCCACCCTGGTATCACAGACCATTCCTGCTTACTTTATAATTTGTCTTCAGCTAGAAAATGTTTTACTTTGTGTGTTTATTCTGATACTCGAAAATTTAATGGAATTTGGAGAGATTTGGGAGAAAAGTTCAGCAAATCCCAGCCATTACACTGCTATCTTGGCTCTGCTTTATTTTCCTTTTTTCCTGAAATTTTTATTAATACTTTTTCTCGATCAGCAAAAAAACACAAACCATCAATAGTAGAGCAAACAAATGACCATATTGTTCATACCCTTCATCAAAATCCTTTTTCGTCTTTTTAAATAATCTTTTGGTATTCATGTCTAGTAGTAGTGTTATTAAAAAGAGATGCATGATTTTATAGCCCCTTGTCTTTGCTTTGATTTTGTATCTGCTGAAAATCCAAGTTGGTCAACGAATTCTGTGGAGCCATGTTCTTTTTACATTTGTAACCCGTTACTAGCACACAGCAAGAATTTAATGCTTTTCCATTCATGTATTCAGTTCTTTTGCTCAAGAGAATTTATCAGAATATCCTTTTCTCAAGTTAAATTTCTTTGTAGGATTTTAATATTGGACCCTGCCTTTCCTTTTCCCAAAAACTGACCCTTCTCAAATTTAACAAATTGTAATAAACTTCCTTCTCTTCCTGATTATATATTCCAAGATGGTTACTTGCTCTCAAGGTCCATTTCCACTTTCAAAAACCTATTCCTCTTTAGTTCTGGAAAAGCAATTCTTACTTCCTCCACCTTTTGAAGAATGAAATTACCACTATTTAAAGTAAGTCAAGAATGTGTAACACGGCTTTTGGCAGAGAACTCTAGCAGATGTCCAGACTTGAAGTCTCACATTACATTAGGCTCTGCTGCTAGGCTTATGTTTCCAAAATTTTTGCCTTATGTCCAGGTACTTTATAGTATATTCTCACAATAATACATTTTTTTCCCACCCACTGATTATCACCTAAATGCATTCCAGTATGATTTAATAATGTGGGTTCCTAGATTCTTTTACATGAGCATATATTCAATATTCAGTGCTATTATGCTGTTCCTGTTTTCTTTATTTTTTATAGTATACCTTTCTAATCACATTCTAAGCATGACTTTCATTTTTCAAGTATCAATGATATCTATGAAATTAAATTTGCATCCTTGTAAGATGATCTCTATTTCACTTCATAATCTATCCATACTGATTTCATTGCTGGCTTGCCATATGCATGCAAATTTTTTTCCTTTTAAACAAAAACATTTTTAGTTTAAAACCATTTTGATGAGTCACAGCATTTTGGTCAAAAATATTTCCTATTAATCTGTGAGGTGAACTCACAGATTAAATAGGTTAATGTAATAGGTCAAGCAGACTATCCTTCACATATATTTAAGCCATGATCAAGAAATTAAAATTCCATTCTCAAATCCTATTTTCTTAGCTGTCTGTATCCTTAAACCAGTCTCTATAGATGCTCCTACCTTCAATTGGCAAAAAAAAAAAAAAAAAAAAAAAAAGTGCATACTTGATTCTTCCCTTTCTTTTTCTTAATGATATTCTTGAATTTATAGAGATGAATTTACTTTGAGGAGTGCACACATAGGGGCCTGGAAGATGAATACTAAGTCCTCTTATTTTTCTTGGTCTCATAGATAGTATCATAAAATGTATGATAAACCTTGTCTGGCAGAATCTTGATAAGTGCAGTTTTTCTCACAGTATATTATTATTATTATTGTTAAGAGTCCTTTATCCAGCATAATGTTCTTGTCTACTCAGGCAAAACCACACAGCCTTCTTGAACCTTTTTTTTTTTTTTTAAACTTTCTCTAGCATTGAAGACTTGAATACTATCATGTCCCTGAACACTTTAATCACTCTGAGATAGTGACAGTGGAATCTATAGTTCTGGAAATAAGCAAGTCAGTGAAACTCACTCCTCTGAGTCACAAAGTATTTGTCTTTGCTGCTCTGATACTGCTTCTTGGCAACTGTGATGAAAACACAACCTGTGCCTCCGAACTTTTCACTTTCTTGTACAGAACTACATAACCTTCAGCATTATCTTTTAGGTGCATTATTAAAGTATCATTTATTCCAACATGAATTGCCAGGAGTGGGTATAAGCTATCAGGATTGCCACATTCCAACATACTCCTAAATCCACAACCCAAGGACTGTAGATTTTTCTGTTTATGTGTCCTTTATAGCATAAGAAACTGCTTCCTCCTAGGATGGTCCAGCTGTCCTCTCTATAGAGGAAACAGTCACCGCTGTGTCTTCTGCTGTCATTTTCTTCCACCTCAAAACTTTGATATTTTTTCCATTCTTTCAATCTTCTCTAGGACACAGAATAACTTGTATTTTATAAAAACACATTTGACTACTTGGTACTGGTTTACCCTCAAACTGCACACTTCCTTCAGATCAATGCAAAAATCTATACTGGATCGAAGTAAGGTCTTCAAGTCCTTTGTCACTTTTGTTGGTATTCTTAAAAATTTTAATGACAAATATTTGCTATGCCTGTTTACCACATGAGGTTAAATTATTGTAGTAGGCTCATAATATGATTTTTATGATGAGAATTTTACTCAGCTGCTTTTTGCTGGAAAACAGTACTTTTCTGTCAGGATCTAATAGAAATAAGAGCTGCTCTCCCCACTCTTTTCTGAGTGAAGTTCTCAAGCAGGAATCTTTTAACTTAGATCCTATCACCTCCATGTTCCTTTTTCAGGTATCTCAGATATCCCTTTTAATTTCTTCCCTCTAATTGGTTCTTGTCATTTCCTAGTTAAAATATTGATTTGGGGAAATTCAAATGAGCTCCATTTTGCTGTTTTAAACTGCACAGAAAATTGATATAAGGTGCTCAAAGTTCCCAATTGTTTTTAATTCACTCCTAACTCTGACATTAATCAATCCTATTCTCTTCCTACTCCTCCCCTCAACTATTACCACACTCCATAGTTCTGTCTTCCACATGTGGTTTTATCTTATTATCATTCCAGCTACTTTTGTGGGAA
The DNA here is from genome assembly GCF_048593235.1 of Sminthopsis crassicaudata. Lineage (NCBI taxonomy): Eukaryota > Metazoa > Chordata > Mammalia > Dasyuromorphia > Dasyuridae > Sminthopsis > Sminthopsis crassicaudata. The sequence continues at coordinate 60,912,007 of NC_133617.1, read as the reverse complement.
GGAAAGTTCTTAAGGGCCTTCTTCCAATATTGCTGGCCCATGGCCTGCTTTTCCTACTATGCTGAAAAGTAAAAGTCCTAAGAAACAGAGACAAAGAAGGGTCCAGGGCAGGCCCAGGCAGAATGAATCTAAGCTCCAAGCACCAAAGGAATTACAAATAGAAAAGGTTTTCATGGAGGACAAGGTGGAGGAATTGGGCAAAGCTTGGGCCACATCTCCAGTCCTTAACCCTGCCCCCGATTCCAAACTATTCTTGAGCTGAGGCCCCAGACAGAAGGAAAGAGGCAAAGCAGGGCAGGGAGTGGGAGATTTATTTCTGTGCATACATCACAGGTACAGTGGCCCCTTTCTTTCCACAAGAGGTGCTTTCTCTAAAACAACAAGAGAAAAGGACTTGCAGAATTTAATAGGGGTTCAACTGGGACCAGCCAGCCAGGAAATGAGGGGACAGAGTATGACAGTTTAAGTACTGGGGAGAGGGATGAATTGATTGGGTATCAATGATAAGGAGTTAGAGAGGGAGAATATTTCCACATTACAGTCAAAAGCTGGCTTGTTTCAAGTGCTGCTCCCTTTCTTCCCTTGTCCTGAGTGGGCCTTGGGAGGAGCAGAAAACCAGAATGTTCATATCTGAAGGAAGAGTCATGACTATATTTTGAACCTCTTAAAAAAAGCCCACATGTAGTGATGCATCTGCTCTGATTGTCCCTGGGGGATCCAGTGGCCAGCATCAGGCAGGACATAGGACAGCAAGCGGCCTGGCACAAAGTGTTTGTTAATACTCTCCACAAGTCCAGTCTCCAGGTATGGGTCTTTTTCTCCCCATAACAACAATGTTGGTACTGTCAGTTCCTGACGCTCTAGCGGAAAGTGACTGTAAGGCAAAGAGATGCATGACATTTATTAGGGCCAATGACTTCCTCAATTCCTTCTTGTTCCTAACTATGCTTCTGTTTCTTCTTCCCACTCTCACAATTTTCCCCCTCCCTGCATTCTCCCTAAAATCACTCTTATCATTCTTCCCACTATCAACCTCCCCTTTTTCTAGCTATCCTCATTCCTCAAGGCATCACCTGAAAAGATTGCGGTAGTAGTTGAGGGGGCCAAGGAGTCCCTGTTTCTGGGAGAAGCTGTACAAGAAGGCCTCTAGTTCCTCATCTGTAAGGCCAGGAATTCCAGTTTTAGGATGAATCAACGTGTCCTTTAGGATCTGCACACATGATCACCTCTTCATTACAAATGCCCTCCAAATACCTCTGAAAAACAATCTTCCCAACTCAGTACACCCTCTTCTCTCCCCACTTCCACAACATCATTATGCTCCCTCCCCTACAACTCCCTGCTTTTGCCCCTCTCCACCAGGCAGGAAGAAGAGATTGGACCTGAAAATCAGACATAGATAGCAACTTCTCAGGCACGGAAGGTAGCTGAAACAGGAACACATAACTGGAGCGAAAGAGCTGACTGGGATGGTGCAGGACATACTCTGGGAAGAAGAAGAGAAAAGAGTAAGGGAACTATCCATACTGAACTCCTGGGGGAGAGAGGAGTGGAGGAGTAAAAGACCATTCTGGGCTCAGAATTAGCACCTACAACTCCTTGCCTATAAGTTGGGCCCAGTCTACCCTCCCTCCGAATGTCCCCTCCATCTAAATACCCACCTTGGTAAACAAACATAGGGGCAGCGCTCACCACCACCAGCCGTTCTACCAGACTTGGATAGTAGATGGAGAAATTCCAGGCTAAGATTCCACCCCAGTCATGGCCCACCAGGACACATTTGGAGTAACCTGTCAATGATGCAGAGAATTGGAATTAGGTAGGGTGAGGTACTATAGGTGTTAAGTTAGGAGACTAAGATGGAAGATTTATAACAGAAATAGCACTAGAATTAGAAAGGGGAAGGAAAACTGGTGACTTAGCTCTCCCAAACCATTATTAGAAACTCTTACCATAAGGATTTGGACAAGTAATAAGGCCTCAGCCACTAAAGAGGGCAAAGAAATCAACAACTCTATAGCCCTCTATCACTATCAAGCCAAGGAAGGAGAAGCTGCCATGTTGGAAGGATCAGAGAATAAACAAAGCCTGACAGCCTCCATTTGAATCAAGTATCTGGACACCCCAGAGAAACTTTTCTTCTACATGCTTTCCCACTCTATCGCGTATTTACTATTTCTGGTGTCTATTGTATCCCTTTACTTTTTGTCTGTAATCTCTTCCCTAAATTAATCTATCTTTTGCCCAAGAGAATGGCAATTGTGAATTCTTCAAATGACCAAACCCCAAATTTTGGTGCCTACCATCATCTGGTGTTTTTATCAACCACATACTATGACTCTGAATTTCCTCAACAACCACAACTTTCTATTTTTCCAACTTTACCCTTTATATTACTTTTTCTAGAATTTACAACTATTCTTCATCTCCACTGGGACCTCCAGGTACTCTAAACCTCTGTTCTCTCACTGTGTCACACTATTTAAGTCTTAGTCTTCTTTTTAAAAAATTCTTGACCATATAGTTAAAAGTTCAATTACATACACTTTATTTGTCATAGCTAAGGTTAATTGCTCTATTTGTATACTTGATCCCCTCCCCTCCCATCTCCTTCTTGAAGGCTCTTTCATTTACGCTCTCCATTTATTTTTCTATCTACTATCTTCTCTGATGCTTATAAACATGGCCATGCTTTGTTCACCAACAAAATGATTTCAGAGAGGCCTGGAGAGACTCACATAAACTGATGCTAAGTGAAATGAGCAGAACCAGGAGATCATTATACAAAGCAACAACAAGATTGATTAAATCTGATGGACGTGGCTCTCTTCAACAATGAGATGATTCAAACCAGTTCCAATTGTTCAATGAGGAAGAGAGCCATCTACACCCAGAGAGAGGACTGAGAGAACTGACTGTGGACCACATCGCATTTTCACTCTTTCTGTTGATGTTTTCTTGTATTTTGTTTTCCTTCTTAGTTTTTTTTTCTTTCTAGATCTAATTTTTCTTGTGCAGTAAGATAACTGTATAAACATGTGTGTGTGTGTGTGTGTGTGTGTGTGTGTATATATCGGATTTAACATATATAACGTGTATTGGACTACCTGCTGTCTAGGGGATGGGTAAGAGGAAGGAGGGAAAAATTTGGAGCAGAAAGTTTTGCAAGGGCCAGTGTTGAAAAATTACCCATGCATGTTTTGTAAATAAAAAGGTTTAAGGAAAAAAAACCAAAAAACCAAAAAACAAAACCCTTTGTCCCTGTCATCTCCTTGAGAATATATCACCCATATCTCTCCCTTTTATAATCAAGTTTCTAGAAAAAGCCAACCACCCCTGTTATTACATTTTTTCATTCCCTTTTTATTCTCATGCAATGGGCTACTGCCCTTAACACCTGAAACTGGTCTCACATATTCAGTAATTTCATAATTGACAAAATACAATAAGCTCTTTCCTAGTTCTCATGCCTTTTTGATCTCTCAACAGTGTCTGATAGTGATGACAAACAGCAGTTGGTCTTGGACTCTTCCTTGGTTTTTGTGATATTGCTCTCTCCCAAATCTCTTCTAAATCTCCACTGGCTCTATCAGTCTCTTTAGCTTAATCATAATCAAACTTCTAATCATAGCTGTCTTAAATCCGCTTTTCTTCTATTACTTAGTCATCTCATCAGCTATCACGATAATTTCTAGGTAGATTCCCAAATATATATATATATATATATATATATATATATATATATATATATATATATATATATGCAGTTTTTTCCTGGGGTGCAGTTCCATGTTATTAACAGACTACCTTCAGGACATCTCCCACCTGGCATCCCAAAGGCATCTTAAATTTTCAACATGAAACTCCTTATCTTTCTTCCAAAACCTTATTCCTTACTTCCCCAATTCTGTTAGGAGCATTAGGATCCTTCCAGTCATTCAGGGCTACAATTTCAGAATCATACTCAACTCTCTTCCACTCTCTCTCCTCCGCTTGTCCAATTACTTGCTGAAATGTTTGATTCACCATTCACAACATAGGCACTTCCACTCCCTTTCTTCCACTCACACGGCCACCACCCTGGCTTAGGTCCACTCTCTAGCTTCAGTTAGTCAGAGCCTGAGTCATTTTGGTTTCCCTAGCTTTTACCCATTTTCAAATGACCAAATATGTATGTGTGCGCATATGTAAGTGCACACACACACACACACACACAAATATATGTATAAAGTCGTGTTTATGTATCTTCACGGTAGAATAAAGGTGCCTTTAGGGCGGGGGTTATTTTTCATTTTGTCCTGTATCCCAAGAAGCCGGAACAGTACCTGCACTATTTGGTAAGTGTGTGTGAGTTAGGATGACCTTGTAGGGGGTGTTTAAGAAATATTTTCTGAGCTTAAATTTGGGCTCAGCAGACTGAATCTAGCTCTGACATTGGGTGATTAAAGACAAAGTCTCTTAGTGTCTCCTCTATTGTCTTCATTTGCAAAACAAAGGAAACAGACTCAATGATTTCTTAGTTCCAGGTTTAAATGTTATCACTTGTAAAGTTTAGGAAAATAATGAAGATTCTGTAATGCTAAGTAGTAAGTAAGGAGTTCTGGAGTCATCCCTCATAGGTTTTAGTGGCCCTTCTGAAGTTTCTTCATGGAGGTCAAAACAGAGAGTTGAGTTTGGCCCTAAGACTGTGGCCTGAGCTGGGGCCCTGTCACATCTGGCCGTCACCGGGGCGGGGTGGGGAGAGAAGTCCAGCCGTTGCCCTTCCCCGTCCGGAGCCCACCCAAGCCTTCTCCTAGCCTTAAGGTACCTAGGGCTTCAATGGCATCTTTGATGTCCGTTGTCAGGGCCTCAATGGTGTAGCTGTTCAGACTGGTGGGTGAGTCCGAGCTGCCGTAGCCCCTCAAGTCCAGGGCCACCACCCGGAAATCGTTGTGGAACTCTCTAAGTTGGTGTCGCCAGGAAAACCTGTAGGGCCAGTAAGGGAATGGAGATGATGACTGAGTCACTTCTCCCCTCCCTCCCATCCTTCCAGTGGGACTTGCTCAACAGAGCGAGAGGAGGCTCCCACGGAGGGCCCCACCTGCTGCGGGGCTCTGTCAGGCGGGGGAGGCTGCTGCTCGGCTCACCCTGCCACCTACCAGGTCTGAGGGAAGCCGTGGAGGAGCAGCATCAGGGGCCCGTGGCCCTTCGAGACGTAGTGCAGGCGCAGGCCAGAGGTCTGGGGGAAAAGAAGCTGGAGTCAGGGAGGGTCCCTCCTCGTGGGCCCGCGCGCTTCTAAGGACTCACGCACGGGGTGCGCAGAGCGTTAGGGGCTTGGCCTGAGGGGGATTTCCTGTCCTGGCTGAGGATTTCTTCTCCATCTCTGGGTGCTGCGCCGCACCCCCCTTCCCCCGAGCCCGCTAGCTCTCAGGCAGAACTAGCGAACTTGTTCCCTCCCTCCCGGCTCACCTTGAGGTCGAGGAAGTGGTGCTGCCCCAGAGAGGGGTCCTGAAGCACCGCGGGGGCCTTGCGGTGCGGTCTGCCACAGCAGCCTCGCGCCGGGTGCCACAGCACGTGGCCAAAGGCCCTCAGGAAGTAGACGAAGGCGGCCAGGCACGCGCCCCAATACACCAGGAGCCAGAAGAAGAAGCGGATCAGCCTCAGCGTCAGCCGCGAGGGCGCCAGCAGCGCCGACACCAGGATGTCGGGCATAGCAGGCCCGGCCTCGGGGCCTCTTCCGCCGAGGAGTACCGAGGGTTGCGGGGCTAAAGGGAGGCGCGGGATTAGGCGCCGGAACCGCGGAAAAGCTGCTGCGCTGTCGGAACGCCGGATGCAGGCTCCCACGGCTCCCGCCAGCTCCCGAGAGCCAGTCACGAGCTCCAGCTGTGGGAGGCTGGGAGCGTGCAAGTGAGGGAGGGAGCAAGAGCTACATAACCTGGAGGCGGAGGCGGGGCCTCGGCAAGGGAAGCGCCCAAGCCCGCGTCAAACTCCGCCTCCTCACCGAGCCCTTCCGGGAAGGGCCATCTCACCGCCCACTCGGGCTCCTTCAATTTCGCTTCCTCCCTCCCGGATCTCAAAGGGCTCCCAACCCCGCCTCCCAGGCTCTCCGTTTTGATTGGGTAGCCGAGGTCCCGAAGGCTCAAAACGAGGAAGGAAAAGGTATAGGGTTTGGCATCAACTCCAGCAGCCAATCAAACGCAGTCTAATTCCAAAAGGGGCGCTCTCAGGAAACGCCAACCCCCCCTCGATGCCACAGAGCGGCCCAGCGAGGGGAGCGTGCGAAGGCCTGGAAAGGGGCGGGCCACACACCGGGTAAGGAGATGACAAAACAATCCATACAAATGTGGTTTAAAAGCAGGTGACCGCCCGCCAGGGTTTCCCGTCACCGGAACCCAGGGCCCGGGCGGCATCCATGCTTACGAACCCCTCAAACACGGTTCTCTCAATCCCCCAAAGAAGCCGCCTCAAGGGTCACGTGATATTCAGTACAAATGTTTATTTTGCAATGAGAACTGCACAAAAAACCTTTAGTATATAAGTGAAAATTCTATTAATTCCCTTCTACAAATGTCTAAAGTGTTTAATACAAGCCTCAAATTCACTGACATAATTATTGGCCAAGCGATCCGTCCGTGCATCAAGTACAGTGGGAGATTGTACACATCTCTCTCATCCTCCTAAACAGGACGCAGAAGGGGGAAGAACCAGAAGTACATTTTGGGGACTAGATTCCTAGAAGGAGGGGACGGGTTTGGGAGGAAATCAGTCCTATGGGCAGGGTAGGGTGAGGAGAAAAAATTAAATAGTGGCTCCACCCTAATCGCAACCCAATTATAAGCACACAAACGAGTCAAACAGGGGAAAATTTAGATAGCAATACCTTTGGCAGAACACACAACCATTCTTCCAGCACTATCTGGCCTAGGAAATGCTCCAACAAAACAGAAGGAAAAAAATGAGGAAAATAAGCGATAAGTTAAAAGAAATTAAATCAAGAGCAAAGAAATGGGTCTGTTGAACATGGGAACCTGCAGGGCCTAAATGCCTTCAAAGTCACAACCCTTGGAGAGAGATGTGCACCCTGGGCTCAGGGATGATCATGGCCTGCTCCCAAGTTAGAAGCAATTACCCCCAGGCTTCAGCCTTTACAATTTGGCAAAAATTTTGAATTTGAGAGAAGAGTTTAAAAGCAGGGTCATTTTAATTTTGGTTATTAAAAAATAAAACAGGGAAGGCGAAACATCACTACTAATACATTTGTTTCTTTGCATACATATAAATTATATTTGTATTTTACATCCTTGGGCCCACTTTCAGATGGAAGTTCTAGCCCAGGATACATGTGTATGTGTGTTTGTGAGCCCCTAAATGGGTGGGGCAGGGATGTATGTGGTGGCTTTTATATACAATCCCAAGAAAGGAGAGGGAGAAGATCTGGTGTGCAGTGTAAGATATGTGTGTTGTCTGTATCTCAGTCTTTCAGATGATGTACATTTAAGAGTACCTGATAAACCCTGAGCTTAAAATTAAAGGAAGGGGTAAGGGTTGAGGAAAAGGTGGGGAGAAATGTTCAAAGTGCTTTCACAAAAGGGAGCAAGAGAAGGAATACTGTTTGAATGTCAGGCCTCCATGGTGCTGGATATGGGGCTCCTGGGAGTCAGGTGGGAAGAAGAACCCATTTCCCTACAGTTTTGCCTGGGGAATAGCAGGGCCTTTGCTTCTACTTTCTTTGAGGTCCAGAGCCAAGCTGACCCGCAGCTAGTACTCCGGCTAACACCATGTGGCTTGAACACCCTAGAAAAGTCTGGGAAGTCATGCTGCCTCGTGTGGGGGAAGAGAGCTCCTCCCCACACTATCCCAGAAGAGGGAGGAAACTTTTCTTCCTCTTAGCATTCCACTGGTTCCTGCTGTTTCAGCTGGACCTGAGAACCATGGCCACCTAATTGAGCTCTTCTCTATGTTTAAGCGGGCATTGGGTGTTTTGATCCCTTTTGTCCCACCCCAGATCATTTCTGCCTGGGTTGCCGATATGGCGTTGACTGGGAGGCAGTGGCTCAGAAGGCTATTATCCCAGCATTCAAGGAAGGTAGAATTGGTGGAAGGTGGGAGGCATCAATTGGGAGAGCAAAGATGTGGCTGACTCAAGTGTTTCTCTCACCTGCATGGCCATTACCTTAGTGTTCCAGGCCTAAATCTATCACAAGGAGAGAGTTCAAAAGAAATATCAGTAAGACGCCAGCTTTTAAAAAAAAAGAGATGCGTTTATTCCATGATCAGTACAGACCAAATGCATATTCACCGTATTAAAGTCAAACCAGTTAATTACTCCAGAGTTTGGCCAACACTGAGGCACCAGTATTGTACTGTATAGTGGGTACTCATGGCACGTAACCTTGTGAACAGTTCAAATTATAAAATTAAAAAAAAAAAAAAAAGTAAAGAGAAAAACACGCTGGGCCATGGGTGGGGAGTAAGGGTAGGGGGCGGGACCACTGATGGTGGAGGGGGGGTGCCCACCATCTCTGCTGTGCCACGCAGCCCAGCCCTGGGTCCACTCCCTTCCTGGTATAAAACAACTTTAAACAGATATGACATTAAAAAAAAAAAAAAAAAAAAAAAAAAAAAACAACACCAAAACAACAAAACAAAACAACAAAACAACAAAACAGAAACACACACACTTACACACACGCACACACACGCGCGCCCACACACACACCAAAAAAAATTTTTTTAAAAAGAGAAAGAGAGAGAGATGCTGCTTTCTGGTTTTACAATTAAAAAATATAGACTAATAAAGTTTGAAATTGAGTAAAATATAAGCAGTTTTTTTGTGTTTTGTATTTTGTTTGTTTTTTTGTGTTTGTTTTTTTTTACACCAAGTTTGGTGGAGTCACCAACAAACCTCAAACAAATATATGCCAACTATATTCACTATACAATACAGCCACGGTCACACACTACCCACAGTGCGGCGCCCCCTCCCCCCACCCCCATTGCCACCACTCAAAGGAGAGACGATAACACCCATTCCAAGTTAAGCAGTGCCTTTGTGTCTGAAGGAAAATTAAAAATAAAATTTAAAAAGAACAGAAAAGAAGGCAGAAAGAAAAAAACAAAACAAAACAAAACAAAAAACAAAGGCGGAAAGGAACTGACTTTGGTTGGTAGTCTCGCTCCCAGGCGAGGCCTCCACACACGCGTGCTACGACGACCACCTCACTCCAAATGGCCATGGACACTCACACACCTCCACTGGACTATTCCCTTTTTCACAAGCGAACACTTACAGAGAACGGCTCTCGGTTAAAGGCTCGAAGGGGATGAGGGCAGGGTGGGACTCTGTTCAAGGCAAAGCCAGTGACTAGGGACTTTAGGCAGCTGGGGACTGGTCCCAACTGTCATTTCCCCTCCCCCCCAATCCCAACAACATGGGTGGGGCTCCTGCTCTCCATGGGCTACCTCTGCAACCCCTGGTCTTACAGTGTGGGATAGAGATAGTAGTAGCTGATACCAAGGAAGGAGACAGGACCCTGGGTGGGGCTCCTCTCATGGTTAGAAAACTGGTAAAGAATGTGACATCCTGGATATACTGTGAATACATCTGGCATAGAGGACGACCTCATTCATGCCTAAGAACCACCTGGTCCAGCGCTTGCTTGAGGTTGGGTCTGACTTCAGTGTGTGCAGGGGGTGGGGAAGTCCAACGGTAAGGCAGACTCTGCTGATCCTTGGCTGACAGACCCACGATGGGTGGAACATGCACAAGGGCTGGGCCCAAGGGACACCCCCTCCCAGCCACCAGTAACACTAGGCAGAGTCAGTTTTGCCAGAAAATCAGAGTCAGAAGAAACCCAGGCGCTATCAGAAAAGATTCTCTTCAAATATTGCCAAAAGATCACTCTGAAAATTCATGTCAATGGTAGCTGCCATCTAAAGGGAGAAAGAAAGAAAAAAAAAAAAAAAAAAAAAAAAAAAAAAAAAAAAAGAAAAAAGAATTAGAAGCCATTTTCTATCAGTTAGCCAACTCTCTTTTCTATACCAGAGTTGCTTCCTTAGCCAATATGCCATCCCACACCTTGGCCCAATCAAGGGACTTCATGGAAATCCCCCCAACACTAAACTTTGCTCTTTCACGGTACAGCAAAAACTCTAATGCCTCTGGTAAACAACTTTCCCCCATCCCACACTGATCCTTTTTCTCTTGAAGATACTCCGGTATGCCATTGCAAATTCTCGTCCAATTCTTCAGTTCTGTTCATGACTTGTCTCCTCAAAGAGATGGGAGTTTTATATAAAGAGGACCCATGTTTTTTACTTCTGCCACAGCTCTCCAGTGATCAGCTCAATTCTGAGCATATAAAGATTTTAAAAACATACACCAACAGATCCCATTTTAAGGCATTGCTATTTGTGAGGATAGCCAGCCTAGGTGTAGCCAGGATACAGTACTATCCATTCTTTAGAATGTATTCCAACTCACCGCCTCCCTGCGCCTTCGCTCTTGTTCCCGTTTCCTGGCCAACTCCCTCTGTTGATCCAGCATGGACTGGGAGGCCTGGGGCTGAGAGCTTTGTGCTTGGGGAGCTGAGGAGGCTGCAGCCACTGGGGGCTGCTGCTGCTCTGATCGCTGCTGCTGCTGCTGCTGCTGCTCCTGACGCCTCCGAACTTCTTCATGAGCCCGCCGAGCCTGCTCCAGGGCATCTTCCTCTTCCCTGCTCCTGTCAGTAACAAAGAATCCTAATGAGATGGAGAAGAAATGCATTCTCCCTCTGGAACAAGAATGGAAGATAGTCCATCCCCACCCAAACCTCCAGCTTTCATTCTTGAGTTCAAACATGATCTTAAGACACTTACTAGCTGTAGGATCTTGGGAAAAGTCACTTAACCTTTGCTTGTCTCAGTTTCCTCAATTGTAAAAAGCACCTAACTCACAGGATTATTGTAAGAATCAATAAGATAATCCCTGTAAAGCACTTAGCACAATGCTGTGTATATAACAAGTACTATATAAATGTTGTCCTCTCTTTTCACCTCATCCTCTCTTGTTCCCGTCTTAGCCGCTCTTTTTCCTTCTCGGCATGCTCAGCCTGGGCTTTAAGGGCCTTTTCGCGCTCCTCCTTCTCTCGGGCAGCTCGGCGGAACTGTTCAAAGCTATCACTAGATGACTTGGCTGTGGAGGACGGAGTAGTGGGGTGTTTCTGGACTAGGCTGGCCCAGGAGCCCATGTTCTTAATCTTGAGATCCTAGTCAAACAACAAAATGTCTGGTTAGGAATAGGTAGAGAAACTCATCTAGTAACTCCCAGACCCATGTCTGGGTTAAGTTCAGAGAGAAGGAAAGGACAGGGCTTGAGAAATTCTTTATTATGTTTGTACAAAAGATCATAATGGACATTATTCAATAATTTCAATAGTGGCAATAGGTTTAGCAATTCATTCATGAAACTACGAAATTTTAGAACTACAAAGAAACATGACAGATCACCTCTCTCTAGATATAGGTGGATCTTACTTCAAGACTAAGCTATTTTCCACCTCCTCCCCAGATATATGTTGAGAAGCTATTCCCAATAGGTTGTTCAGAATTTGAGGAAAGTGTATGTTTGCTAAGGCTCCATGATTTTTAAGAGAGCTTTACCTTTTTGGGAGCAACTGGGGTTTTGGGCTCTTGCTTCTGTTTGTCCTTGTCTTGTCCCACAGGTGGGGGTGCGCTCTGTTCAGGAGGTCGGATCACAGGTCTGCCCACATCTAATGGCTTTATTTCAGGCCCTGAAACATAGAAGGAAAGGCTGAAAGGCCAGAACTTAAGATTTAACACTGAACTTTAGTTTGATTAGAGGAAGGAGGCAGGAAAGAAGTAGTAGCTAACAAGCTTACGTTGAGGAATGTGGACAGGGGCCTTGATGTTCTCAGGATGCTTGGGAGGATCCTGTCGTAAGGAGGGGCCAAAGGGCTCACTTCGGATGATGGGTGAATGGATCTTCTCCTCCTTCACTACCACCAGGGGTTGGGACTGCACTACTGAGGCTGCTCTAAGCTCCTGAAACAGCATTGTCATTTGAAAGGTAAGGACCTGAACAGACACCCCCACATTAGCTCCCAACCTGGGGCTCTTTACCAATAACGTCTATTACTCACCTGTTTCTTGGGTTGGACGTTTTGCTGTGGTGGAGACTGGTGAGCTAGCCCCTGGAACGGTGGCATTTGGGGGGAATGCATCATGAGTGGGGAGGGAGCTTCTCTTAGATGACCTATAATAGGGACACACATCAAAATCAATTAACAGAACAGAATTATACTGACACTTATTAAAGGGGAGCTCAAAAGAACAACTCCTTAAGACAGACAGTTTTTAAAAGAAAGAGATGAGGAATGGTTAAGAACTGGCTGTCTAGGCTAGTCCTGCCCTGGTTTGCTCCAGTAGAAGTGACCACATTTCCCAATAAAAGGATCTATTGGGCAAATTGTTGAGTTGGCATTTCTGAATTGAGCTCTGGGTACAAAACAGGCTCCAATCCCTTGGCAGGGCAAGCTAAATTGTAGGACAGGGAGAAATGTAGACATAATACAATTTAAGACACCAGTATAAGTTAACACACAAGCCAGTTCCAATAATCTTGTGATGAAGAGAATCATCTACCCCCAGAGAGAGAACTTTGGGAATCAAGTGTGGATCACAACATAGTATTTTCATTCTTTTTTTGATGCTTGCTTGCATTTTTTTTCTTTCTCATTTTTCCCCCCTTTTTAATCTGATTTTTCTTGTGCAGCACACATAATTGTATAAATATGTATACATACGTTGGATTCTCTATACACACATATACATGCATATAAATAAATAACATGTTTAACATATATTGGATTACTTAGGGAAGGGAGTAGGGGAAAATTTGGAACATAAAGGTTTTGCAAGGGTCAATGTTGAAAAATTATCCATGCATATGTTTTGAGAATAAAAAGCTTAAAAAAAAAAAAAAAAAAAAAAGTTAATTCATGTTAATGTAGTTTAGTCTGCTTCTGAACAGGTAGACCATATGTTTTAAGACTCCAGGACCTTGAAGGCCTCATTGGTTCAAAAAAAGCTGCAAACAGACACTTAAAAATGTGAACTAAATGACTAAGTCAAAAACATCCTAGAGTAGCCAAAATTCCACCTACTCAACCTGTGTACTATTTACAAGAAGTCTGAGTTCCAGAACGGCTACTTCATTTTCATTTTCTTTTGGAGAATGTTAACAGCAAAGGGAGGCTCTTACAAATAAAAACATCAAAGAGGTCTAAGATTTCCCACTTAAAAGATTCAATAAACAAATGGAATGGCCTAGTGATGACTTGTGGTACTGTTGGCTTTCAAAGCTGGAACTGGTGCCTTTTATATACAACAACAGAGAATAGTATTCTCAGTGCTTAATTTGGAAAGCTTTGTTCACTCATGGAAGTAGGGTCACCCTAAGCAATTTGTGCTACACAGGTTTTTGAGATTTTACACCAATTTTGCCAGATTTGGGATAAATTAGGACACTGCATTTTACCATCTCTTGTCACTGCTGTATAATCCGATCACCATGTCTCTAAAGAAGTACTATTGACGATTCATCATTTATTTTCATGGCATGCAAGATCTCATAGAACTAGTCCTGGAAAATTCACTTCTTACCCCCTCAAAAACACACAGGATTAATTCCATGTCTGCTGGTTGATAGTACAGCTTCTCATAGTCTTCTCTACTTATTTCACTATTAAATCCCTTGATTCTTCCTATGTTATTTAATATGTAAGAATTAAATGGATAGTGATGATAAGTGGAACCATGTTAAAACATATCCCCTTCTGAAGGGACGGTGTCATGATTGATGAGATACAAGAACTGAAATATTTTTAGAAGGTCCTGTACAACTCTTATTTTTAAAATAGCCAAACAAGTCCAAAAAAGTTATGTAATTTATCCAGAAATATAAGAACCCAGATGGCCTGACACTGAGATTCAGTGCTCTTTCAATGGTCCAGGAAATCAGTCTCATTCCTTTGTATTAAGCTCTTACATAATTTTTATTAACAAAAGACTAAATGGTCAACAATATACTAGTGATGTGCAGGTTATTTGGTATACTTCCTTAATCCCAGCAGGTTAACTTTGTCAGCATCTCTCTCCTACAGGGTTAGCTGTGTTATTTTTCAGAAATCAGAAACCCAAACAGAGCAGAAAATTAATAAATAGCAAGTTCTGAATCAGACTAAGAATCTAGTCAAATGGTTCTCTATGCCTTGCCAAAAAAAGCATTCCCTATGGCATTCATCAATTATTTTCAATGATGTGGACCAATAAAGGCAAAGTTTATTCATATTATATTTATAGATGACAGAACGCTAAAAGGGAGAAACAGCTAATACACGGTCTCCTAAAAACATCCTAAGAAATTTCAAATATTTAGAATTTACACACACACACACACACACACACACACACACGAGGAGAACCATAGCTCAAAAAAAGATAGGATGATCAAATAATCAATCTGGCTGCATTAAGGAGAAACTGAAATCCAGGAATTCTGTTAGTGTCAGAGAATACTTAAAAGGACTGTGTTCAAAGATGGTTCTCATCGTTTTGGAAGGGAGTTACTGACAAGTAGAATGTCACCTAGGATGAAGTTTCCCAAATATATTACTTGAAGCCTTAAGAATTGTCTTGGGGAAGACAATCCTGAGATTAAAAAACAAAACAAAGCAAAACTCAGAAAATTTACTGAATAAAAAGAATGACACAGTCAGATGCACATTTTAGGAAAAATCACTTTGTGATAAGACTGAGGAAGAGACAGATGAAGTAGAAGATCAACAGCTAGCATTATCCTAGCATTCATAACAACAGGCTTGGTGAAAGATGGGGAAGAAAACTGAGTAGAGGGAAAGGGACAAAGATCATAGAATGAGGGTGAGACATTGAGAACTGGTACAGAGATTAAGGAGGTGTGGAGAGAAGATGAAAATGAAGTATCTATGATATATATATATATATATATATATATATGTATATATGTATGTATGTATGTATGATGCACAGTTTGCAATGTTCAACAGATAGTGAGGTATAACTCAATTAAGATTAAGGCCAGATATACAGATCTTGGTGTTTTTTGCAAAGAAAATTGCATGGAGGCTGATGAGGACACTAAATGAGGAAGAGAAAAGTTTATACTAAACAGTGCATGCCCACAGTTAAGGGGGCAAGATAGAGATAGTGTCTGAGCAAAGAGAACAAAGAAGTAATTGTCAGATATTACTGTCAGATATGTAGGAGAGCTAAAGACAACTATTGTGAAAATCCAAAGAAGATTATCCAGGAAGAGAGGATTCCTGGTCACCTCAGTATCAAATATTGCAATGCAAGTAAAGTTAATGATGGGGACTGAGAAAACACCATTGGGAAGACTTGATTTAATCCTTGACTTTAAGCCAATTCCTTGGCTTCTGAGTACCCTATGGCAGCTGTAAATCAAATTGCAAGGAAGTCATTTCTACAATATATTACGAAGTCAAATTTATAAGAATACAAGTCATTCCCCACTTTGATAAATGGTCAAGGGAAATGAATAATTCTCAGATAAAGAAATTAGTGCCAGCTATAGTCACATAAAAAATGCTCTAAATCATTATTAAATAAATGCAGATTTTAAAAAAAAATCTTTTTAGGCACTTCACACCTATCAATTGGCTGAAATGACAGGAAAAGAGATGATAAATACTAGAGGGGATGTGGAAAACTGCAACACTAATGTATTGTTGGTGGACCTGTGTACTGAATCCAGCCATTATCAAGAACAATTTGGTACTATGCCCAAGGGGCTACAAAAACAGTGCATATCTTTTAATTTAGCAGTCTCATTCCTGGATCTGTATCACAAAGAGATCATAAAACAGGGGGAAAGGATCTACATGTAAAAATATTTTGTAGCAGTGCTTTTTTGTGGTGGCAAGAATTGGAAATTGAATGGATGCACATCAATTGGGAAATTGATATATGAATGTCATGTAATATTATTGTTCTATATCTACTGTTCTAATGATGAACAGATTGGTTTCAAAAAAGCCTGGAGAGACTTACATCAACTGACATTAAGTGAAGTGAGGAGAAGCAAGAAATTGTATACAGTAACAGCAAGATTAGGTCATGATCGACTATGAAACTTGGCTTTTCTTAACAATACAGTGATCCAACGTAATTACAATAGTCTTGGAATAGAAAATGCCACCTGCATCCAGAGATTGTGGAGACTGAATGTGGATTGAAACATGCTATGTTCATTTATTTTGGGAACCGCTTTTTCCCTTCTGTTCTGATATTTCTTTCACAACAAAACTAATATATTTAAAGTGATTATACATGTATAATCTATAACAGATTGCTTGCTGTCTTGAAGAGAAAAGTAATGAAGGAAGGGGGGGAAATGCAATTAAAAACCTTTACAAAAATGAATGTAATGGCAATATCTTTATATGTAACTGGAAAAACATAATACTATTGAAATTTAAAAATAACAGTGAGCATACTCCTAGCTATTACTTTTGTTGCAGTATTCAACTACATTTTCTTAAATTAATAAAATCATTAAAATAAGATTAAAAAAATTATAGGGCAGATGACAATTATTAGCAAACATTTCAGTAAGTAAGGTTTCAATACGAATGTGGTAGAATTACAGATTGTCAGAGACGGAAGAGGGCTCAGAGGTCATTTAATCTAATTTATACCAAGTAGAGAATTCCCTCTGTAAAATTCTAAGACAGAGAAAAGGTGTGATACATTACAAAACTGACAATATACCAACTGTTCATGATCAGAAGCCTTTCTGTGAGTCTCAAATACATAAAAATGTAATGGCCCAGTGGCATTCTTTAAGAGTTTCAACTTCTATACATTCACTTTACATTATGCATTATAGTTTGCTGATAAACCATGAGAAAAGTTTAATTTTGTTTTTGTGAAACTGCTGAACTTTGCTGTCTCAATGTTTCTCAGGTTGTTACCTCCTTACAGATTTTATTCCTTTCTGGGTTGGACTGAGTAGCTCTGTTCTAATAAGCCTGAATTATCATGAAGCAGCTCACTTTGGGTCTGATTTACATCATCAGTCAAAAGTTTTCTTTTTCCATTCAGAAAATAAAAAACCTAAAGTCAATATACAAAGTTTATAATGCCTAATCATCATCCCATACTCATATGCCAATAACCGGAAATGACCTTTTGGGCTAATCAAAACAAAATTTTCCTAATAAAGTGCAGGCCTAATCATGTCAGTCTTATATTCACACCTACAATTAAATATAAAATGGTCTTTTTTGGCATTTAAAACTCTACCCCCACTGACTCCCTTCTGTTTTTCTAGTTTTCATACCCATGTATTCTATAATTCTGTTACATTGGCTAACTTGCTGCTCTTTACAAGAAGAAACCTAACAGACCTCACAGATGAGCCTGCTGATCACAAAGAGATTTGTAACCCAGCATTCATATTCTGATTTCAATTTCAATTTCCTTATTCTCATCAGTCTTTAATTAGCTATATATAAAACCCCTATATTTTAGCTTAATTTCCAGTCTACCTACTTACATGCTGTGTGTTGTCCAACTTGGAATGTTCTATGCTTATCTTCTTCCAGAAAAAAATTCCACAAGTCCATATAATTTACACTCATGGATCATATTAAGAGTATACATTGCACAGGTGTTCTAGAATTACTTGTCCAATAATCAAGAAACATGACTATGTCACAGGGAAAACCTAAAAAAAGCTTTGATATTAGTTTTACTCTTAAGCACCACTGCACATCTCCCATGATGTTTACTCCCCTTACTTGCCACTTACTGGTTGTGTAGGGGTCAGACTTATGGTGCCGTGGTGAAGGATGGTGTTGGATGACTTGCTGAGGCTTGGCTGGTTGTGGTGGCGGTGGCTGTTGCCCCGGAGGTGGGTGGGTTGGTTGTTGGGGAGGAGGGGGTGGCTGTTGGATATGGGGAGGAAATTGCATGGGCTGCATGTGCATGGGCCGTGGTGGGGGTTGGTGCTGCTGCTGCTGTTGCTGCTGCTGCTGCTGCTGCTGCTGCTGCTGCTGCAACTGTTGCTGCACAGAAGGATGGGCTGGAGGAGGTAGGGAAGGGGGAGGTTGGGATTGCACCTTCACAGAAGGGAGGAGAGGTGTGGTTGGCTGCACCTTCTGTAGCTGTTGTAGGTATATCTGCATCTGCATGGGAGTGAGAGGTGGGGTAGGTGGCTCTTCATCCTCTAGTAGGACTTGGGGTGGTTGAGGCATAGGTGGCTGAGGGAGAAGGGGTTGCTGAGAGAGTGCAGGTGACACAGCTGGGGGACGGGCTGGCTTGGGGGGCAGGGCAGCAGCTCGATTGCTAGGCCTTGATGGCTGCTGGGGCAGAGCATTGTGCAAAGCTGGAAGAAAAGAACAAAAATTCGACTTCAGGCAACATATAATCACTTATGCCTCCTGTTTTCTCCCCTGCTGGTTAATACACTTTATAGAAGAGTAAGTTCTTACTAGCAAGCTGGTTCTATGGGTAGCACCATTATGATAGGACCCCTTGGGAACTCTTTTTACTCTCTTTTTCACCCTCCTGTTCCATTACTCACTTACCTGGAGGAGAAACTACTGCATGCTGGTTGAGATGAGGCGGAGTGCTGTGCTCAGGTGGCTGGGGGAGGTGGGGAGGCAGCTCCGTTTGGGAGAGGTGTATGATTGGCTGGGCAAAGTGGGTGATGGGGTCAAAGACACTCCCTGGGAGTGAGTGCTCGAGGACTGGCACCTGGGCAGGGATGAAGGGAGGTGGGGAAGATTTTATCGGTGGGGCTGTCTGCTGAGGGATTGATGGAGGGGCTGGAGGTGGTAGGGGTTGCTGTGGTGGTGGTGGCGGCTGCTGGGTTGGGGGCTGCTGTTGTGGCAGTTGGGTCGTCGGTGGCGGAGGCTGCTGTTGTGGTGCCTGCTGATGGTGGTGATGGTGGTGCTAAGAAAAAGATATTAACAGGTAAAGAGTTAAGCCAAGAATAGCTTGGTATTCAACCCAGTCCAGAATATATTGCAAGACATGCATCCTCAAAGGCAGAGGAATCACAGCAACCCTCCTTCCAGAAATCTAAGAAAAGGTTTCTTATCCACACAGATGGACCATTTCCAGTCACTTACCTTCTTTGGTTCCCGTCCAGGATGCCCTTTCTTTTTGGATTTTGGTGCCATCTCTGCAGAGAAGAAAAGAAGGTAAGTCTCTGGCTGAGTGTTGGCTGGGGTATAGGTGTGGGGTAGTGTATTTTAAGATAGGAGCCAAAGCACTCAGTAAAAATGTTAGGTCACTGGGTTTATCTAAGAGAAAAACTTGCTGGGATGAGTGAGGCTAAGGCTTGAACACAAAATGGCCAAAGATCACAATCATTATCTTATTAGGCCACCTGACAGAGGGGGGCTTTCAGAAAACCAGATGGGGAGACTTAACCAAGGATTTAGGACATGACACAATTGTCATTGCCACCAGAGGAAAAAAAATGTTCCTTCCCCTTTAGTTCACATTCCTCTTTGAATCTGTTCCCCACCTCCACCCCCCTTTCTTTTATTTCCACAAAGGCCCAAGAAGGTGGCAAAATGGGCCACAGAGAGAAGACTCTCATCTTCCTTGTTCAGGCCCCGTTCAGAAGTAGAGCCCAGTAGTCTCCACACAGTAACTTCAGCTAAAGTCCTCCTCCCCACCCCCCATCCCTAACTTCTCTTCTATAGTCTCTTTTCCGAGGACCAAAAATCCATGACAAAGGAAACTTATGTTGAGGGTTATTCCAAACTTTAAACGTGTCAAACCCAATAAAGGTCTCCAAATACCTGCCTATGTTAGCCAGTTCCTTAAGTCATGGAAGTCAAATAAAATAGCTGCTTCTGAGAGGGCCTCATAAATCTATGGCAAGGGCAGGAAAGAAGCTGACAAATAGGAATGCTAAAATGACTCCACCAAAGTAAAAGTAGACAGCTTCTCAAACCCAAAGGAAAAAAAATGTGCGACAGAATAGGGTAGCTGGACTCATGGGACTTAAAAAAACCAACAACCAAACCACCATAAAACCAAAACCTTGTAAAAGAACATCTTCCCACCCCCACCCCCAGTCACTGTTTTAGGCTACAGATCACAACTTTACCTCTACTTCCTGGTAGAGTGGGAAAGGTTCCTACACTCCCAATAAGAGTGAACTGTTGAGGACAAGTCTGGAGTCCTAAAGATTGTTTTCCTCACCCAGTGAAACAAGTGCCTTTGAAGAAGAGACTGTTTTAGTTGTCGTATTTATATGCCTAATGCAGAGAATAGTGTCTGGTAGTTGATGAATAAATTTTTGTCCACTGATACGCCCTTTAGTCTCAGTTGATCTCAGGGTGTCCAAACTTACATTCTATTTTCTTCAAACCCATCTTCCTTATAAATATTAGTGATAATTCTAGAAGGCCTACAAATAAGAAATCTTCTGGCCTACCATGAGTGGGGATCAAACTCAAAATAGAAATAAATAGCTTATGTGGACTGTTATCTCAGATATATCTTCTTATTATTATTATTTATGTTATCAAATAGTTCCCAGTTCCAGTTTAATCTAGTTCACTCTAGGTGGCATACAGCAGTTCTGACCCACACAATAAGCAGACTTGGTTGCATCCAGATAACTCTTGAGTTACCTCAACAGTCCAGAAAGGTCACCCAACTTTCTACTAGGCATATTGCTGCTAGTCAGGAGTTGGTCCACAGGTAGGCCTAAATAATGCTTATGAAGAAGGCCACCAAATGTATCATGTGACAAGATAGTGAAAAGTAATGAAAGAAAAAAAATGAGTAGAATGAAAAAGGAATTGATCATATGATTTAGAGAACCCTTACTTTCTTTTTATGGGTGAGGAAACCTAAAGCTACCTAACAGAAGAAAGATGCCTTCAGTGCTTGATCTCAAACTATTAAAAAGGCAGCTATGTGAAGGTCAAATTGAAGTATCCATTGAACTTAAATCAGTCTGATAACCACCAGTTAGTTTTTTTTTTTTTTTAAATAAAATATACTATCATACCAAAAAAAAAAAAGTTTATTTTACCTGACACTACACATGTTAAAGCAATAATCTGATTCTTCTGTTTGTAATGTTAAACACATCAGGCAAATAAAAGATAATTTTGTTTTTAAAAATGGGAACAATAAATGCTTATAAAATCATTGGAAGATAAGCTTTCTGAAACCCAATAGCTCGATTGTGCATATTTCTACCATATCATATATTAAGAACCAAAGGTTTAAATAATTTTTGATGCTCTGGTCAAGGTGTAAAAATGGTGCATTCTTCATTAACATCCATATAAGTGAAGATCTAGAGCTTTTATTGCAACATACAACAAAACACACATGGGCTTAGAAGTTAGTTTCTGGCACTACAAAAAGTAACATTAAATGTTCTCTAGATATACTCTGTGTGATTAGCCTACCTACCTTGTTTCTGCCTACTCCTGGAGCTAATCAAGAAGTCAATAATCATTGTCCAATTCTACATCCACATATTTAAATTAATTCAACATATAACAAAATTATTTGGATATTACTTTTCTTTAATGAATCTATTTTTAAAAGAATAAAAATTATAATAAAAATTATAATTTTATGATTATGAAATAAATTTTAGCTATAAATATTAGAAGTTATTTTTAAAAAGTAAGTGAGCTACTCTAAACTATTATACCATAAATAATATGAAAATGGAAACGAATTTAGATAATTAGCCTAGAATTATTGGTCCTAAAAAAGAAAGCACTCTTGGATTGCCACTTTGTTTACGCCAGTGCTATAGGGCTGAGATTTCACTGACACGGGTTATTTTCTCCATCAATGCAGATAAATCATGGCTCCATGGCAGATAGTTTTAATGAGTTGCTGTGTTTAGAAAACATTTATCACCTGGTAAAAAGCAAACCCTCTACTGCTGGGCATTAAAAAATCTATCTAAGGTAGGAAGGGCATAGCAGGACTCTTTTCACTTCTGGCAAGGGCTTTGAAACCCAGGTTATTTGTATGCTAGAATAAGGAATGGAGTACTTTTGTGAAAGATCCCATTATTACCTCTCAAATTCAGGTGTTTGAAATTATATCCACAAAGTACTAAAGCCAAAGCTACAGAAATGATCATTCTTATCCTTTAAAACAATTCCTTTTTATTTAGGGGCTGCTGTGGGTAGAACATATAGGCTAGATATTAAGGAGAAATTATTGAGTCTAGTAGAGGATATCACACACACACACACACACACACACACACACACACACACACACACACACACACACACACACAAATACAACACAAAATAATACCTGCCTGGGACTTTATTAATATCTAAGAAAATGATGGAAGGGTTTGTCAAATAGGTGGCATATGAGTTGAACTTCAAAGGATGTGGAGAAAGAGAAAGGCCCATCAAATCTAGGGGGATGAGAGCCAAATGTATCAAACCACCATCCATTTTGGCACACAAAGCAAGAAAAACAAAGCAAGTTATAACTGTAGGACAAAGGGATAAGTTCAGATCATATACAGTTCAAAAAAAAAGGAGAAACCAATGATAAAACAGAACTAAGGAAGTAAAATATGCTTAAGGAATAAGAGGCACAAGCTTAAGTAGTTAGGATGAGATTAAATTTGAGGGAATTTAGGAAACCACTTCACCAAAAGGTCCTACTCCTATGTTTCAAGCAACCCCAAATAAATGCTTCAAGAATAGTCCAGCAAAAAATTAGTGTCTGTATGTAAGTTAGCATATACAAAATAAATTCAAGTTAAATGTGGGGAACAGAGGAAAAGCACCTTTAACTGAGGAATTTTAAAAACCTTCATGTATAAGGTGTTATGTTTACAGAATTTTAAAGGAAAGAATTCTATGAAGTACAAATGAGGAGAGAGTAGAAGGAAGCACACATATTCATGTAGGCATGTATTCACACATATAAATAGAAGGAATATCATGTGTGGGAGGTACCTAAACCACATAATATAGTGTTGGATTGGGTAGGGAAAAAAGTCTTCACAAGTATAAAGTGGGACAACCACTCCAAAAAAGGTGGTGTAACTCTCCTTTCTCTGAACTCTGTGTTTAAACCTATCACTGCTTTGCTAGTCTGTTTTTCTTGTTTTGTGCCACTGTTCTATCTTTCCAATGAGACATCAAGCTCTTTAAAAAAAAAAAAAAAAAAAAAAAAAACCCAAAAACAAAGAAAGTCTTCTGTTTTGCTTTTATCTCCTTCAGTTCCCAGCCCAGTGTTCTGTATAGCCTGGTGGTACTTTTCTTTTCTAGCCTTTTCCTCGATTACCACCCATTCACTAGTAAAAATGGATGTCAATTTAATATACTTGGCGCTCCTTTACCTAGCCTTAAGACTCTCCTTTCCCTCGTTTACTATTTAAATTCCTACCCATCCTTTGAAATCCAATTCAAGTTGCCACCTACTTCATAAACCTTTTCATGATTTTCTTGAATAATTAATAAGGTTCCCTGGCAGACGTCATGCAAGTCTAGCACTGAGAGATCAATTAGAGAGAAGTAAGCAGAAAGAAAGGGACAGAGAGGCTATGAAGGTAGAAATTACAAGATCTGGCAAGTGAATGGATATGGAAAGAATTAAGATTAGAATAGCATCTTTATTAGCTGTGGGAATTAAATAAACCATACTGACTCCATCTTATTACTCAACTCTGGAGCTAACTTAATTCCCTTTCTATTTAATGATGGCTCTTAGACTAATTTCTGTCTTTCAAGAAAACTTTATTGCACGGTTTTTATCTAGCTTTGCCTGACTCAGAAGCTGGACCCAACTCTTCTTCCTTAGAGACTTTTAACTAAGAGCCTAGATTAGACTAACCAGAAACCCGGGCAGATCCAAAAACTAATGCAAGGAATTTTCTTATAATTAATTATACATCTTGGCTCTCTTCAACAAGATGATTCAAACCAGTTCCAATTGTTCAGTAATGAAGAGAATCAGCTACACCCAGAGAACTATGTGAAAAGAGTGTGAACCACAACATAGTATTTTCACTCTGTTATTGTTTCCTTACATTCTTGTTATCCTCCGATTTTTTTCTTTCTTTCTAGATCAGATTTTTCTTGTGTAACAAGATAATTGTATAAATACGTATATATATATTGGATTTAACATATATTTTAACATATTTAACATGTATTGGATTAGCTGCCATCTAGGGGAGGGGGCGGGGGAAGGAGAGGAAAAGTTGGAACAGAAGGTTTTGCAAGAGTCAATGTTGAAAAATTACCCATGCACATGTTTTGTAAATAAAAAGCAATTAAAAACAAACAAAAAACACAAATTAATTATATATCTCAAGCAACCCATATGTCTGATCTGAAAACTGGCCTTATATTAGTTGATCAGTTACTTGTTTCCATGTACTTTGAATTATATATAGACACTTAGGAGAAGTAGGAAACTTCTTTTTCTGATTAGGGAATTGTAGCTTTTCACTCTTTCCTTCCTAGTTTGAGTCCCTCATCTTTTCTCAATTAGAAATCAGATTTCTTAATTTTGTATCCTGGTTAATGGCTTTCTTTTAATTAATTATTAATTATTTTTATTAAAATATAGGTACACTATATCCAAGACATCCCCCTCACTTACTATTATGAATAATCTTGAAGTTATTTTGGCATGACCTGTGATTGAAGAAGTCATGCTGATTTAACTATAATAAATACTTTCCTTTCTAGCTGTTCATTAATAATCTCTTTAATGACTCCTTAAAAAATTTTTTCCCTTAGGAATCTAAGCAATGATCTATACTTTGCAGATTGTTCTCTTCTCTGTTCAGGACACTATTTACCCTTCTACAATCTTGAATCACTAATGCTTTTCATGACCTTTCAAATAATACCCACTATGGTTCATCTATAACATTTGCCAGTTCTTTCAGGACCTGAGAATATCTTTTATCTGAGTCAGTTGAACTGACTTTCTTGAAGGCAGGGGTCCTCTCTCACTCATCTGAGGTATCAGCTCTTTGTTATGTTAAATTTAATTGTTACATTTCCAACATAAAGGTTATTCTTTCTTGGGAAGAGAAAACAGAAAAAAAATCATTTCTGAGCATTTGCCCTATCTACCCCAAGACAGACATTTTGTATGTATCATGTTTGAGATGTTTATAAAACATTCATTAAGTAGTTGGAGATATACAAATGAACCCAAGGGGGGGGGGGGGGGAGGGAAAACTAAGGTTACACATACAGAAATGGGAATCATCTGAACAGAGAAAATTAATCAGAGAGGCTCATAAAGTTAACACCGTCAAAGAGTAGAGAAAACACGGACCCCAGACAAGCCTAGGTCATAATATACAATGGGAAGGGAAAAGAGCAAGAGCAATGGCTCTGTAGATAGAAATTATGAGTTCAAATCCTGCTTGTGACCCTATTTTTCAGTAAAGAAGCCTAAAAAACAAGTCTTTCAGGAAACAGAAATAGAAATCACCAATGGAATAATCTAAATGCTTTTTTAAAAGCTGAGGTACATGGAAACATTGTTAAGAGAACTAGAGTCTTGATAAAAAAAAAAAAAAAAAAAAAAAAAGTCCAATGTAAACTTGAAGCTAGCTATACGTGTAACTTCTGGGTTTTAAGATTGAGTTCATGAATAAAATAGAACCTGTTCAGGCAAGTCACAAATGCCAGAGGAAAAAAGTTTAAGAATAACTGAAGGACATAATAGCTATCATTAAACATAATAAAGTATTGTCAAGTGGAAAGGAAGCTTTTTTTTTTTTTTTTTTTTTTTTTTTTGGTAACTGTGACTCTTTCAAGTTCTGAGATTTTTTTCCAGTAGTAAATAAGAAGGCAACCAGAGGATTAAGGGGAAAATATGGGGTTTTTGTAAACCTTGCATATAAAACTATCTGCAATCTAATTCTAATTTGTCTTTGTTTCTCCTTATTTGTTCCCTTATTTAAACTTTTTGGTCTCACCAGCTTAATATCCAAGTTAGATATATTTTAAAAATCTAGCAGCAGTATGGAGGAGAGAATGAATAGGGAAGAAAAATCTGGGAGACCAAGTTATTCTAGTAATCTAATCTTGAACAAAGAATTTACTTAGGATACAGTGATGGCAGTAAGAAAAGAAAAGAGAAGATAAATATTAAAGACATTATTAAAGACATATGAAAGGATTAAAAACTAGATGCCCATGTAATGGCTAAATAATCACCAGCATTTAAGACTACCCTGGTATGTATATGGAATGCTGAAAGAAAAACAAATGTAGTATAGAGCCTATATCTTTTTTCTCTTCTTAAAAGAAAATTATCAAACAGTATAATACAATGACTGCAACAAAACAAATGAGGCAGGGTTTTGTATAGAATTTTTTTTTTTTTTTTGCTTAACTTTGCTGTGTCACAAGGGAGAACACAATAAAGAGGGTGACAGTATTGACACATGACTGATGTAAATTTTAAATAAAGACATCAAATTTTTAAAAAAATATGCCAGTGATGTTTTCCTACCCAAATGGTAAAATATGTTTATTCCAATATTCCATGGTAAGCTATTTGAATTTTTAACATTACAAACTTTAGATTAGGGGCAGATAGGTGGCAGTGGATAGAGCATCAGCCCTGAAGTCAGGAGAATCTGAGTTCAAATAACTAAACACTTCCTCACCGTGTAACCCTGGGCAATTCATTTAACCCCAATTGCCTCAGTTAAAACAAACACACACCAAAATACATACTTCAGATTATATCAACATTCGGTTCTCACCAGGATCAAGACAAAGTAATACTCTGTTAGTTATAAAAATAAATGGGTAAAAAAAGTCTTGTATTGAGATTCAAAAAATAAGGGTTCTAGTCTAACTGGAACTAAAGTAATACTCAGTTACAAAAATAAATGGGTAAAAAGAGTGCTGTAATAAGATTCTTTTTTTAACCCAGGTGATGGCCACATCAGAAAAAAAGAAGGCTATGGTAAGGGTCTTAACCTTTCTTTTATGTCACAGACCCTTCTGGCACTCGGATAAAAGCTCACTAACCCATCTTTTCATAGTAATTTTTAAACAAAACAAGTCAATACCTATAATACAAGGGAGATTGGACTACATGAAAAGGAGAGGTAAGTATTTTACCTATCTGTCATAGGACTATAGCAGGCATTCAAAAATATTTAGTGAACAGAAATCTCAGGTGACAACAAAAAGAAATTTCTCACTAAATAAACCCTTGCAGAAAAGCTGGGCTTTCCAAATGGTGGAAGAGAGTGCAATGGAAAAAAGGGAAGAAGAATACAGATGCAGAACTAAGTTGGCTGGGTAGATTATTAAACTTTGTAGGAAAGGGATGAAAGAAGCTGTTAAAAACTATTTCCTAAAAGAAAATGGAAACATAAGGGTAGAGAAAATAAACAAATTCACTAGCTACTACAGCTTCCTAATCCCAATTCTATGAGAATATTTAAGGCATAAAACAGAGTTGCAGTAGAAAAGCATTTTACCCAGGCAAAAAGCAAACTGAAAATAGTCTATCTGGAAGACAGAGTAAAACAGAATTTAGTTTTAGCAATTCATGTTGAAGATTATAACAATTCATGAAACTAGAAAAAGTAGCACAGAAGAAGCAACATCGTAAGATTCTAGTTCCTTTTCAATAATCAGTAGATCACTTTGAGGGGATCTATTACAGGCAACACAAAGACAGGTTCACCTACTAGAATTATCTGGGGTGTTCAATATTGAAAACATGAACAAGTTCTTTGCTGTGCCAGGAAATGACAGGTTTAATGAAGCACTAGGTGCTTTGAGAACTTGAGGAATGGGGAAGTGTAGAATGAGGGTAGATTGCAAATAAGATACATAAACATGGATTTCTGTGAGGAAGTTTAGTGGACACACTTTTCAGAATGAGAAAAAAAGCTGTAAATAGCAAATGGGAGACACAAGGTTGCATGACAGATCTTTATAGAAATATTTTGTCAGTGATACTGGGAAATTAACCTTACTGAAGCTAAAAGCAAACTTTAGAAGTCTACAGGAAATGGGGACCAAAACAGAATCCCAAGAGTACTGAAATGCATCATTTAATAATACACTACAAAAACCGACCCCATTCACATGAATGAGACATTTAAAGTTTTCTCATCAGATGCTGGATTCAAGACCATAAAAGGGTTGATATTTATTTTTAGAGTGAAAATGCTTTCTTGTGGACTCAAAAGAAGAAATTGATGCCTTTGCTGGAGCCTTCCTCCTAAAACCATTTTTTTGGGAACCATATTTCAAAGTAAATAAAACAATTTATGTACAGAAAGTGTAAATATGAAACGAGAGGAGGAAACTGAACATTCTCTTTTAAACACCAACTATATAAGACATAGAGAAAAAAGTTATATTTTACCTACTATTTCAAGACTGAAGTTACAACAGCATTGAACTATGAGTCAGAAAATCTGGTTTCTTGTCACTCAATATATAACCTTGAGACCATCTGGTACAATGGGAAGGGAAAAGAGCAAGAGCAATGGCTCTGTAGATAGAAATTATGAGTTCAAATCCTGCTTGTGACCCTATTTTTCTGCCCTTGGATATTAATTTGATCTGAATTTTAATTTTCCTTATTAAAAAAAAAAAAAAAAAAAAAGGTTTAATTTCATGTGTCAGAAACCCTTTCAGGTCCATATTTTTATTCTTATCTACACATCAACTCAGTTCATTTCTGAAAATGAGTAGATGGGTCTATAAATATGAAATTACTTGCTAACAGCACTACTTAAGAGATAAATGTAGATATTCAAAATTATTTTAGTCAGCATGTTTTTTATTATATGGTATAAAAAGCAAAGGAAACGGATATAGTAAAGCTGGATTTGGATTGTGATGCTGCTGCAGTAGTTGCTTCTTTCTAGAATCTTCTTTCAGGAATCTCTAAATCCTCTAAATCATACTACACTAGACAAGCTACTTCCCCCTTCACATATTCTGTTTATCTCCCGAGGTGATGGTGGGTTCAATGAGAAAGTATCTATTTCATCAAATCCCAAGACTCTCAAAACTAGTCCTACATTGGCCATTTTCACACACTTAATCCCTGAACAAAAGTGTCTTCTACAATGGTACTGTAGAATAATGATGACAAGCAGTCACTGTCCAAGTCCCAATTTCAGTCAATTCTTTATACATTTTAGAAATGATACATTATGAAATGCAAGTAATAAAAAAAAAAAAAAAATCAACAGAAACCTACTTTATACTATTTTAATTAATTCTTGGGGAGAAGTGGAGGGAGACTTGGGCTTTCTATCTTATCCAGGCTGCAAGTGTAGCAGTTACTTATTAGCTCCTAAACTCGGTGCTTATTGGCCCTTTTATGTTTGTGTTTCAAACATAGGCTGGTTTGCTCCTCCCCTTGGGCAACTTGGTATCTCCCTATTCCTGGGGCTATAGTGTGCTAGGCTTGAGGTGGACAACCGATGGGATTTCCAACTTCTGTATTGAAGAAATCTAGCAGCTTTGGCAGGGACTATAGGAACATGTTACTATACCTGGCAATAAAAATACCTTAAAAAATTAGTTGCTAAATGAAGTGCTATTCCATTTTCATAAAAACTGCTCTATAGCTATTATCCTATAAATCAGTCTCTGCTCACAGAAACATTGGGAAAGTTCATCCTATAACAGCCTACTCACTTTTCATCAGTATTCTCTGTAACCTTTGCTCCGCCCCTCTTCCCCCCCTTGATGGGAGAGCAAGGCCAGCAGAGCAAAGAACTCCTAAAGCCTCTATTTATTTAAAGAGCATTATGAGGCCAACCATGTCTTCATTATCCACAAGGCTATATTCATTTGGATTTGGATTCTTTTGTCCCACTGAATATTGTCCCTCTTTCCCCAGGCTCCTTTAACTTTCTTTTGGGTGCAGTCTTCTTCCTTTGCTCTTGAGTTCCAAGAGCACAAGGACTTGCCCATTCAGTATTTATTAATATTGACCAATCATTTTCTTGAATTTCCACAGCTTTGTTTATGGCTTTCTGAGGTACTTATGTCCATCCTTCTTTGACATCAGAAAAAAATGGTATTATGTTTGTACCTTTCTTAAAGCCTACCACCCACCACAATACTTTCTGCAGTACAGATATTTTAATATGTGTATATATACTCTCTCTCCATTATTAGTCTCTGTCTCTGTCAGGTTTTTTGAATAAGGCTTTTAAGATGGGAGAGAAGACTTGTAAGTTCTGTATATTCTACTACTATTTAAAATAACATAAAATTAGAATGACCCTAGTATTTTGCTTAAAAAAAGCTAAAGTATATACAATTTTTTAAAGCAGCATTATACTATTAAAAGAAAAACATTTGAAATATATTCTGAGTGTGTGTGTGTGTGTGTGTGTGTATTACATACATACATATATTCATAGCAAGAAATGGTTTTTTTTTTTAAGTTGTCTTTTTTGCTGAGGCAATTGGGGTTAAGTGACTTGCCCAGGGTCACATAACTAAGAAGTATTAAGTGTCTGAGACCAGATTTGAATTCAGGACCTCCTGACTTTAGGGCTGGTGCTCTATCCACTATGCCACCAGGCTGCCCTTTTTTAACTTTTGAAGGGAATGTATGAAAGAAATATCAAAAGTTTGAATGAGACTTGAGGGCATTATGAAATTAGGCATGAAGGTAATTATTAATAAATATTAAGGAGTTAGGCTAGTAAATTGAAAAAAAAAAACAATAACCCTGGGAATATATAAAACTAGTTATAAATGAGGCAATAGCTGTAATTATTGTTCTCAGTAATTGGGCTGAGTTCTAATCTGGGTCTTCAACTTCTAAATGTTAAACAATAGTCACCATTTATCTGTCTTTGTAATACTCCATCTGAACAAATCCAGGTCTCTCTCTTCTTTCAGGTACTGCCAAGCTTATATTTGTATATATGTATCCTCAGTTCCCTTACTGTCCAGTCATTTTATCTCCTCTTCCCCCTTCCCCCGATATATATGTATGTAGAAACAATTTTTAAAGTTATTTTTAAAACTTTTACATTGCAAACTCTCCCCTCCCTACCCCAAGCAATTCAATACAAGTTATATATCTATAGCCATTTAACAAAATTTGTTAATCTGGGTCTGTGAACTTTATTTTTTATTTTTGCTGAGGCTGAGGTTAAGTGACTTGCCCAGGGTCACACAGCTAGGAAGTGTTAAGTGTCTGAGACCACATTTGAACTCGGGTCCTCCTGAATTCAAGGCTGGTGCTCTATCCACTGCGCCACCTAGCTACCCCTGGTCTATGAACTTTATTTAAAAAAAAAAAAAAAAAAAAAAAAAAAAAAGTATTTTGAGAACTGTATTTTGATGTGATTAATTTCCTTTGCAATTCTATGTAGCTAAATTTAAAAACATTCTGAAAAGGGAAAAAAAAGTTAAGCTGAAGAGGTTAAGAATCCCTATCCCTATTCAGATGTCAAACATTGAACCAATCCTCATGAATGAGACCCCAGCTACATTAAAATATAGTGGGAAGTATTGTTAATATGGGGTTTTCTAAGTCAATATGTGATCTACAATGATTCTTATATATGATTTAGTGCCTCCCTCTACTGTTTTGTCATATTTAATTCCAAAGTGATTAACTGCTACTAAGAATATTTTAAGAGGATGACATTATCCTAGGAGAACACACAGCTCAGGAAAATCAAGCTCTAAAGATAGATTACATTGTAACGAAAGAGGTGAGGTGAATATATTTTGCAGTCTGCTCTGAAAAACACTACAAAACTCCCTTCTGGCTCTAAAGCCAAAAAACACACCACTCTGATTTAGTTTTTAGTAGGGGAAGGCCACTCCCCCAATTCTTACCCCCGACTCGTCCCTCATGGATTTCATTCTTTCCCAAAAAGCAATCTTTTTGAATAGGCAATAAGCAAAATGCCCACCACAGATGGGGTGCGCACGCATACACACACACACACCTTAAGAGGGTAAGCAACAGAATTTTTATAAATTCTTCAGGCTGGTGGGAAATTTCAGATGGATTTTTAGTAAGAACCTACTATGTCTTCTTGCTGTATTTTTGGTTCAAATCTTTTCAAAACATCAAGAATTCCATGTTTCCCCTGAACTATTAAAAATCTCCTTCACTACTGCCCCCAGTCCAAATCCCCTATTCCAGGCCCCAATCCCTCTCTAACTCCTTCCACTGTTCAAACTACCAACCCCGTGGGAAAAGGAAAGCAGATAATGAAAATAGCTAGATCATGCTTGCATCCTACAAACATAAAATTCAGTATGAGATGAGAAGTCAATATTTCCCTCCCTATCTCCACTGCTGGCTTTTTCACATGAGTGAAAAAGCATAATAAGTTTGGGTTAGAAGTTGAATAGGATATATCTTTAGAAACAAGTGGAAAACAAGGTTCTGAATCAAAGAGCCACAGAAAGATTGTTATATGGGTGTGTAATGGGGGAGGGGAAGGCAGGGATTCAACATTTCAAAGATTGTTAGTGCTATTCCCCTCTCTTGGGAATTTTACCCATCTCTGCTAAAGCTGGAATTCAATGCTGCATGAAAGCACAACTTTGGTGGAAAAGTAAGATGAGACTTGAAAGCAGAAAATAAATTCCATAGGGGAAAAATCTTCTCTTGATAGGCCCTAAAGAAAAGCAAATCCAAATTTACAACAGCTACCCTCTTTTGCTTCTGTAGTCTTGAATTTCAATACATTAGGAATGGAAAGCCAAGAGTAGGTCATCAAGCTGTCAACCTCCTCATTGACTCATTAGCAGGAAGCCCCAGTTACCATAGGTTAAGTAAAGCTGTCAGACTGTTACACCCCAGAGAGTCGAAAAGCATCTGATGGGAAAGACATAGGAAGGAATATGCATTCTAACAACCCTGCTGCTACTATATTAGCAGAGCTGGGCTTCACATCTGATTAAATAAACAAGCACACATCAAGGCAATAACTAGGCTCAGAAGGATGTGGTAAAGTTGTCCAATGACATTCATGCTGGTAGGAAAAAGAATTGAGGTGAGAAAGACTTCCCACTGACTATGTCTTGTGTGTGGCTTTCCAAATCAGAGATTTAAACCTGATTAGAAATCTCTTACTTTTACAGAGTAATCGGGCTCCACTCACTCTTGTCTATATTTGCCAAGAGATGCTCAGCATAGGTTGCTCCTCCCATCCCATTTTGTACTTCTATTCCTTCTAAAATTAATGATCTGTCTCTTGGGAGCCTTGTTAGTTAAGCTGACCCCTAGGCTAAGAGACAAAATATTCCTTTCAGGAATTTTAGCTCCAATCTAGAAAGAAACTCTTAAACAAAAGAAAGAAATGGAGGGAGAGAAAATTTCTAACTAAAAATTTCTATTTAGAAAAGACTACAACTGGGTTTACACAGAAGCTTAGTTTAAAAGGAGGGGATTTATATTAAAGCATGCCATCTTGTGCTACATGAGGTGCCCATTTGGATGATACATGTACAATGAGAATTGCCTTGGGATCAGCAATGATAGAAGCTGGGCTAGCATAACTCGACTACACAAATGATGAAATTTGCTTATAGAAGCAAGCAAGCAGAATGCATATGAAAAAGCCCTCCAAAGACAAACTAAGATGGCCAAAAGCTATAAAAGCCCCAAATAGGGAAAGTAATCCAGGAAAAAGAGAGAAAATGGGCATCAAGGCAGCCAGTATGTCAGTGCAAAAGCTGTTGGAATTTTGAAGATAATTCAAAGATCATAAATCTCATTGTCCTCCACAAACCAGGACAGCTGTTCCCAGGATTCTCAGATTACTTATTGCACAATCATCTTTCCCTTTCTTAAAAAAAAAAAAAAAAAAAAAAAAATTGTGCTAGCAGCAGCCATAGAGCTCTGCATAAACTGCCAAATTCCTTCCCCTTCCCTGCCCCTGATGGAAAGCAAAAGTCTTCATTGAACTAAGAAGGTAGGAAAGATAAACTCAATGCCAACTAAAGAGGCACTGGAAAGGCAGGGACAATGTTATTCCACGAAAAACATTATTTAAGGAAAAGCAAAGTTGATTTTTTTTTTTTTTAATATGACTTCAGAGAAATGAACAAAGGCAAAATTCTAAGGAACATAAATCAGGTATATTTTTAACACTTAGACGAAGTGCCTGGAATTGCAGATTAGCAATAAACCATTTATGCCTATTGTCCGTAACCTTTACTAGATGCATTTTAAAAAATGATCAAGTATCCTGCTGATTATAGATTTGAAAGGTTTTAGTATTTTGAAGTCCTTCAGAGAAGGAATATACTACATAATTCATATGTGCAAGACTTTTCCTTTGTTTGAACTACTAGAAACAATATGGGTGCTGAAAAGTGAGAATAAAAATTCATGTAAGATTTGGCTAGAAATAAGAGCAACACATCAGGTAATACTAAAAATGTTAATTGTATCCAAAAAGTAGATCTTCAATGCCTAAATGTGACTTAAGAGTAGAGAGTAAAAAGCATGAATAATCCTTGAGGAAAAAAAGCACAGCTTTTAAATAGTACAAATAATTCCAATGCTTGTCAAGGACTCCATCTACTGGTGAGCCTAAAAGGCCTTTAATATCATTCATAGGAATAGGTAAATTTAAGAATTAAGACCCATAAGGGCATGTCTTGTGAAGATTAATTTCATAGGGATGATGAAGACATAACTTGACCCATAAAAATCTAATACATATTTGCAGATCCAAAAGCAATGGCATTTTACTGACTTAAGTACAGAATTTGGTGAAATTTGATTTCACAATCCCGACCACAGAAACCTGTCATTTTTTCCCCCTAATTGTATTTCTTGATCTATCACAGTATTGTCAGATGTGAAATATTTAATAAAACATATGCTTATCATGTCAATCTACATAGTATAGGCACTGAGATTTGCTTCTTGACTTGACTTAATATATACAATGTTCACATCTACTAAGGAGTATTTCACCAAAATAAATGGTAACATTAAGTATCAATGATGCCCAATTTGCCATCTGTTGAGAGATAAGAGGTTCTTTGGACCAGAAATTTATATCTCTAGCACCAAGGCTATTCAAACAATGTGGACGGACTGATAAAAGAGACAATGATAAGAGACTTAAGAAAGAAGGAATATTAATGTCATCTATTACATCACTTTTATTTTATAGATGAGGAAAATGAGACTCAGAGAAGAACTCTTTTGGAGCCGAGAACTAACTAGTGATATTAATGAAGAAAAATTTTTCCATAAGATATAGCCTATGAGATATTTGACCGAAATCTTTAAAGAAGCTTAGGAACTCTAAAACGAAGAAAATATGGATGAGAGCATTCTGGGAATGGGGAATTGCTTTTTTAAAGATGAAATGTTATGTATAAGATAATAGATCAACCAGTTTGGCTGAAACACGATACATATGAGGGGAAATAATGTAAAATTGATCTAGAAAGATAAGTGGGAGCCAGATCGGAAAGGTGAGAAGAGGAAATAAGCATTAATTGTGTACTGTGTGTCAGACATTGTGCTAAGTGATTCACAAATATTCTCTTATCTGATCAGAGGCGCTTGTATTTATCCCCCACCCCCAAAGGTAATAGGAAATCAATGCAAAGTCCTGAGCAGGAGAGCAATGTGATTTAAGAGTATCAATTTGGCAGATATGAGGAAGATGGATTATAAGGGGAATGAGAAGTGATGAAGTTGGGAGATATTGAAATCTAATGGAAATGTAACTGACAAAGTGGGGAAAAAAAAAAAAAAAGTTATCATTATAGTCCCAAAGTGAAAGATATTATCAGAGCTATAACCAGGGGAAAGAGAAGCTAAAAACGGCAGCTTTAAGGGTAAAGGTAATGAACAGAGTTTTGGATGTACAGAATGTGAGGTATTTGTTGTCCTCCTCCTATTTCCCTTGAAAAAGATGCAGGAAGACAATTAACATTTACATAGCATATACCATGTGCCAGGCACTGTGCTAAGCAGTTTTGCAAGTATTATCTCATTTGATACTCTTAAGACTCTGTGAAGTCAGTACTATTATTCTGATTTTATAGTTAATAGAAACTGAAGCAGACAGGTTGACTAACTTGTTCAGGGTCACAGAGCTATTTGTTAGTAGCTGACACATTAAGTGTGAATGAGAATAGCAAGATAATGTAAAAAAGAGAAAAGGGCTGACAGTAGAAATTTGAGAAACACCTCTGTTCACACATTAAGATGATTCAGTCAATGGAGAAGCGAAGATATAAGAAGCAGCAAAATGTGGTATTTTGGTTGTGCTATAATGTTAACAATTAGCTTTTAAAACCTCTTGCTGTGTGCCAAGAAGAAAATATAGAATCACTAACAAAACTTTCTCTGCCTGTCCTGAATAAAGAGCTTAAATTTCATGCAAAGAATACAGCATATACAACACAAGGAAAACAGGGAGAA
Organism: Sminthopsis crassicaudata; assembly: GCF_048593235.1. NCBI lineage: Eukaryota > Metazoa > Chordata > Mammalia > Dasyuromorphia > Dasyuridae > Sminthopsis > Sminthopsis crassicaudata. The sequence continues at coordinate 60,875,530 of NC_133617.1, read as the reverse complement.
TTATGAACAGAAAACAAATGGATGAAAGATGGAGGATGAGAAAAGGCTTCCTATTAAGAAATGGACCCCAATAAAGATTTTAAGGGCTAGAAATAAGGTAGTATGCAAGCACAGGACGTGGCTTTGTAAAATACAGGGAAATGGAAGACTGAATGTTAAATCTGAGGGCAGCTATCATTATAACTTGGCTGCAATCGAATTTGAGGTGAATAATTTGAAATAAGGCTGAAAGGTAGGTGGGAGTCATATTGTGGAGGACCTTAAATGTGAGGCTAAAGAATTTGTATTTCATTTTCAAGCAAAAGTTCTGGAGCACAGAATTGTTATCATATGAAATCTATTAAAATGAGATAAATAAGGAGTGGTGCCTAGAAGCAGAGTTTAATGAGGAAGGTACTGACATAATCCTAGTGAAAATTATATGACCTATTACTATTTAGCAAAAGAAATTTTACAAGTCAGGAATGTGGGAATTGCAGAAGTCATGAAGAATGGAGATAGAAAAGGAAATTATGAATTTTGTCAGAGGGCAATTTCAGTAAAATGGTAGGGATAAATTAAGATAAAATGAAAGAGGTTGGAAAAAAAAGGGTGAGCAATGAGAAATGGAAGCATCAGGTACAGAGGAAGTTTTGGAAAAACAGTTTGGCAGATGATAAGAAGCCAGTGGCGAAAACATTGAAGACAAACAAGACAAAGGAAATGAATATCAGAAATCCCTATAAGAGTCAGAAAGAAATGAATCAAAGGAATTAGTCTCTGAAAAGGAGAAAATATCTATGATTGAAGAATAGCAAAGATACTGACAAAGTGTGAGAAATGAAAGAGAAGTGAAACAATCCATGTCTGCTGGCTTCAGTGTTGCCAGTGAAGCAGGAAGTTAGGTTAATTATATTAACATCAAACTACAAGGAACTGGTTAGGATTGAGAGATGAAAAATGTTTGAAATAATCTGAAATAAATTGAGGAGTCAATAGAGCCACAAAAGAAGGCTTGTCTAGCAAACAATGAGAGTCTCACTGAAGTTATGTATCAATTGTTTATGGCAACATGTTGAGTTTATTTTATGTCTTAAAAATAAAAGCATGCTCTATATAAGACATTCATGGTTTGCTATACAATCCTTTTCTGCTGTTCAACAATAAAAGGAAATTCTTTTATTTTATGGTTTGTGGTAAATAAACTAAAAAAGAAAACAATATAATAAAAACACTATTAAAAACTAAGAATTTATAGTAGTGATTATCCAGAATGAAGAATTCACCAATTGGGGGACAGCTCTTCTCTTGCCCTAAGGCCACTAAGTTGAACTACATGTTGAACTGTATGTTCAAAGTTATGTTGAAATCTTCATGAAACACCCATACATAGAGATCTGAGTGGTATGGTTTGCTTTTGATAGAAACTACCTTGTTCCACTTGGCTATAAGCAAAGGCTGAACCCAGTTTAGTGGCTCAAGACCTGAAGACAGCAAAAGAAGGGCAGTTGGTGGCCTATGAAATGCCTGATGAGAATGAGGGCAGTGTCCAGGTACATACAAATGATTTCTACTTATTCAGAAGCAGTGTGCTGAACGAGCTTGTGAGAATTGATGCTTACATTTTTAGTGAGAGCATATATTCCTCAGAAATTTGCACATGCCACAAAATCAGGGTCTAAACTTAATGTATAAACTTAATAAAATGATAGAAAAAAATGTTAATAATGAAGATTAAACTTAAAAGTATACAAAATACATTCCTTACTCCTGGAGCTTGTCACTTACTCTGGAATCACTTATTATTTATATATTCCTGCCATATGTAGCCCTACTGAAACAATTGCTATAGTTATCTCTTGGCCTTAAGTTTATCCATTGTGAAATGGAGGGATGGAAGTAATGGACAGGATTCTGGGATGTACAGATAATATTATCTGTACAGAGACCCTTTTACTTTTAACAAGCATTTTATGATGGCAATTCCCTCCACCCCCACAAGTGCTAGTACCAATGTTCTAAGACAATGACACCAGACTTAAAATCAGCAGGCATACTTTGATCATTACCCTAATGATGACGATTAGCTCATGTTTATAATATAGGGCTGTATGACTGACCATATACCATCATAATGATTCTGTGAAGTAGGCAGAACAGCCATTATTTTCCCAGCCTATGTAAGACAAATTAAAAAAAAAAAAAAAAAAAAAAAAAAAAAAAAAAAAAAAAAAAAAGATCATCACGATCTAGGAGTTCTCTAACAAGCAGGATGGCTACTAAGAAAAATGATCTATAAAAAATGACCTATAGCTGGCAGCAGGGAGAAATCATTTGTCAGGGGGCTGGTGTTAGACTTCACGTTTCTATTTTCACAAACAAAGAGTTAACAGTTTACTTACTGTCCCTGTTCTATTATCATCATCCTCTGAAAAGTAGTATCAAGAAAACATTGAAAACATTTGTATTGATCACATGAAGGCCTGTCAAGATTGGAAGCCTTTAAATAAGCTGGATCTAACCTGTTTCTGAATCATCACTGTCAGAAGAGCTGGATTCACTGGTGCTCTCAGATTCTGAAGATGAAAATCCCTTCATCTTAGAAGACCCCGCAATCATATCCACTTTCTCAGCTGCAACAAGACAATAGGAAAATAGTGTCCAAAAAGAATAGAGACAATTAAATACTTTTTAATATATGCATTTCTATATATATATATATATATATATATATATATATATATATATATATATATATATATATATATATATATATATATATATATATATATATATATATATATATACCTTTCTAAATAAACTGATAGGAAGGTAGACATTTCAATCAAGTTATAAACAACTACTTAGGAAAAAAGGAAGAATAAGTCTTAAAAAAAAAAAAATAAGCCCAAAGGCACTATTGCCTTGAAAAAACTTAAGAGAACCAAAATAAGATGATACAGAAATTTCAGCTAAGGCTATGATGATTGAATTAATTTATTGCAGTTTATATTACGGTGATTATAATTGGAGCCAAGTACATGTGTAATATTTTTCCTAATTTTCCAAATTATTGTCTCTTCATTGGGGATTCAGAAATTTTAATAGGTCACTGTGTAAACAGTTTAGTTTTGTTGTGTTCTTGTTTAAAAATCTCTTGCTATCAAATACTTTTGAAAGAGTAGAAGGTAAGCTGACCTATAGAAAAAAAAGTAGGCATTTTCAGGTCAGGTATTCTTTCTTGATTTAATCCAATACCAATTTACTATTTTTAAGAGAGGAAAATGGAGTTAGGTCAAACTTTGAGCAAGCCAAACAACACTTTAAATGAGTAGAGACAAGATAAGATTTTGAGAACTATTTAAATTCCTGTTGTATTGTCACAGATCTATATCTGATAAGTGAAATCAGAATCTGACTCTAAATATAACCTCTTAAAACTAGTCTTAATTTTTAATCATCATTTTTGATGATTTTGAGTTTGAACTTTTGATCAAGCTAAAGGTTTCAAGAAAAAGTTATTACAAAAATAATGAGTGTATAATAAATTAATATCTGGGTCTAAACAAGAATTTTTTTGGTGGGGGAGGGAAAGAGGAGATGAGATTCATCATCTTGACCTTTATTAACACAAGAAAACTTAAAACACTAGCAACGTCTTTAGAAAACACTAAAAGATTATCAGCATACAGCTCCTAAATACCTCTTAACATTTATTTGTACGCAATTCAATGTAAGCTCTGTGAGAGAAAGGAATGGGGTTCTTTTGAGAGGACTTTTCTTTGAATCCCCAAAGTATGGATAGTAGTTGGCATACATTAGTCTTTTTAGTTCAGTTGTCTTTTAGTCTTATCTGATTCTTCAGAGATCCCATTTGGGGTTTTCTTGGCAAAGATATTGGCGTTGATTTGCCATTATCTTTTCCAACTAGTTTTACAAATGAGCAACTGCTCAGAGTTACAAAGAAGAGGTGAGACTGGATTTGAACTTATGAAGATAAGCTTCATGCACCAACTATCTGCCCCAGGTGACTTACAGGAAATACATAAATATTTAATGACTTGAGTAGTGTGATTTCGGCAAAGAATATTAAGACTGCTAAATTTCTAATACAACTATAAAGAGTGCAATTTGCATGCCAATATCATTTATTGTCCATCTGCCCATAATACCCCTCCTATTTCAAGATATTTTGCAGCATATACAAGGGAAGAAAGGAATATTAGATTAAGATCAAAATGGAACTGTAATAATAGGTATAAAAAAATACTTATCAACTCTCAGAGAAGTACATACATAGCTATAGTCCTTGTGATGAGGCTTGTTTATAGTTGAATGGTTACTAGTTGTCTTTTTCTTGTGAAAGACATTTCTAGCCCAAAAGTGAATCTGAATTCAAAAATTCTAGGTACAGAAGATGCACATTAAAAAAATTAATTCAGGCTAGTCATTTAATACCTCATTGGCAGAGTCCCCCAAAAACATAAAAAATAGTGAAGTATTATTTATGGTGAAGATCAGAGTATAATAATAATAAGATCCAGACAGTGGAGTTATATATGAGGGTACATGCATCTGCAGATATCCATACACAGAGCTTTCTGAAGAAGCCAGAAGGGATAGAATCTCTGGGAAAGAGGAGACCACAAAAGCAAAAGGCACACAGACACACATACACACAAAAATGTTATCGTGAGAATCTAAAAACTGACTTGAAAGTATTATTTTGACCAGTGAACTGTCTCTTGGCTGGTAAATGACATTTCTAGTTTCTGATCTCATTGCTCTCTATGCCTGTCATCCCAGATAGGTATACTTGCAAGACTAGAAAAGATACCTTGAGGTTTCCTCTTTTTCCGCAAACATGAAGTGACATAGCGCTCTAGTTCTCGTAAGGTAGAAGGTTTCAATGTCTCAAAGTCGATTTCAATTTCATCTGGGTTGGAGTTTTTCAGCGAAGGTTCCCGGGACTGGATGATATGGACAACTCTGCCCAGCTTCTCACCAGGAAGCTTGTTAATGTCCAAACTCAACTGTCTCTTCTCCTCATAAGACATTGGCTTACATTTGTCCTCTTCTTCAGACTCATAGGTGGGAGGGGGTTTGTTCTTCATAGGCATAGGTTCCTTCTTGCTACTTAAAGAACAAAGTGACACATTGTTAGAAGAAGGCACAAAAGAGAAAAAAGCAGAGTCTTAATACAATCTAAATGATTCAATCTTAAACTGTCATTATAGAAAGAAACTACATTGACAAGTGTGAAGGGGTTTTTGCTTGTTTATCCACTCAGGCAAATATACCTAACTTTTAACTTTTTTTTTTTTTTTTTTACTAAACAGGGGAAGATAGCCCACCTAAAAACATTCAAGAGAGACTCTTAAGAGGTTAGAAGGGCTATCTCTTGAGACCTCTCTCTTCCTGACCACCTTTTTTACTTGTGAACTCAGGTTTGTTGATACTTCAATTACTATCCTTTTAAAAACAAATAGGCATGCAACTGAAAAAATGCAATGAAAGCTCCAGCTATAGAATCGTCTCAATATATAATTATTTTAGGATCAGGGTAAAAGGAATCCTTAAAAATCAGCAGACCCATTAAACAAGAATAACCCCTTTCCCCCCGCCAAAATAATAAACAGTCAAACTCATGACCAACTGAACCAGAGGCTATGGAGGTATAGTCTCTAATTCTTTACATTTAGAAGGTAATCATAGTGAGATTGCAATCAATAGTCACTGAGCTAGTAGGGATTTCCTCAACAGTTAACCTTAGTATCACTGAACTGGAATAACTGATAAACTAGCCAAAACTAAAGAGAGAAAGAGTCTGTAAAATCAACCACACAGTATGAGTGATTGGGCTCTCCTGGTTCAAGGTAGGTTCCTTTCTCCTCCTTCCAGTGGCTTGAGTCACAGACCTGGCATTGTTGTTGCTGCTGTTACTTTTCTTTGCCTTTTTGGGAGGTGGTTCCTTTGCTTTGCCTTTCTTGTTTTCTTCCACTTCCTCCTTCTTTTTGTGCTTCTCTTTCTTCTTCTCTTTCTTGTCTTTCTCTTTTTTCTTTGGTTTGTTTTGCTGAGGCTGGGAGAGCGCAGCAAGTTGCTCATGAACTGCCTTGAGCTAGGAGACAGACAAGAGGTTTATTATAAATATTTTCCATGATATGCTCTTCTCTCTGTCCTGATCTTACACAGAATCAAACGGAGAAAAGTCTAAATACAAGTAGCCATGTTTGATGTCAAGAAATGAGGAAGAATAAAGGTAATTGAAATAATAATATTTAGGAGCTTGGTTAAATGGCAAAAGCCAAAGGGGACAGTAACATTCCAAGAAGAACTGGGGTGAGGAATATGGTATAGGTTTTTCTCAAGAGGATAGGGTTTTCTTTGCTCTAGTAAATGCTCAAAGAGGTCTGAGTTGGTTTCACTCTTCCGAGGACTAAACAGAGAGAAAATAAAGAACATAGTTAGAATTTAACCTGTATCAGATTTTGTCTTGGGGAGGGGAGAGTTTCAGGAGGTAAGAGCAAAAGTTGGAACACAAAGTATTACAAAAAAGAATTTTGAAAGCTATCAGAAAAAAAAGGCTATAGATAGATGGTATAGTACAGAGATGGTATAGTAAGTCAATCACAGTTGTACCAGAGTAGAAGGTATAAGGGAGACATGGATCTTTGATGGAATAGCAGAAATGCTATAAATAGGGTAACCAGGGTAAATGCTTTCCTGGTATTCATGACATTGAAAAAATATGTTCTCCCTAGAAGTCATACCAAAGAGTTCTTGAATTCTGCATATCATGAGAGGAAAAAGCTTTACTTAATTGTGAGGCTAAGAAGCACTAGACTTAACGTCTATCCTTAGATCCCATTTTAAGATTATTCCAAACTTGATCTCAAGGTAGCAATCTGCAAAGTACATAAAGATATTGTAGACTGTGAGATAGCCAGTACCTGTTCCTGAAGTTCTGCCAGTCGCTGAGCTCGCTCCTCCTCAGAGTCATCAGTTGAACTGTCACTGTCTGAGGAGCTGTCACTGCTGCTGTCACTAGATGAAGGTGGAGGTACCACCTTGGTGGGTGGTGGTGCCACAGGGGAGGACACAGCAACCACTGGCTCTTCAGGCTCATCAGGCATCTTTGCAAAGCGCATCTCAAACACATCCTGAATAGAAGAAAATAGCTACATTAATGTGTTGGGTTTGCAGACTCTAGAGCAACCAACTAAGAGAACAAATAGCTAGCTGTGCTGAGCTCAGAAATGCCCACAGAAGAGTGAGAAGTCTATGAAATTCTCTTTCAGAATGAAAGGCAACATTGAGCCAAAAGGAGGATGAAGAATTAAATCATCTGGCAATAGTTTTTTGAAATCCCTCACAATAAAACATAGACATTAAAGAAATGACTTGTGGCTATGGCCTATAGGCAAACTTTTCTTGCTCTTGATTTCATTCTCACACTTGGACTCGATATCAGCTAAATATACTAATTTGCTATATGTTCACATAAGGTTACTTACCAGGAAACTATTTGTTCATACTCATCTGTTATCAATTAATGAAAACTAGAGAACACACATTGAAAATATATGACAAAACTAAATTCCTTCTTTCCTGATAAATGTTTAGCATCATTAAGTAATGTTAACACAATCCTGGAGGTGCTGAATTTCCTTAAACTTGGGATCCTATTTCCCATATTGGTGTGCTAGGCAATGGTAGAAAAGGATAATGTTGAAAATATGTTAGGATTAGGAGTTAGTAAGGTAGACCAGTAAAGAGCATTAGAGAAGGTATGAACACGTGTGGTTCCAGGTCTGGCTCTAATGGTAGCATAGTATGGGAGCTTGGGCTTAAATTCTCAGGTTTACAGTTTATTCCTTGGTAAAATAAAGGGACTAAATCAATCAACAAACATTTACTGTAGTCCTTGTCATCAAAGAGCTTAAATTCTTACATCAAATATATATATCTGACTATATACAAAATATACTGAATAGCAAATACACAGTCAATCATCAGGTACATACTTGAACAGCCCTTCATCATTTAGTAGCATCTGTTACAGCATAAACACCATGGAGAATACAGAGTTCCTTGCTAATACTTTATGTTAATGACAACAATGGGTGTATATTATAAAGCACCATATTTGGAATTACTACAAGGAAGCTATTATTTAGCAGCTCCTTATCAACAATGTCTTCATTAAAAAAGAAATTCACTTTATAACCCTTCAAATCCCCATAATATGTTATATCTATTATATCTAGAATACTCTGCCTCTAGAGGTAAAGTATATTTTATTTAGAGTCTTCAAAACATTCAGTCGTTTTTTCCAAGGAATCATCCTTTAGGAGAATTTTTTATTTACACTGTTGTACCAATTGTGTACACATATGATGTTTTATTCATTCTGCTTGTTAAATTCAGGTCTCACTGTACAGGTATATTAGATTATAGCAATGTAATAAGAGTTTTTAATGACTATAATTAGAGAACAATTTTGTTTCATTTTTTGGATACTATTAAAACACCAGCACAGCTTTGAATATTTTCATAAATAGACCTTTGTATGTTTTAACTCCTAGGGGTTTAAGTCCTTCAGTAGGACAACCATGTCAAAAGGGCACAGAAAGTTTACATCTCTTCTTATATAAATTAGCATTGCTATCCACAATGAACGATTATTAATCTGTTATCACCACTTCACCATGGTTCTTCCTTAAATATGTAACAGTGATAGTTCCCATTTTTTTGGGTTGCCTTCCAAGCCAATTTGCATAGTGTGATATAACCTGGCAGGTTGTCTTAATTTGTGAGATGGAATATATTTTCATGTAGTCATTCTGTTGCATATTTTGAAATCTATATCTTAGCATACCTATCTACTGGGGCTCATATGTGTCTCCAGTTTCTACCAATATAATTTGGATAGCAAGATTTTTATTAGTATTATCTCCATCCTATCATTTCTTATCTAATTCTAATTTCGCCAAAATTTAGTGCATGCTAAAACAGACATCAAATTACTATATTTACTTACATCTTTCCTTTATTTCTATAAAGTATTTTAAAGACAGTTGTATTTATACAAATCAAGTATATACCTTAGTATCTTAACTACTGAATATTTTTATTTATTCTATTTATTTATTAATTAAGTTTTTACTGGTACTATATACAAAAATGTTGTAAAGTTTTATGGAATAATTTCCTTTCTAGCCAAAAGCTATTTTTTAAAATTAATTTTATAATTATACATTTTTTGATAGCATATATGCACGAGTAATTTTTTTATAACATAATCCCTTGTATTCACTTTTCCAGATTTTCCCTTCCCTCCCTCTACTCCCTCCCCTAGATGACAGGCAATCTCATACATTTTACATGTGTTACAGTATAACCTAGATGTAATATATGTGTGTAAATCCAATTTTCTTGTTGCACGTTAAGTATTGGATTCCAAAGGTATAAGTAACCTGGGTAGATAGACAGTAGTGCTAATATTTTACATTCAATTCCCAGTGTTCCTTCTCTGGGTGTAGTTCTTTCTGTCCATCATTGATCAGCTGGAAGTGAGTTGGATCTTCTTTATGTTGAAGATATCCACTTTCATCAGAATACATCTTCATACAGTATTGTTGTTGAAGTGTATAGTGATCTTCTGGTTCTGCTCATTTCATTCAGCATCAGTTTATGCAAGTCTCTGCCAGCCTCTCTGAATTCATCCTGCTGGTCATTTCTTACAGAACAATAATATTCCATAGCCTTCATATATCATAATTTACCCAACCATTCTCCAATTGATGGACATCCATTCACCTTCCAGTTTCTAGCCACTACAAAAAGAGCTGCCACAAACATTTTGGCACATACAGGTCCCTTTCCCCTCTTTAGTATTTCTTTGGGATATAAGCCCAGTAGTAGCACTGCTGGATCAAAGGGTATGCACAGTTTGATAACTTTTTAGGCATAGTTCCAGATTGCTCTCCAAAATGGCCGGATTCTTTCACAACTCCACCAACAATGTATTAGTGTCCCCGTTTCCCCACATCCCCTCCAACAATCATCATTATTTGTTCCTGTCATCTTAGCCGATCTGACAGGTGGGTAGTGATATCTCAGAGTTGTTTTAATTTGCACTTCTCTGATCAGTAGTGATTTGGAACACTCTTTCATATGAGTGTATATAGTTTCAATTTCATTATCTGAGAATTGTCTGTTCATATCCTTTGACCATTTATCAATTGGAGAATGGTTTGATTTCTTATAAATTAGGATCAATTCTCTATATATTTTGGAAATGAGACCTTTATCAGAACCTTTAACTGTAAAAATATTTTCCCAATTTGTTACTTCCCTTCTAATATTGTTTGAATTAGTATTGTTTGTACAGAAACTTTTTAGTTTGATGTAATCAAAATCTTCTATTTTGTGATCAATAATGATCTCTAGTTCTTCTCTAGTTATAAATTCCTTCCTCCTCCACAGGTCTGAGATGTAGACTATCCTCTGTTCCTCTAATCTATTTATGACCTCATTCTTTATGCCTAAATCATGGACCTATTTTGATCTTATCTTGGTATATGGTGTTAAGTGTGGATCCATATCTATTTTCTGCCATACTAATTTCCAGTTTTCCCAACAGTTTTTTTCAAATAATTAATTTTTTTCCCTAATGTTGATATCTTTGGGTTTATCAAACACTAGATTGCTATAGTTGTAACCTTTTTGTCCTTTGTACCTAATCTGTTCCACTGACCGACCGGTCTATTTCTTAGCCAATACCAAATGGCTTTGGTGACTGCTGCTATATAATATAGCTTTAGATCAGGTATACCTAGACCACCTTCATCTGACTTTTTTTCATTAATTCCCTTGAAATTCTTGACGTTTTATTCTTCCATATGAACTTTGTTGTTATTTTTTCTAGGTCACTAAAATAGTTTCTTGGGAGTCTGGTTGGTATAGCACTAAATAAATAGATTAGTTTGGGGAGTATTGTCATCTTTATTATATTCGCTCGGCCTATTCACAAGCACTGGATGTCTTTCCAATTATTTAAATCTGACTTTATTTTTGTGGCAAGTGTTTTGTAATTTTGCTCATATAATTCCTGACTTTACTTTGGTAGATGGATTCCCAAATATTTTATACTCTCAACATTTGTTTGGAATGGAATTTCTCTTTGTATCTCTTGCTGTTGCATTTTGTTGGTGATGTATAAAAATGCTGAGGATTTATGTGGATTTATTTTGTATCCAGCAACTTTGCTGAAGTTGTGAATTATTTCTAATAACTTTTTATTAGAATCTCTGGGGTTTTCTAAGTATACCATCATATCATTTGCAAAGAATGACAGTTTGATTTCCTCATTACCTACTCTTATTCCTTTAATCTCTTTCTCGGCTCTTATTGCCGAGGCTAACATTTCTAATACAATACTGAATAGTAATGTTGATAGTGGGCAACCTTGTTTCACTCCAGATCTTACTGGGAAAGGTTCCAGTTTATCTCCATTGCATATTATGCTTACTGATGGTCGTAAGTATATGTTCCTAAATATTCTAAGGAATAGTCCATTTATTCCTATACTCAAGTGTTTTTAGTAGGAATGGATGTTGGATTTTATCAAATGCTTTTTCTGCATCTATTGAGATGATCGTATGGTTTTTATTAATTTAATCATTAATATGGTCAATTATGCTAATAGTTTTCCTAATATTAAACCAGCCCTACACTCCTGGTATAAATCCTACTTGATCATAGTGTATTATCCTGGGGATGATTTTCTGAAGTCTTTTTGCTAATATCTTATTTAAGATTTTAGCATCAATATTCATTAAGGACATTGGTCTACAGTTTTCTTTCTCAGTTTTCAATCTACCTGGTTTAGGTATCAGTACCATGTCTGTGTCATAAAAGGAGTTTGGCAGGGCTCCTTCATCCCCTATTTTTTCAAATAATTTATATAACATTGGGGCTAGTTCTTTAAGTGTTTGGTAGAATTCACATGTAAATCCATCTGGTCCTGGCAATTTTTTCTTGGGGAGTTGATTAATAGCTTGTTCTATTTCTTTTTCTGAAATGGGACTATTTAAGCAATTTATCTCCTCCTCTGTTAATCTAGGAAGCCTATATTTTTGGAGGAAGTCATCCATCTCACTTAAGTTATCAAATTGATTGGCATAAAGTTGGGCAAAGTAACTCATTATTTCTCTAATTTCCTCTTCATTGGTGGAAAGATACCCCTTTTCATTTGTAAGACTAACAATTTGATTTTCTTCTTTATATCTGTCCATTCGTATACTCTAAAAATCACAACACACCTGGAAACTGGAGTGTCAACAATTGAACTGCTAACACTGCTGGGAGCTGAAGAATTCAGCTGTGCTCTGGGCTTACCTCATCCCAGCAAAAATAGTTCTGCATTAGAACTAAGCTGACTTGGCTGATAAGATCATAATTCCATTTCTGCAATCCATTAAATGACTCAGAAAAATAGAGTGCAGAGAGGTTGAGAGAAATGGGCTAATTTTCTAGTCACACTTTCATCTTAAAAGAAGGGTATTTCCCCACAGTAGTCTCAGGATAGGGAGCTGAAACTTCATAATGGCAATGGATCATGACATAGTGAAAGAATAAAATGGTCATTTTTTTTTTTATTGGATTAAAGACTTTCAGCTGCTTTCCTAACAAAGTTGTGAAACCTGGATCTCCCCAAACAGTGATTAAAAGCCTTTAATTAAGGGGAAAGCATTATTTGAAACAGTGTACTTCATTTCTAAATGATAACCGAGAAGTGCTCAAAATCTCTTTCCTTGTATCATCCACCTAGTTATCTCCTAGTTATCTCCTCTGGAGCTGTGGGGACTAAGTTACAGTCTTCTTCCAAGAGAAAGCCAAACTTGAATGAAGCACAAACTTTTTCACCAAAGGTCTGACATCCATGGTTTGGTTCCTTTTCAGAATAAGTGCCTGCCAGGCCACTTCAAACAGAGGTCCTAGTTGTTCCCTATTCAGTCTTGTATGAAAGCTTTCAGAAACAGCAATTTTCTCAGCTTTCTCGTTTGTTTCCTTAAAAAAAAAATTTCAGGCAGAAAACCAAATATATTCACATGAAACTCTAAATGGGTAATGACATTTAAATGTATTCAGAAAGAATATGTATAAAAATAGGAAAGAATTATCATGTGAGGAGCAGCCAAATAGTGTCAATTACTAACCACAAAGGAAACATGCAAAAGATACACTTAACAACTCCCAATGAAACATTATTATTTATGGGGCTTAAAAAAAGACTTTCCAGAGGAAAGAGGCTGAGGATTCCAGCCGAGTCAACTTTGTCCTGGAGAAAACAACTGATTTCTGCTTATTCAACTATCTTACCTGATCACAACAGTGCTATTTCTGCAGCTCAAAAGGGACCAATAACCAACTGGCTGCTGAATTATTCAAAAATACTTAGACTTCTAGACTATCAAATAATGTAGACAGCCATTTCTTCTAGCATGATAAGAATGGCCAACTAGAAGCGCTGACAGTTTCACAGAACATAAAAGCTAACAAGATACTTGTGTGATTAAGATGGAAAGCATGTTTTAAAAAGAGCTGACAGTTTTATTTGATAACAGCAGTAGAAGAGGCAAAGAATAAAAGAAATATAAATGCTGAGCCAAAGCAACTAGTTATGATGGATTTTAACTGGCTCTTTTACACACTATGAGCAAACGTCATTTCTAGGTAAATTTCCCAATCCAATTACAATTCTTCTATTTCCTTTTCTTTCTCCAAAAATAATCAACACCCACCAAGAAATCTACCATTTGTCTAGCAGTGGGGTTACATAGACAAATATTAAGTAGTCGCTGCATTCAAGGAGCCTATTTTCTTGAAAAGAACCACATTGGGTAGATAACCTTTGTAACAAAACTACTAGATATGAATTAGAGTTATTAAGTTATAATTGGGTTGACCTACATGAGAAGAAACACATATACCAATCAAATCACGGATTCATTGGGATATGAGTAACTCTCCTTTGTAAGAGCAGGTTTTAATGGAATTTTTAGATTATTTTAACAAAATTAACTACCTTTATTTTCAGTAAGACATTGTCCTGGTGGCTCAGATTTGATTTTGAAAGACTATCCTTGTAATAGTCTGGCAAGTCTATAAAGACTTCAGAGTAAAATGGCTTCCTGAATTGGGATCAAACTGACAAAGTTCTACATATTGACCTTCTAAGTCATTAGATTGAATAATGGAACAAGAAATCTAACAAAAACCTACAATAAATGACTTTCTCATATTCCAAAACCATCTAAAAAACCAGAGAGAAGACTGAAAGCAAAAGGAAAAAAAGGCTATTAGCAAAGCTTTGTGTTCAGAGGCAGCCCCTGAGAAGACTTTCAGACAAAAAGTATTTTGCAATGAAGAGAGTCATCTGTACCCAGAGAGAAAGACTGAGGGGACTGAAAGTGGTTCACAACATAGTATTTTCACTTTTTTTGCTGCTGTTTGCATTTTGTTTTCTTTCTCATTTCTTTCTTTTTTTGATCTGATTTTTCTTGTGCAGTATAGTAATTGTGGAATCCTCCAATACAGGTAAACAGAGGTAAAAGGGATAGAACACCAGGACCAGAACCAGAAAGACCTGAGTTTAAATTCAGTCTCAAGAAACCTATGGTCCCTGGGCGAGTCACTTAACCCTGTTTACCCTGTGTGTTGGAGTCAGAAATGACTGAAATGACCACAAAACAGTAACATTCTCTAACACCTACAAGGAGGCTAAACGTACAAATAAAGAACCATCTAGATTTTCCATAAATAATGTGTTAAAAACCTAATAAAGCCTTCCAATATATGTAAGGAGGCTAAACAGGAAGGAAAAATCAACCAACAACAAAGAACAAAAAAAACAAACAAACCAACAACTAGATTTCCCACAAGGACGACATGAATGTCTAGAGAAAATGAAAAAAAAGATAAAGACAGAAGAAAAAAAATAAAATTTCAGAGGAAAGAATTAGAAGAATAACTTAGAAAAAAATGTGGTAAACTTTATCCAAGAAATAAGATTCCTTGAAAAGCAGAAGAGACCAAACAAAAATCAGTCTTGATGGGACAGCAAGATATATTAGAACAAAATCAAAAAAAGAGTGAAGAAAATACAAGACAAATGAAAGACAAAACAATCTAATCCAATAAAAAATAAAAATTAAAAAAAAAAATCAGACCAGGAAAAGATGTCAAGGAAAGGATTTTTTTAAGGGGGAGAAAAAGGGGAAAAGAAAATCCCTGGACATAATTTTTAGAAAATCACAAAGGAAAGCTGCCCCCAAGTATTAAAATAAGATAGCAAAGATAAGGTAAGATCATATTGTGACATCATAGCCAAGATCCAAAGTTCCCAGAAAGAGAAAATACTGAAAGGGAGTAAGAAAGAGGAAAGAGAAGAAAGGAGGAAGGGGAAAAAAGTTTCAAATTCAAATTTATACACAAGAACTAGCAGTAGCTACCATATAAGAAGAAATCTAGGAAGACAATATTCTAGTAGGTCAAATATAGAAACTTTCAACCAAGAATAACATCCTGAAAAACTGAGTATAATCTAACAGGGGGAAAAATGGAACTTTAATGTAATTTTTTAAACTATTCTAATGAAAAGAATAAAACTGAGGAAAAACTAGGAAATCTTAAGAGTTCAATAAAATCTAGAAAGGAAAATGTTTATAGTATTAACATCTGATGAATAGACAAGAAAAGTTTTCTTTCAAAACTTTAATGTATTTAAAGAACTTTGACAAAATTTTTATTTTTTAAAAACAGGCCACCAGGCAGATTGGTTCTGTTGTGAAAGCTAAAAGAGATGGGCAGGTGAAAGGACTATGCAAGTATAGAAAGAAAGAATAATGGAGTATTTTTCACAATTTGGGTGATGAGTATACAACAAACAAGAACATGGAGGAAAGAAAGTATCAGAAGAATTTCAATGTTATATAAACTTTTTATACAAATTTTGACCAAAGATATGTTGAAAACACACATATGCATGCACATATAACACTGCAAAAGAAACAGACATACATTAACAAAATTCCTATTTCTGACAAGGAAAAAGAAAAGCAAAGACCTTGAGGGTAAAGGGATGCTTCAGATAGTTTCTTAAGACAATTAGGGGATCACCAATCAGATTTTGGGATATGGATGCAATAGAATTATTATTGTATCATAAACAATAAATACATTTTACAGAGAATCCAGGAAATTGACCAACACAAAACCAAGTTAACAGAATATGGGGAATGTAGCGAATTGTAAAACAAGAACAAAACCCAACTTTATTTGAAAACAAGAAAAGACTGAAGAAAGACTTATTAATGCAATGATGAACCATGTCTCAGCAAATGTGTGGTAAACCATATTACTCACGTCTTGAAAGAAAGGATATGAACACAATGCACAGAAAAATTTTCTTTGGACATAGCTACAGCATAGATTCATTTTGCTTGACTACACTATTTATAAAAAAAGATTGTTGTTTTTAAAAGATTATCAGAATATCAAAAATTCAGAATAGTTATCCAAAAAGGATATCAGTGTGACACAGTGGTGTCACAGTTTTAATATTTTTATTATTTATTTAATATTTTTGAATTAATATTTAATATTTTTGAAAATGCAAACAGAAGCATAGATTAGCATGACAATTTTGAAAGCAAAGTATAGAATTTTCTTTTATAATTAGAAGCAGGCAGCATGAAATAGAGATTTAGTACCATAAAGAATTGTCTGTGTTTTCCTGTGTAAAGTTCACAATAATAAAGTACCATTAAAAAGTTTCAAAATATACACCCACAATTTTGGAATGTATGACTGTCATAGGAAAAAAAAATTTAGAGATGCTGCTTATGAGCTTGCAGCCGTTTTTTTTTGCTGAGACAATTGGAGTTAAGTAACTTGCCCAAGGTCACACAGCTAGCAGTGTTAAGTGTCTGAGATCATATGGGAACTCAAGTCCTCCTGACTTCAGGGCTGGTGCTCTATCCACTGCGCCACCTAGCTGCTCCTGAGTTTGCCTTCTTATTCTACCCAGGTGACAAATTTTTTTTGGGGTCGTATCAATTCTCAAGTCATCTAACCATCAATGAAAGGAGTTCCCAAGGCAAACATGATCATGCCCTCAATATTGAAAATATGCCAATTAAAATAATAATAATGAGGAAGATGAGGACAATGGTAATATCTAGCATTAATATGCCACTTTAAAATTTATTCTAACAACTACCTGTTACCTTAATCCTCTAGGCTAAGAACATATTATATTGTTAAAAGTCCACTTAAATTTCCAGATTGTACAAGGAAAACTGTTGTGTAATCATGTCTCTCATCTTATCCTTATGAAACTGATTTTACTTTAAGATTTTATATTTAGTGATACACTGCACCTGTCTGAAATCACCAGCAAGCATTGCATGTGCTTTTTATAGTGTCAAGGAACTAAAAATTGAGTAGCGGCCCACCAGCTGGGAAATGGCTGAATAAGTTATGATATATAAATGTACTGGAATATTATTGCTCTATAAGAAAATAATGAGTAGGGCTGATTACAGAAAAGCCTGCAAAGACTTACATGAACTGATGCTAACTGAAGTGAGTAGAACACCAAGAGAACATTGTACACAGCAACAACAAGATTATACGATGATCAATTCTGATGGACGTGGCTCTTTTCAACAATGAGATGATCCAAGACAATTCCAATAGACTTGGGATGGAGAGAACCATCTGCATCCAGAGAGAGAACTATGGAGACTGAATGTGGATCAAAGCATAGTTTTTTCACCTTTTTGTTTTATCCTGTGTTTTTTTTTTCTTTCAACTTTTGATCTAATTTTTCTTGCGCAGCATGATGAATATGGAAATATGTTTAGAAGAATTGTACATGTTTAACCTATATTGGATTGCTTGCTATCTGGGGGTGGAGGAGGAGAGAAGAAAGGAGAAAAATTTGGAACACAAGATTTTGCAAAGGTGAATGTTGAAAACTATTTTTGCATGATTTGGAAAAATTAAAAGCTATTAAAAATGATTTTACATTTACTTTCATAAATTTCATGACTTCTAGTCTATTGGATGCAGACATTCTCACTCAATGTATCAAGTATTAAGTACAGCTTTTTTTGATTTGATAAGCATGTCACTGATGGGAACATGACTGTTTCCAAAATACAGATAAATATGGTGAAAAGCACAAGATTTAAGAATAGATCGCCAGGACTCTTAAATCACCCTGCAAAAACCATTACAATACAAACCATTAACAACTATTCTTTTGAATTTTATCATGAAATCATTTATGAACACAACCCACTTATACACTTATACTATCATTATAGCCCATACTTTTGTCTACAAGGGTAATACATGAAAAATTTGTTTAAAGTTTTGCTAATTTTCTTTTATAATGGCCTAATTTTTCAAATATAAACATGTATATATGGTCTTGAGTCAACTTAATAAAAATAAGCTATTCTCAATGGATACGAATAGGCAGCTTTCAAAAGAATAAAGCCAGCAATTTCATGAAGAGAAATGCACATCAAAACAACTGAGGTATCATCTCCCAGACTGGCTAACATGACAAAAGAGGAAAATGACAAATGCTTTAGGGGGGAGGAAGGGGAGGAATGGCATAATGAAATAGGGATACTAACTACTACTGGAAGAGTTGTGAACTAGAATCTGGAGAACACTTTGGAATTATGGAGGATAGCCTTTGATCCAGCAATACCACTAACAGATCTGTAGGCCAGTGCATATATATTATTAATGTACACATCTTGAATTTCAAGTCTCCTTTAATCATCTTTGTTGTATTTAAGAAAAGAATCAGAAGAACATTGTTCACAGGAACAGCAATATTATAATGATGATAAACTAATGAAGACTAGTTATTCTGATTAATAAAACGATTCAAAACAATTTCAAGAGCTCAAGATGAAAAGGGCTATCCACTTCCAGAGAGACAATTGATGAATTTTTGAAGTATGCACTATATCACATATTCCCTATGCACTGTGCCTCGGATTCCCTGTATGTGCATAAACAAAATATATAAAGTGACTCTTAGAAAATTCTATGTGAGAACATATCATTGCTTAAAAGCAATACACATGCTGCTGGAAGTGCAACAATGATAAAAGAAATTGGAGAATTCTGAGATTTTGATCATCAGAATTTCTATTAATTCATTAGGTATGTAATCTTGGGTGAATGATTTAATTTGTTTGCCTCAGTTTGCTCAACTGTAAAATGGAAATAATAAGTGTTGTCGTATAATTCAAATTGAGTTATTTGTAAGCATTTAACAAAGGCTATTTCATTCCTGCAAAGAACTTTAATAACTGATAGTGCTAGAATTCTTTACTTATGATCCACGCTTCTTAAGGAAAAAAAGTGGGTACAGAAGCAGAGTAAATACAAAATAAAAATAAATTGTGTCTTCTGTCATTCATATCTCTAGAAACCTGGGTATAGTTAACTTCCTGGTTATTACAATAATCCAAACTATAGCAGTTGGAAGAGAAAATGACCCTTCATCAAAGAAAAGCTAAAAAGGTTTGTAGAAAAATAATATAAAACAATCCCTAATGACCAGTCAGTAAATTGGATCACTACTTCCCTTCCCCCTTTTCTCATATACATATACAAACTGCACATATGTGGTGAAGATTAAAAGTAATTAATTGCACCAAATAACTCCCAATTCCAGAAATGTAACTAATCAAAGAAGGGGTTATTACTGAAAATAATTTTTATGATTAAAATTGCAGTCTTGAGAATAATCCTTTTTAAAAAATGAGCTACTATAGAATATAGAAATCCTCATTTTATTTGGTGTTTTAAGTTTAAAATTAAACAATCTTTTTCAAAAAAAAAAAAAAGTCACACATTTATCTCAGGCAAGGACAAATTAGGTAGAAAGCATTAATCTTCATGTATTTTTAAACAACAAAGACAAGTAAAAATTTTATGAAAGTAAATATGAAGTATGATGGCTGAAAGTGTCAAAAGATCAACAATTTGTACTTTTAATGAATGCTTCATTTGCAGTCATAGAAAGGTCCAAAAATAGAAGAAATTTCAACTTTCCTCTATACTCTGTTAATATCTTTTGCTGAAATACTATCTTTCCATAGGAGAGAAGAGCCATCACACTGGTTTAGCTACACATTGAGAAAGTTAAGAAATGTCAGCACATTTCCAGGAAATCAGCACACTAACTACAACCTCAGATAAGAGAAAAGCTTCAAAATGATTCAGATAACAGAAAAGGGCCAATTTTGCATTAAAAACAAATAATGCCTTTAATTAACATGTAAAAGTTTTCTATTTGGGTAATGTTAACATTCCTTAAAAGCCAAAGCTATGAAAGCAGTATCCTAATTCAAACGTACTTTTCATGATGATGTTATTGATTTTAATTTTTTTCATCATATTACTGTTCTATAAAAAATGATTTTAGAAAGGCTTGGAATGATTTACATGAACTGAAGCTGAGTGAAACACAAGAACCAGGAATATGTTGTACAGAGTACCAGCAAGAATGTGCAATGATAACTCTTTGTTTTTCTCAGTGGTTCAGTGATATAAAGCAATCCCCATAGACAGAAATGCCATCTGCATCCAGATAAAGACCTAAAGAGACTGAATGTAAATCAATATATGCTATGTCCACTGTTTTTTCCCATTAAAAAAAACAAAAACACCTCTCTCATGTTTTTCCCTTTTGTTGTGATTTTTTTCTCCCAAAATCATTCATAAAATAATGTGTATTTAAAAAAAAAATTTGCTGGGAAAAAGGACTCTAAGAAGACAAGCTATCCCCAGTCTCATCTAGTCCTCACAAACCCCTAAACTTTCAATTTTACTCTAGCCCTGGTGAAACATGGGTGGTAATCAACATCAATCTATAGCTCATACCTAATCTGTTTTTGCTGATCTCTATGAGGACTTCAATTCTAGGAAAAACACTATGATGTTTAAGAAAAAAAAACACAAAACATTTTAAAGTGAAGAAATAATTGTCTACTATAAACTAACAGGTAAATTCAAATTCTTAGAAGGTAGTCTAATTGTAAATGCTTAAAAGATATGAGCGAGGTTTGAGAATGTTATAAGCCTTTTTTCAGAAGTTTACTTAAAGAAGATCCAAGATTTGATAAAATCAATTTTATTACTTATTTATTATTAATTTTATTAATGTATTACTTATTAATTTTGAGAGAAATTGGGATTGTAAAAGGCAAAGGTATGAGAAATAGCCAGTAAACAAATCATTTACATTTTGTTATTAAAAATTTCATTTGTAGAGGAAAATAACACTTCTGAAATATGGAATAAAGTTTATCCCTCTCCTCATCCAAGGACAAGAAAAGAGACAATATGCAATAATGTAATACTATAAGAAAAAGCAATGGGCTGGCAATCAGAAAATAAGGATCCTACACCTTCCCTAGTAGCTTCATGACCACTGACATGTAAATTTATCTCAAAGCCTTAGTAATTCATCTGAAAAGTGAAGGAGAATGTTTAGGATTATTATTTCAAAGGTAAGATGATTTAGAATTAGAAGATCTCTAAGAGATCATCCTACAACAAGCCTGTTTCCATGTAAGCAAGGAGAGTTAATAAAAACTGGACTAAAACTAGAAGTACTGTAGGTTTAAAACAAAATCAGTTGCAAATTGTTTCTAAGAGAAATCAGCTAAGAATGCTGCAAAATAATTAATACCAGAAACAGAAAAGCCAGGGGTGGTGGAAATATTCTTTACTCCTAGAAAAAAGCTAAGTTTCCTGATGAATGGGGTAAAAGGAGATAGGTTCGATGATATTGGTCTCTCCAAGAAAGTAAAAGCTAGATACTGGTTTGTATACAGAATTTTGACAAATAAGACAGAGAGATATACACATGATCTGTCATAGCAGAGGTTTCTAAACTGTGGTGTCTGAAGAGATAAAGAAAAAAATATTTAATATTTTCAAATATAATTCCTGAATATACCTAGTTTAAGCAACATTCAAATCAAAGTCAATAAAAACAAGATCAAGCAAAAATCATTGCAATAGGAAATGCATGAAAGATAGGGAATATCACTATCTAAATTCTTATCTTGCCTCCCTTACAAGTTTAGAAGGGCTTCATACTCAGCCTCAGACTTCTAGGATAAGGGAATGTGTCCAGAAATAGCTGGGAAAGTGGTCATATAGTACATGCTGATATCCAGGTGGAAGATGTTTTTTAGAGCAATTTAGAAGATGAGGATGGGGTCAAAAACCTAAACCCTTTTTCTTATTAGTCCTATGTATGTAAGTAAATGTGAATGGATTTTTAGTAATTAAGTCTAACTCAGTCTAAGCTTTGACTGACTGTCATGTGCAAAGCAAGACTAGGTCAGGTGTCAAACATAGACTGTGACCTAGAACATTCCCAGACTCTGGATGAACCAGTTAAAAATGTAATTGTTAAATAATCAAATAAAAATACAATAGAATATAGTTAAGGCTAATATATAGTTTTCTAAGTCTAAGAGGAGGTCAAAGTTCTGATCCCTATGTATAATTTGGTAGCCCATTTTTATTGTTTGATAACACTAGAACAGATGAAATATCTATCATTGAAGAACCAATTTAGCTTAGTGATGAGTCAACAAAAACAACCAGAAGGCAGAATGCACATAGGTGACAAATCTATGTGGATTTATTTGAGGCCTTCAAAAACAATCCTAGTTTTCAATACTTAGAAAGATTTACATGTCAAATGGAAATGTGGCTGTAAGGAAATTCTGCAATGATCATGCACTAATACTTCAAAGTTTTTGTAAATTTAAAATACTTAGGTCATCTAGCAGAACCTTCTTCTAGATATTATTCTGACTTGAACATTAACAAGAGAGCCAATTAGACATAGGATGCCCAGATTTAAAATACTTTTATTCTATAAAGATGCAATTTAAAAGTAGAATTCAACTGATTCAAATAACCCATTATCAAGTAACAATTATTCGTTAATCCCCACTCTCCCATCCCCAAATCCATAAAAACAAGAGAGGTCAACAAAGTCTCTAGTTTGTGGATAAATTTCATATTGATCTTTACTAATTCTTCCACTTAAAATCATGATTTTAAAGACAGGACCTCTGAGGCTATCTAGCACAACTCCCACAATTAAAGATAAAAGAAACTAAGATACAGATCAGTAAAGTCTTTTTGTTCAAGGTCATATCAGCGTTAAGCAGCTGAGCTGAGGTCTGAACCTATGTTCTCAGGTTTCAAATTCAGTGTCTCCCACTACATGCTGTCTCCCATTCTGAAATCTTTCTATTCTAAATCATTATAGCAAAAAATAAACATCACTCAAACTCAAAGTTCTGGAGTAATTAAAATTGTTTCCAAGTTGTACATCTATTTAAACTAAATAGGGAGATCATTAATATGACACTCCCTAAAATCCTCACCTGAAGTTTCCGTGCCATGGCTACTACCTCATGGTCAGGAGGATTGTATTTGTAACAATTGGAAAACATCAATCGGACATCTGCAGCAAATTCCTGAGCATCTCGGTACTCCCGGGTCTCCAGTTTAGACTAAAGAAAAATTGTTACAATTAATACCATGCAAACACAGACACAAACACCCCCACCCACACCCACACACACCCCACATACACCCCCGAGGCCCAATGGAAAGGACAACTTTTAAGGAATATGGCAAATACTATTGCATATTTAATTTACCCTTAAAGAATATCCATTAAGTTATCCTGACACCTGATATTAGTACTCTGCATTTGAATAGTAAGGGGCAGAATCAACTGAAGATGACAACCATGTACTTGCTCTGAAAAAATGTTCTGCGCTTTTCAGCATACTAATGCTTCTGGATAACTATGACAACTGGATTAAAAGTCAAAAAATGTGATTTCTAAGTCTTGTTATGGCCATTACTTAGCTATTTGATTACAGGCAAATCCCTTTATTTTGCTGTGCCTAATTCTATACCTATAAAACTGAAATAATGCTGCTCATTGCTACAAAAATAACCAGAAAAAGAATTTAGGAACATGGGCAAAGTCAAAGTATAGGCAAAGTATGAATATGTGAAAAAGAAATATGCTATGAAGAGTTTAACACAGTAGAAAGTATACGGAACTTGGAGTTTCAAGGGATCTGAGTTTGAATCCTGGCTTAGACAGTCAAATCCAGGATAAAATAAATCCACTTTAACTGTAATATGAATTATAAATGTCTTAACAAATATGTTAGGCCGGCTCACATGGCTTTTTTGAAGAAAACTCTTTATATGTCTTATAATCCTTACAGAAATGTGAGCTATCCATGACATATACTGAAGCAAAACAGGGGCAACTCATTTTATCATAGAGCCATCTCAAAATAGCCAGCAGGGGGAACCAGCTGATGGAAAACGGGAAACTTCAGCAACTTTATGCATGACTATCCAGACACTAGAAAATGTCATGGGTGAAATATTGTTGCCACATTATTGAATTAGGTCAATCTAGGAGGTCTCCTGAGAACAAAATGGTGAAGTATCAGTTAGTAATAGATCAACATTGTGCACTTGCAGCTTTATTAAGAATTTCTCAACAGGTAAAAAAATTGTCCTAGTTCTTAGTTCTCCCCACTCAAATCGTCTATATATTGCTGTCACCTAAACAATTACTCACTTTGATTGTACTCAGGTCCATTGGGTGCTTGATAATATCACAATAATCATGCAGGCCTAAAGCTTCTACATCCACAGGTTTATAGAATGGCCAAGCATAGGCTGCATGTTTCTTGGCAAACATCTCCTTGATGATGCCAGTGCAATATTTTAATTGCTCTGACACTTTATTACTCTTCTCTACTGTATGTTGCTGGGAATCTGGGACATCCTTCTTTGGAGGCTTTACTGGGCGGCTACTTTCCCGACGGGGGCCCAGCTTTGTAGATTTGGGTTCCGTGGGCAGTGAAGGTGATTCATGAATGGGGTCAATGGTGGTGGGTGTGGTGGTATCTGCTTTCCTCTTCACCCCTTTTTTTGTCTAGATACAAATGACAATATTAGAAATTGAGTCAATATATGATCACCCTTTAATTAAAAGCCCCGTTAGCCTACTAGAATGCTTTTCCATTTCTATTCTACAACTTTAAAGATCTCCTTGCTATGTACAAACTCAGAACTTAACACCTATGGAAAATGCAGTGGTCAAAGGAGAAAAAGTGGCAATTTACTGATAAAAGAGATGTCTATATGGCTATGAAGAAAACCCAACTGATCCAATAGAGTGGTAATGAACTGAACCAGCTACACCCAGCAAAAGAACTCTGAAAGATTTCTATGAACCACTACATAGAATTCCCAATCCCTCTATTTTTGTCTGCCTGCATTTTAGATTTCCTTCACAGGCTAATTGTACACTATTTCAAAGTCCAATTCTTTTTGTACAGCAAAACAACTGCTTGGACATGTATACATATATTGTATTTAACTTATACTATAGCCTACGTAACATGTATTGGTCAACCTGCCATCTGGGGGAAAAGGGGAGGAAAGAGGGGAAAAATTAGAACAAAAGGTTCGGCAATTGTCAATGTTGTAAAATTATCCATACATATATCTGGTAAATAAAAACTACTATTATATAAAAAACAAAACAAAAAATTGACATTAATACTATTAGACTTCAATACCATCAGTAAATTTTTTTGAATTATAAAACTTTGACAGCATAAATACATCTACTAAATTTGTCAGTGTAATCTTGGAAGATGAGATTCTGAGAGGGTAAGAGAACAATCTCTAAATGTCTTAATTTTACTTTCTATTAACTTATTAACAAAGTCACTCACCTTCACAGGTTGTGGGGCAGTTGCAATGATGGGTGGATGTGTCTGAATTGGCTGAGGAACCTGTGGGGGTGGTGGGGGTGGGGGTGGGGGTGGGGGTGGTGGAGTTTGAAGTGTCTGGGCAGGCACCACTGTCATTGCTGGAGTCTGGATGATAAGATCAGGGGTTACAGCAGGAAAGGAATGAGTCGTTTGTACAGGCGGAAGATTCTGCTGAGGGGTCTGTGTTTGGGGTGGGGTTGATGCTTGAGTTGTGTTTGGTACCACTGAGGCTCCAGGTTTTGATGTCACTGTCAAAAATAAAGGAAAAGAATGGTTATATGCAATTGAAAGGTAGATGATTTTAGTTTGTAGGTATAAGAAAAAAGATTAAAAATACTAAATATAAGCAGTACTCAACATGTTACTATATAAAAATCACACAATCTCTGGCTTTCTGAGAATACTCAAGATTATAGCAAAATTCAGCATACATGATTTTACAAAAGTGTTTATACAAATCTGTGCCCTCCCCTCAGGAAATTCATTATTTCCCTATGATCTTGAGAATCTTTCTTGAGGGTGTTTCATAGAATTATCCTTTCATGCTGCTGACTGTGAGCAGAAAATAGTGTCCTTAAGAAAGCATGGTTTTTATATACAGAAATACTACCACATAAAGTTGTTATTTTAAAAAGTACTTTTGGATCAGTTGGATGAAGAAACATCCCAAGTAAAAAAGAGAGTAGCTTATGCAGAAATACATAAATAAAATTTATTAAGTGACAAAAATCAACCAATTCTTGATTTTAAAAATTTAACATTCTAATAGAGAGACAGCATATATATGTAAAGAATACAATGTTGGTTTTTAGTGGGGTATGGGGGGGAGGGGAGAGTGGATGAGGAGGATGAGGGTTGGGTGGGTTGGGGAGAGAAAAGGACCATTTCAAGCAGCTGGGGAGATCCAGAAAGGCATCAAATGGATGTTAACACCTGAATTATGTTTGAAAGAAACGATATTTTAAGGATATAAAAATGAGGGAAAATTGGTGATTGAAGGTGAATTCATAAAAATTTTACTGAAGTTATTTTTGGAAACATTTCCTTTTTCAAGGCTTTTCTTTAGCTTAAGTGTTTTTGGTTCCCCTTCAATGCTGGTCTTGGATAAAAGCCTAGGAGTTTTATATTCCCATTTCTACTTAATAGCATTGTATTCTTGTAAACTGAATGGGTAAAATCAAAGTTCATTTTAGCTTAATCAGACAGTTATTAAAAAAAAAATTAAGAAAAGAGTCCTTTCTGGCAATTAAATGCATAATTTTCATTATTAAAACTTAAATTAGGAGCCAGAGAATATTAAACAGTTTGTCTATTTGCCAAACTAGTTGTCTTCCCTGATAGACAGAAGTTCCTTGATGGCAAGCAGTTTTACTTGTTTTTTTCTAGTAGTTACTATAGTATCTTCTACACAATAATTGCCTGAAGTTTGCGGAATTCAGAATTTTTAAAGTAAAATTTTACTTTCCCCTAAAATCTTTTTTTAATTAAGAGCTTTACCTGGGGGAATACGAGAGAAAGAGGGAAGAAAATCAATGGAAATGGGCAATATGCACATTTATATTTTGAATATAAAAGACAAAATTATTTAGTTCCAATTTAAACCATTTAAATAGGCAGACATGGCGGAGGAAAAACTTCACCACCACCAATTCTAGGGAAAGAACACCAATTTTCCTAACTTCTGTAACATTATGGAATGCTTCTCTACTACCTAAGCTTATGCCATCTTAGTTTTAGAATTGAAGAGTATAGAATCAAATGCATGCATGCACCCAAATATATATATAATCAACATATAATACAAAAGATTTTATTTTTGCCATTCTTGTAAGTTGCTTTTTGATGTTCAAGTATCGCCTCTACCAGGTAGTCCATTGGAATGTAGCACCAGCCAAACATTCTAATGAGCAACAGAATTGAATTTAAAAGGGTTTTTAAAAACATCTGATTGTTAAATAAAACACATTTAAATTTTCCTGGGATTTAAAATGTCAAAAATGATACTTATATAAATTGGGGCTAATAGATATAGAAAAGCAACAATTTTAAAAATATCTTTTACATACAATTAAGAACTGCAACTAACAATTTAAATGCTCTATTCCTCCAGGTGAACTTTTAAGTTTTAAGGTAAGGTCCGACATGGAGGATCTGAGGAAAAAATAGTAAGATATGCATGCATGCATGTATATACATACATACAAGCATGCATGCACACATTCACATTTCCAAATTGAAAACAAACAACATAGAATTAAATCTAATATACCAGGGAGTTCCAATCTTTGACCTGCACTTATCTGGTTTCAGAAAATTCTCTCAGTCTACTTTTGTCAAAAATAACATAATACCAACCAAGGATTGGTAAACTTTTACCAATGCTAATGATGAGAAATATCAAATTTAGCCAATGTCTCTCATTTTAAAACTATGTCATGTGGAAAAAATATCTGTAAGTGCAAAAAGAACACCGTAATTCCTGCTCTGTCCCATGAGTTTAAAACAACAGAAGATCTCAAGGGTAACAATTATGTTTATTTAGGGGTAACAAATTCCCCTCAAGATTTTGGCATCAAAGTAGTACTTCAGAACTCCCTGAAAGAATCCCTCCTACCCCCCAATTTAATTCTTAAAGCCTTACAGGAAAGAGAGAGAGAGAGACAGACAGACAGACACAGAGAGAGAGAAGAGGAAACAGATGAGCTGTTTTCCAACTTTTATAACTGAAATGAGTCACAGATTGCCAAAAGCACTAGACTTTCCAGTTTCCCACATAGAACATTACTGAAATGACTGTTAGATGTGTAATGTGGGGTCGCTCCTGGAGCAAAGAAGGGAGTGTCTGAGGCGGTCAGCACCAGTTACTCTACCTGCTTCTTTCCTCCCACGTCCTCTTCCTTTTGCCTGGACTATTACGATTTCAGTTTCTTCTGGGGGCAATTCAGAGATTTTCTGCAAGAAGAGCTTCTCTAGAGCTTCTGCCATTAAGACTATGTCATCTCCTGGCTGGATTAACGAGACACATATGGTGAGTGAGTCAGGCAGCACTGTCCACACCATAGCAAACCAAGTGACAGCTCCGTACCCAGCACTCCAATGTGTACAGCCCCAAGATCCAGCACCCTACACTGTTGCTTTTCTAAACATTATGCAATAACATTTTTCAAAAAGGAACCCCAAGTTAAGAGACTCTTTTCCTCTTCTTAATTTTCCTAGTTAGGGGCTTTACTAAGGACATCAGCTTATCAAAGTAGTTCTTTTCTGTGCCCTTTCTTCAACTGTGACTCTGAGGAATGGTTCTAAATGAGAAGATGTCACTAGCTTGGTAGAATTGAGAAATGAATTTGGTATTTCAAGATTTGCGGTAAAATTCCTCCACTAACACTAAGCTATAGAACTCCAGCGAAAGTCATTTCCCTTTTCAGAAGAAGCCTCATGTTCCTCATATGTATAATAAAAGACTGGACTAGATGAGCTTACAAATGTCTCTTTCAGCTTCAGTGATGTGCTAAATAATACTATTTCTGTGGTACACACAATATTACGCAGATACTGAAGTCTATGTTTGTCAATCTGGTGATTGTTTTGCAATCACAAGACTTGAAATCTGTATACGCAGTTCTTAAAAATTTAAGAGGTGCTTACATTGTTGTGTTTTAAAACAATACCTGGGGAGGGAGAAGGTGAATAAGAGGAGAAAAACTATTTACCAGTGTAGAGAATTTTCGATGGGGACTATTTTCAAATGCAATTGATCAAACAAACCCATCTCTCCTCTCTTCTTGGAAGGGAGACTAAAGTGCTAAGGTTTTCCCCACTAAATTCTGCACCGAAATGAAATGTAAATGGAGAAGATTAATTTCTCTGTCAGGAAGGAGCTAAGCCTTCTGCTTCATAGATGGACTACAATGAAGCAAAAATTTTTAAATGGCCAATTCTGAAGAAACTGTAGTAATGTGGAGTAAACATTCATCTGAGATTGCTAAAAATCCTCCTCCTGTCCCTGCTTCTTTTTCAGTTTACATTCTTTTCTGTTGAGGCAGTCATTAGAAAGAAAGCTTTCTAAAAAGAAAATATTGACACATTAAATTATCTAAATGAAATGTATTGCCAAGAACACTAGACAGGAATTCAGAGGGTTTAGATTTCTATTGTCTCCATGCTATTTACAAGCCTCTATGATCCTGAGCAAGTCATGTCACTTTTCTGAGCCTTATTTTATTAAATGAAGAAGCTGAACGAGGGCATCTCTAAGCTTACTTCCAGTTCCAAATTTTATATTCTATCATTTTAAAAGGTCACCTATATTCTTCTTAGCATCAACCTAACAGAAAGGATATGGGGCAGAATAAGAATTGAAAGGGCACCAGAACATAAACTCAACACTGTAATTAAAACACCACCACATCATTAAATAAAACCTCATCCTGGAGGATACCCAAAAATCAAAGAAGTCACATTAAAATTTATTTAAACACTCAACATCTTTCTACCTATTATCCTAAGGAAGACTATGTGAATAGTCACTTGAGATATCAGTGGTTAAGCCCGCAGTCATCCTATCTCTTGAATTAATAAAGAAAATGAACCCACAAAGAAACCCAAGTAACAAACCTGTCAAATGACAATAGACCCAGAGATTTCCCTTCAGAAAGGAGCCATGGAGATCCTACCTTATTGTAGATGTAACAATTTGTAAACATCGTGTTAAAGTCCTGGATACATTCGTGAGCATTCCAGTAGTAGTTATTCTCCAGGCGCTTCTTGATTGTTCCCATGTCCATAGGCGTTTTAATAATCTTATAATAGTCCTGGTGAATAAAAAGAGCAAAATGTCAATACAACATAAGTAAAGATTGCTTTGTTTCCAGTCCATAGTATCCTATTGTGAGTAGCCTGAATTCAAGCCTCTAGCGAAAGGAGAGGGAGAAATAGTTTGAATGGCAAAAATTGTGGGGACAATTTTTTAAATGTTTATTTTTGCAACATTTCAGCACATTCAAGAATAGAGAATACACAGATGCAATGCCTGTTTTTTTTCTTACCAATATACAAACTAACCAGCTAATAGCACTATGTAATGCTGATCTTCCAGAGTAATCTTTCTAGTTATACCTAAAAGAACTCTTGGAATGATTATATATCACATATACCACTCCAAATCAGAAGTAGAATGAAACAAATGAAAAGGCAACAGGACTCAAAAGAGAAGGAAGCCTAAGCTTGAATTTAATGTCATATATATACAAGTCTTGTGTTTGACTACGCATAGGTCACTTCAACTTTAGTTTCTTTATCTATAAAATGAATATAACTCACTTATAGGTTTCTCCTGGAGCTCCTATGAAATAAACATGTACTGTCAAGTTAAAGGTGGCTATGTCACTAAATAGACACTGGATAACTTTACATTAATTCTTTAATATTTTATAGATATTTACATATTCATTTATGTTTTCCCTGGCAAAATACAAACTTGAGTGTTAGTATTATATTTTTTAAATGACTTTTAACAGTTTAGAAGGTGGCACAGTAGTTTTTTGAAAGAAGCTTGATAACTCACTAGGTTCATAAGTCAAGGAGAAATTGTCATGAACAAGGAAAATTCTGCCTAAATTCTTAGAGTGGCATAATCACTGGATTTGACCATGATACAGGAATGGTTTGCTCTTTACTTTTTTAAGCCATTTTACAAATGAGGAAACTAAGGCTAACAGGGTTATGTGATTTGCCCAGGATCACAGCTGATAAGTATTTGAGGATGAATATCAGTTCAGATTTTCCTCCAGAGCACTAAATCCAATGTACCACCTGGCTTCCCCTATCAGATATCAAAGACCTATTTCTTAAACCTGTTTTGTCTGACTATACTGAGTAGTACAGTTTAGAGAAGTAGTAATTTTTTTTTTAAAGAAAAGTGTGAATATAATTATTTTTTTTTAAAAGATCACGCAAGAGTATTGTTAAAAAGAGATATTTGGAGACAAGATGGATAGGAAATTCAAATAAGGAGATGCAAAGGAGTATTTGTAGGATGGTGAGAAACTGCTTGATCAAAGCTTATTCTCTATATTGGATAATAAGAAAAGGTAACAAAGGTTATAAGCAACTATGAATTTGGAGTTTTATTTCTAATTTGCTAAGAAAAAGGAAACTAGAAAATATGATTAATTCCATTAAAATGTCAGTACTAGCCAACCTTTAGAATACTAAAAGTGCTATAATTCTAGAATTGTTTATTATTCAGAATGATTTCCAGAATCTGGTAGAGACTATCAAAAGGAATAGCCACAGAGAATTAAAGACAAGAAATTAGAAGAACTGAACTCTATCTAAGCTCTGTCACTTGCTGAGAGAATTGGGAGTACCAGAGGCAGGAAGATTATATATGGTCTGAAGGTCAACAAGTTCAGTTCCCTAAATATGTTAATATGAAAAGTAGTTTCCAAAAGGGTAAACTGATTTCTCAAGATAGAAAATAGCAGAATAAGGATTGAAATTCACAATTTTTTGACTCCAAATCTAGCTCTTTCTATTATACTGTTCAGCACTTAAATATCTATTTTTCCTCTCACAAAAGCATTGTAAGTAACAGCTTATAGATAACAGGTTCAACTACAAAAGATAAAATACATGCTTTAGATTACACGAAATTATGAAATTCAAGAGCTTTTGTAAAATCAAAATTATCAAATGTGCAAGAAGAGAAGAGGCCAATTGGGAAAAAATTATTTGCATCAAATATTTTGATATGTGTACAATAAAGATAAATGAACAAACACCAAAAGAAAAGGTACAATCTATTAATGACAATGTCCCAAATATCACTAGAAACTGGCAAAGATTCCAAGAAGAAAAAAAAAGAAAGAAATAAGTGCTTGAAAGAGATATGGAAAGATACAAACGCATTTTGGTGAAGTTGTGAATGGGCATAACTATTGTAATCAGCAGGACTTTTTATAGTAGCAAAGAGGGCAATATAAAAGTTAAAACCCATGTATAAAGTACAGATAACAGCAATGCTAAAGATAATTAAAGTTACCCCCCCCCCCCCCCCGGCCAAATGAAGATGTGAAAGTCAAAATTGTTATGGAAATCACTGGGCTCAAAGACAATTATAGTTCCAATAAAAAGGTAATAGTAAGTGAAGAGATGTTTAAGATGGTATCTGAAAACTGGATTTTAGTTTCTGGACAATAGCTTAAAACACTAGAAAGACAAGATTATGGTGTGGAAGAACAGCCCACCTAACTTAAGTCCTACAAATACAGTTAAGAAATAAAGAAGAAAATAAAAGTCTAAAAACCCGTGGCTGTATACTACACATAAATACACAAAGTTAACTGAAACAAACAAGATTAAGTAAATCCTACTACACAGAGCTGAATTTAACTTCATTGAGTGTTGCTAGAATTTGATAGGATGAGACCCATGAATGGAATATTTGACTCTTAAAGAATATACCAACTTTCAAATATACAGGGACAGACAAAAAACAAAAAGGTCGGGGGAGAGGAGAGAACATCTTGAGTAAATCTATATGCTATAAAGTTCATTTCAGTAAATCCAGAAATAGGAGCAAGGAAGCATAATAGAAAACAGAAAACACTGGGTAAAGATTAGTGAATCTAGAAACAAATGTTACTGTCAGAGTTTTCTAAAGACATCCCAAACAAAAAATAAACAGGACTGAAGGAAACAAATTACTAAACTGGCACAGAGGCATGCTATTGTAATGACAGGGTATTTCAATTATTAAAACATCTGCTGCAATGCTCTGGGCCAAAAGCAAACCAGCTACTATTTTTTAATTTGTCTTAATGATTATTTAATCCTTCAAAAAATGGAGGGAAGCGAAGTACCAATATGGTGGAATAAAGGTTACAAAATCTCTCAAATACCTGTGAATAATGACTCTAAACAACTTCTAGAATAGTAGAATGCACAAAAAGACTGATTGAAACAATTTTGCAGCCCACGACAACTCAGAAGGTCAACAGGAAAGGTTTGTTGCATCAGGATAAGAGTGAAGTACACAAGCCTAATCCCCAACAAACCAGGAACAGGCCTTGGGTGCCACTGAAATCAGCAATGGCAGTAGCTGCTCTCAGTCCACAGATGGAAAGAGGTTGAACATGAGGTCAGATGGAGATTACAGAGGTTATCTTGCTGGCACTGGGGGCAGGATTCTGTTACTTTATACATCCCCAGATCCATGTCCCCGTACCAGGATGAGGAGGAAAAACTAAAGTTGCAGCTACAGGACACCTTCATCACAGTTCCAGAGAAGAAAAAAGTGGGGTATGGCTGAACAAACTGTGGTATGTGACGATGATGGAATACTATTTAGCTAGAAGAAATGATGAACATGATGATCTCAGAAAAACCTAGAA
Organism: Sminthopsis crassicaudata; assembly: GCF_048593235.1. Taxonomy (NCBI): domain Eukaryota; kingdom Metazoa; phylum Chordata; class Mammalia; order Dasyuromorphia; family Dasyuridae; genus Sminthopsis; species Sminthopsis crassicaudata. Next base: position 60,841,203 of record NC_133617.1, on the reverse strand, counting down.
TGACTTCCATGAGTTGATGCAAAGTGAAATGGACTACAAATTAACAGAAATACTGTAAGATGATTGGCTATGAATAACTCGGCTACCCTCAGCAATATAATGATCTAAGACAACTTACAATGAAAATGCTATCCATCCTCAAAGAATTGATAATGTCTAAATATGAAAGGATACTTGTTTTACTTTCTTCATTTTTCTTTTTGATCTGCTTTCCTTTACAATATGTCTATTATGGAAATATTTTGCATGACTACACATATATAACTTTTATTGAATTACTTGCCTTTTTAATGAGGGAAGAAGGAAGGAAGAGAAATTGGAATTCAAAGTTTTAAGACCAAAAATTAAAAATAGTTTTACCATGTAATTAGGGAAAAATAAAATACTAAATAAATTTCTAAAAATAAAAGGATAAAGAAAAATGAAAAAAAAAAAAAAAAAAAAAAAAAAAAAAAAAAAAAAAAAAAAAAGGAAGAACAGTTATTTTAGATTAGATTCTGACCAAAAATGAAATGGTTGGTAGAAAGGAAATGAGAACCTTAGAGATAAAAAATTGACACTTCCAACTTAAAAGGAAATTTTAGTAATGTGACATTTTAAATAGATTTCATAAAAAAGAGTACACGTAGGATTTAATGGTGTAAAACTAAACACTTCTACAGGGAAGCCAGTCAAGGGCAGAATCTTAAAAGATGAAATGAAACTGATGAATTAGGGGAGAAAAGAAGGAAAAAGAGCAGGTGGTATACACACGGCCTGATTTGATGTACAAGGAAGTCAATGACTAAGTTGAGAAAAGAGAGGTAACTGATTCCAATTCAGAAATTTACTAGCTGTATGATCCTGGGGAAATCAATTGTAAAATGGAGATAATAATAACAGTACTTATGAGGGTAGCTTTTCTTATTTAGAATTCCTTTTTTCCTTCAAAATTTTGCTACAGTGTTATCTGTCTCAGTTGTCATAAATTTTCCTTCAATAATCATCAAAAATCACAAACATCTCAGGGGTAAAGATACAAAGAAGCAGAATATAAACAAACTATGAACTTATCACTCTTGGGATGTAAACCTCTGGACACAACATTTACTTTTTCACATATCCTCACTAGTAGATTGGTACACATAGAAAAATGAAAGAAATTCACCATACTGTTGGTTGACTTAAACTCACAGCCAACAGCACTGTAACTCCTGCTTAAATGAAACTTATCTAATACATATATTTTATCCATAAAACTTAAACAGTCTTCATAATGTTTAGGAATACTGCTGTTGGGAGCCATTTTAAATACCAAAATCACCAACAATAACACAACATAAAAATGTACAAAATATGAAACTAAATAGATGACAAAAGGGACACTTGTTTGCTTCCAAGCTTTGCTGCTTCAATTTATACTGCTGTATCTGTCAAAATAATTATCATCGAACACAAGTCTACCCATATCACTCTCAGTTCAAAATTTTTCAGAGGAAAAAGATTTAATACTAGAAGTGTAAGAGCTGAAAACAAGAAGGCAGTGTCATTTAATCTGTATAGAGGGGAAAACAAACAACTTTTACCCACTAAACAGTTAAAATACACTCACAACTTTTGCCCTATTAGATTTGTCCCTTAAGTCTTTCACACAGTATCATCTTCTTAATTTAGAGTTGTGCCCAAAAGTTTTTTTCTATAAACTTTCTCCTTTCTACAACCTAGTTATTTTAACTTTTTCCTTTTCAATACAAATAACACTCAGGCAAATTTTTATATATTAATATTAGTCAAACCATTCCATAAAATACAGAATTAGGCCAAAAAAAGTGGTTCAACTCTTCATACTCTTTAATCAACAGATCCTATTACTGGTTATACAGATTAAAGATGTCCAACACAAAAAGAGGGGTGTATGTATAGCACATTTTGTGAAATAAATGGGTGCTTACCAACTAGAGAATGGCAAAACAAATTGGAGTAAAGGAATGATGCAATATTATGCTATAAAAATGAAGAATTTGGAAGAATATTTTAAAATTAGTAATAAGTACCCAGACCATAAAAACTATTTGTAGTTAATAGAACATGAAGGAAAATAACTGAATACTATGACCCTAATCTCAAAGAAAAGATGTAGATACAATCAAAGGTACAGAAGTACTCAGCAATGACTATAATGTTAAACTATATGATTTCAATACAGTTAAAAAAGAAAAGCCTTTCCTCTCTGGATTCTCAGAGTTTGCAGGCTCTTATGATCCTGCTTATCTATATTCTGAAAAAACATACCACACAACAACCAGGAAGGAAAAACAACATGACCTAATCCTCAAAGAAACCTTTCCTGGGCTTCCTCCTGCCCCCCCCCCCTCCTCCCCCTTCACCTCTTCTGTTTATCCCTGCTGGGAAACACCTACAAGGATAAAAATGAAGGGAAAATGTAGTAAAATCATAAAGTTTCTCAGAAAATTCAAACCAAAGCAATAAACCATAGGAAAACTTTAAAAAGATTATAATTCTAACAGGCTACTGTATCATTTCTTTTTTTTTCTGTGTTCCATCTTCATGCCTCAATGCTATTGAAAACGATATTCTCAAAGTTTCATTCTCATATACTTACATTGTCTCCAAACTACTCTTTCCTTATCTCTAATTGTTTTCTTACTGCTATTTCAAATATGTTCAAGTTCTCTCTCCTCAAAAAAATTTTCATTAGATTCTACAATCAAGTATAAAACAAGCTCTTGCTTCCCTTTCTTATTTAGAAAAGGCTATCTATATAATTGCTGCTTCTAACCCTACCTCCTCTCACTTTACCTCTGAAATTTGATACATGAGCTAAATGCTCAATTAAAACTGCTCTTGCTAAATAGCTAATGATGTACTAAATTGCAAAAGTGAATAATCTTTTCTTAGGTCTCATCCTTTCCAATTTATTTGCTGCACTCAATATATTGCTAACTGCTCTTAGGTATAAGAACTATCTCCTCTCTATGTATATGTGAAATAACCTTTTATTTATTCTTTTATCTGTTCTTTCTCCATCCTTTTTTTGGCTCATCGTTCACAGACGTCTGTAACTATGGATACTTGCCAAGATTCTGTCCCAGGCCCTTATCTCTCATTCCTCTATTTTCTCTCTTGCAGAAATTACTCATGAGTTCCCATTTAACTATCACTAGTACAGAAATGATTCAGAGACCTGGATATCCAGCTCTAGTGTCTCCTCAAGAACTTCAATCCTGCAGTAACAATTGTCTATTGGACATATCAGGATTGGCATGTCCAAAACTGAATTCATTAATTTTTCTAGTACAGCCTCCCCTTTTAAAAACTTTCCTATTTCTGTCAAAAGCAACACCTTCTAATATCCTAATATCTTAAAAATGGAATCATCTTCTCAGTCTCCTTTACCTCATACATCTATCAAATGACAAATCTTGCAATTTTTACTAACATCATCCAATCCCTTCTTTCAACTTATATAGTACCCTAAATCACTTTTTGCCTGGATTACTGCAACAGTTTTTTAATCATTCTTCCTGTTTTCTTTCTTTCTTTTTTAACCATTCTGCTTCTTTCTGCAAAATGATTTGTATTGTGCACAAATGACTATATTATCCTCTTAATAAACTCTAGAAGCTCTGCTACTGCTCCTAAAACTATAAACTTCTATTAATGCCTTTCATTAACTGTCGACCACTTTTTCTAAAGTCACTGGGTATTACTCTTGCACAACTGGCCTTTCACATACCTTTTTCAATCTCCATGCATTTACAACTCCCTTTTCATCTAGCATTTCAAAAATCCTTCTTTTTATCAAAGATAACAGCTCAGATGACAGTGTCTATAATGAATCTCTACATTCTACAATGTACATTGTTAGTACATACCCTCCCAAACTAACTCTTTGTTATTTTGTATTTTACTTTGTAAATGCATTTTGGCTTTTTGATTCTCCCATTAGAATCTGGTTCATAATTATAGAATTTAAGTTTCTGTTTCATGTACTCCCCCAATGCCTGGAATAATGTTTGACATAATAAATGCTCAAAAACCACCCTAAAATCACTCAGATAAATAGAATGGTCATACTGTTAAACTCTTAGAGAATAATTTCTCTGGGAGGCACCAGAAAAATAAATACAGAATAACCATTCTAGTTGTTTTAACTGGCTAAAATGTGGCAAGCTGAAAGTGTTCAGGCCATGGTACTTACAGGGAGGTTCAACTTGACTGCATCCACAGGCTGTTGAAAAGGCCACGCAAACTGATGTTTCCATAACGTCTTAAGCACCACTTTGAGCAGATATTGCAGTTGGTTAGTTTGTCTCTTGGGTTTGTTAGGATTGGAAGTCTCTGGGGGTGGGGGATTACTGCCTGCAGTGCTGCCTTGTTGGGGTTGGGCCTGGGCCTGCGTTGTAGACATTTGTGTAGTTTCTAGTCCATCCCCCATTACTGGTAAATTTCTCAGTCTTGTCCCAGGGCCACTCTCCACAGACATGCTATTGATCCCATTGCATTCTCCACTAGGAACTCTGCCAAAAAAAAACAAAAACAAACAAAAAAACAAACAAACAAACAAAAAGAAACATTAAGCATTAATTTTATTATACAGTGAACAACCCCATAAAACCTACAGAACTGTATCAGCCAAATCTCTAGGGTAATTAGTTTACAATCCAGTTCCGCCATATTTAACTAATAAATGTAACAGAAAAAAACAAATTTTGAAGGATTTATTTTGTCAGCACTGAACACTTACTGCAGTTGATGAGCAATAAATTCAGTAGCAATAACGAGGAAAGCATTATGAATTACATGTATGCTGTGCTTTACAGGGAAAGATGTTACATGCTCACAGACTCCAGAATGGCTGGGCGAACTGTAGTGTAAAAATGTAATTGTATGTTTTGTGTCATAAAAATGACAACTAGAAAGAATACAAAGAAAATATAAAGAATTTGTTCAAACTAAGTCATAGTGAAGGCAAAAAGAACATGGAGATCAATTTATACAATATTCATAGTAACAAAAGAAAATGAACAAAATTCTATATTACTATAGAACTCTGATGAAGAAAATAATCAATTGTAACTTTGGGAGCTAAGCCACGAATATCCAATAGACTTCTTATACCATAAAGAGATTTAGGAGAAGAAGAAAAAAAAAAAAAAAAAAAAGGAATAAGTTTTATACGTGTAAAAATTTTTATAACAGTGCTATAACCGTTTTTCCAAAACCTGGAAACTACCACCTATATGACTGGGGAGCATCTGTACAAATTAGGGTATGTAAGTGCCCTATTGCTTATTGAGGTGTAAGAAATTATGTTAAGAGACCAAATAGCCTATTGCTTATTTAGGAATAAGTAATTAAAAAAAAATTATAAGGAATTAATGCAATGAGCAACCACCAATTCCAGAGGACTGATAAAAAAAAAAAAAAATCATACCTAAATCCTAATACAGAGAAAATGAACTCAAGATGAAATTTTTAAATGAAATTTTTAAATCCCTCCAATATGGTAACAGACAAAGATGTTGCAGTGGCACAAACAAATACTAAAAGAATAAGAATAATAAATAAACCTTCTAATAGTTGGCAAATCTTTCATGAAGGATTGAGAGAAAAACAATGATGAGGAGGTATTGATCCGTTATAAGCTTTTTAAATGGAGGAAATGCTGAGGTTAACAATCTCATTATAGTGTGTCATCCATAAAATAGACTCACCTAAAGGTTTTTTAGAGTAATTTTGATTAATTTTCTCTCGCAAAAGAAATTAGAAAAAAGAGGAGACAGGGAAAGAAAATTTATATTATTTAAGAAAATATATTATTACAGAAGTAAGAACCTTGTAATTCATGCTTCTAGTCTTTATGGTTCTGTGCAGCCAAATCAAAGTGTTCTATTGCTGTTACTATTATCTGCTTGTCTTTTGCTACTTCAAAATAGTAATGTTATATTTAATTCCATGTTGTTTTTTACTTCAAAACAAGTTTAGGATTGACGGGCATTGTACAACAGTTTTTTAGATTTCAGCATACCCTTTTCAAGAGATTTCTCTGATCCTTTAGAAAAGAATTATAATGGAACAAATTATATATTATTAGTGGTGAAGTTAAGAGCAATTTTGATTTAATCATTCTATTATCTAAAATGAATGTTTATTGAACACCTTTCCATGCAAGTCATTTTAAGAATACAATGATGATCAAAAAGTTCTGGACTTTCTAAAATATAAACAATTAAAATGAAAGATAAGGTATTGATCTATAAAACAGAACAGTAAAAATAGACGGTTCATGAGTTAGCTACTGTTAAGTAGGTATTCGGAGGCAGAATAAATATATGTATATTATCTCATTTGATGCTCATAAATGAACCCATGAGATGCTTACTTACAAATTAGAAAAAATCTCAGTGAGAAGCTCACTCAAGATAATAATTAAGGAATATAATAGAAATTATAATATAAAATCAGATCTCATCACCAAGACCAGGGATGCCCTCCTCTTATTTCCAAAAGGCTAGCTAGCTCTTTGCTCAGAGACAGATGAGGCACAATGTGTCATATAATACATAAAGTGAGGTTCAACTCTTAGATGTTAAGATCTTGGAAAACCTGAATTAATAGAGAGTATTTAACTACAAGTGGTATAAATTTTCTTCAGGAGTAGGTATTAAAAAAGCCTAGTCCATGGCTTCTGGAAAGAAGAGGAATGAACTTTCAGGTCAGAGTGGAGTCAGGTTCTGAGTTCCCACCAAAAACAATAACCAACAAATTTCTCCTTTTAGCAGGTAAATATTTTTATAAGAGGCTACTACTACCTACATATGAAAGGATGACTTAAGACAGATATATTTGGAGATAATGGAAATCATTACTTCTAAAGGTCAGTTCAGTTAAGCACTTAAATGGAATATACTCCTCCTTTTAAAATTTTGTGCTATCAATGCTCTAAAGCAGAGATCAAAATAGGAAGCTTGCAAATGCTAAAAAGCAGATTAAAATATAACAAAATAAAAATACAATAGAAAATGAATGTTAATATATGCTTTTTAATGAGTCATTTTCTGTTAATATAAAAAGGATGAAAACATCGAGTGTGGAAGAAATTATGAAATGCAATTAATGTTAATGAAATGCAGAATCTATAGGTTCAACAAGTATGACTGAAAATATTATTGTGAAAAAAGTTCTTTGTAAACTTATGTCATACCCATAGACCCACGTATAACCACACACCAAATTAAGTTGTTACTATACTTATAACACTGGAGTTATGAAGAAAAACAAACAAAACCACAAGTCAGGAGTATGAATCTAGAATTTTGATAATTCCAGGATGGTTCCATGGTATTTCAAATTAAACATGTTCTAAATACAACTCAACTCATTTGGTCCTTTAATTCCCCCTTCTACAAATTTCTCTATTTCTGTTAAGGACACAACAACCCTGTAATTGCCAATATTCAAACTTTTAAGTCTATTCTTGACTCTTCTCTCATTTTCCTATATCAAACCAGCTATAAAATTCTGAAAATATACATCACCATGTCATTACCCTATTCAAAAATCTTGTGGTCTATTGTGTCAATTGGTCCTAGGATAGAATACAAATTTATCAGGCTGACATAGAAAGTGCCTTTACAATTTGGCTACCATCTACCCTACTTCAGTCCAATTCCAAAATATTCCTCTTTCCACATTCTCCCTTTTAGAAAAAAAAAAAAAAAAAAGTCTGTTGCAAGCTACGCTTAATACAGATCATTTAATTAATGTATTTCAATTAAAAAAAAAAAAAAAAAAAAAAAAGGCGGGGGAGGAACAGGAAGAGTTCCCCTGAAATGTACTTCTCTCTTTTTTGTAATTATTATTATTTTGGGGGCGCCTGAAGCAATTGGGGTTAAGTGACTTGCCTAGGATCACACAGCTAGTAAGTGTTAGCTATTTGAATCCAAATTTGAACTCAGGTCCTTCTAACTTCAGGACTGGTACTCTATCCACTATGCCATCTAAGTGTAGATGTAATTTTCTTGTAATTTTAACTTCTTTCAAATAACCACTAAAATGAAGAACATAATAATACTTATATTCCACAAATTATTCTAAACTAATACTGGGAAGGATAACACAAAGAAAAAAAACTACAAAGCAAAATCATTAATGGAAACAAATAATTTAAAATAAAATCTTGGTTAAAAGACTTTAGAATTTATTCTAAAACTAATTCACTATAATCAAAGTGATTTTTATCAATGATGTAAGAATGATTCAACATTAGCATAAACAACTAATATATATATATTCTAAAACACATATTACAATAATATTGTATTTACACAACAAAAACAGATTGTAACAATGATCAACAGTAAAAGACTAAGTTACTCTGAATCTTTATAAAAGAATAAAACTCATAATGAAAAATGCTACCTCTGAGTGCAAAATGAAATGTAGTTAACCTGTTGCTTTATTTATTTTTTAATTTTCTGGCTGTTTTGTAAAAAATTTCATCAACATAATTAATATGGAAATATATGTTGCATGATTTCACAGGCAGAAATGACATCATGTTTTGTCTTCTAAAACAGGCTGGAGAAAGGGAGGGAGAAAATAGGGAATTCAGATTTTTTTTTTTAAAAAGAATGTTAAAAAAAAAATAAAAGTTGAAAACTTCATGATATATCAATAAATCAGGAAAACTACTTTAATAATTTTAATACTAAAAATTTTACCAAGCACAGGCACAGGATTCTTGTTCCTTAAGATGTTTTTTTCCCCATCTGACACTGCCTTTACTCTACTGCAGGGTCCTAATAACCTCATACTAAGACTATTGCATTAGTCTGCTCTGTGGTTGGAACATGTTCCTCCTATCTTCTGACCTCCAATCAGTTACTAAAGTGATTTTTTAAAAACACAGGCACAATCATATATCCTACCCCTACCCCCACTCATAATCCCCAATTATACTCAAACTCCAGAGTCAAACACAAATCCTATTTGGCATTCAAATTCCTTCACAGTCTAAAGATCCCCTTACACATACCTTTTCTCAGTCTTCTTACAACTTTTTGGTGACTCCAGTGACTTCTATGTTCCATAAGAAAGACATTCCATCTCTCAATTTGCACATTTTCTGATTATACCTGGAATGCTTTCTCTCCTCCACCTTGCCTGCTGGACTTTCCCAGCTTTTTCTTATGTTCCAAGCAAATCTTATCTTTTTAAAAAACCTTTTTCAACCTCTCTTGATTCTAGTGCCTTCCCTTTGTTAATTATTATAATCTATACATTTGTCAACATGTCTCCCCCCTGTTAGATTCTAAGCTTCTAGAGGGGAAGAGAACACCATTTTTAACCAATTTCTTTTGTATCTCTAGAATACAATGTGCATAATAAGCACTTATTAAATGTTTGATTATAACCTTCTAATATAGGTTGGTCCTCAGACCACAAATATGCAATAAATCATTGTTCTACATGTCAAATATTTGGGGTTGAGAGGATCTTCTAGAGTCTCTGGTTACAAGTCAGTTAAGTATTTAAGCAGTTCATACTGTTGTATGTTATATTGTTCAATGTACAAAAGAGAAGTTTGCTCAAGTCGACAATAGGATGGGGAGAAGACATGCAACTAGCTATGCCCCAACAGATTATACAAGATCAACTGGAGATAGTCACAGAAAGTAATTATTAAAAGGAATTGTATTAGGTAGAATTTTAGCTGGGGCTTTAAGAACCTGAGAAAACAAGGATGCAAAGATGAGATAAAGAATTCAAGAAATGCCCATAATAAAGAGAAAAGTGTAATGTGAAATCACAAAAAGATTAAGTATCACTAACTCACATAGCAGAGACATGGAGGAATGGAAAGCAAGGTGGAAAAAAGCTGGAAAAAACAGGAAGGGCTAAGATTATTTAGGACTTTAAAAGCCAAATCAGGTTTCATATTCAATTGTGGAAGTGGTAAGGAGTCACTGGAGTTCACTGACAGTGGAAAGGGGGATTAGTGATATTAGACCTTTATTTTTTAAGAAGATCAATTTCATAGCTAAGTGAAGGACAGACTGGAAAGAAACGAGGTATGGAGATCAACAATAGTCCAGAACTGAGGTGATGAAGATCTGCAGAGTGATAGCAGTTTTAGAGAAAAAGATGTTATGAAGGCAAAATAGACAAGACTTTTATCACTACTTACTTTTATCACTACTTATCTATGTATGGTGAGAATAAGGGCTTGAAAATGATAACTAGATTTCAAGTCTGTGTGACAAGAAGGATGGTAATTTCTTGATAGTGACAGAAAAATTACAAAGAGGAGAGTGTTTGAGAGAAAATAAATAAAATTTTGGAATGCTAAGTTTAAGGAATACAAGTGACATCCAAACTGAGGTGTCCACTAAATAGGAAGAGATGTAAAACAAAGGTCAGGAGAGAGGTTAAGGCTGGAAAAATAATTTTGAGAATCATTTGCACAGGACTGATGATAATAAAAATATAAAGTGGAGGTCAGCAAACTTTTTCTGTAAAGAGGTAAATAGTCAATATTTTAGGCTATGTGGCCAAGAGGTAAAAATCAAGGATATTATATTGGCACTTAAATAATGAAAAATTTTAATACAGATCCCATGGATTTTTTCTTTTCTTTTCTTTTTGGGGGAGAGAGGGGGAGAGAAAGAGAGAAACGACATAACATTTGCTTAACTTAGATTCAAAAGTAGAGTTCACTATCACCAAAACTGATTGTACACAGTTGAAAGGTTAAGGTTCTCACTTACATATGCAAATGGATTTTGAAATATGAAGATCTTTTGCACTACCATCGAGGTCCAAGAAGACCTGCTGAAAAGTGGAGTTCAAGCTGGAAAAGATATTCCCTACAAATTTATGTGGAAAGGAAGACTTGGTGTTTTGCTTTAATTCCTAATGGCACGATAAATATATAAAGCATTCATTATATAATTCACACGATAGCTGCCATGGAATTAGGTTTACCAAGTTTAAATTTTACACATTAAGTGTTTTGCATTACAACTTTTAATCAAATTAGTAGCAAAACTAAATTCCAAAGGCATTCATGTTTGATAATAGTGGGATGGTTCTCTATTGGAAAAATTTTCCAATTTGGAAGATTGACTATTACCCCTCTTTTATTTTGACATAATGAATATAACTAGTAGTAAAAAAAATAAAATGCTACAGAATGGCAATTCACACAACATTATCAGGTTATATTAACTTTATCATTGTAATTTGTAGTATACCAAACAAAAGTGTAAATAATTGTCACATTTAGTTTCTGTCATAGCTACTCAATTCTCCCTAATATAGTACAATGGCCACCATTAAATATGCAAACAAAAGTCTGGCTGTGTTCCAATAAAGCTTTATGGAAATTTTAATTTCATATAGCTTTCATACATCATGACTATTCTTAAATTTTTCTCTCCAACCATTGAAGATATGAATATGATCCCTGGTATACAAGAGTACATAACACAGGATAAACTCTTAATGGGAGTTTAAGATGTTCTATCAAAAGAATAGTAAGATAGCAAGGAAAATAAGGAGAGAGCAATGGTAACAAAACTTGATAGTCACACACAGATTTGTAGAAAGTCATAAGGTCTGTACATTCTATGATCTCCAAATCTTTAAAGAACAATGCTAAAACAGTATTCTTATTTTCAATCAAGATAGAAATGTTTATCTGAATTCATGGAGAAACATTCATACCCAGCACAGAACAAAAATACTGTATATTGAGACTGCCTAGGTGTTAGGAGAAATGAAAGGCAGCATCACTTACAAAAACAGCCAGGCATACTTCCAAAGGATATGCATATTATGATCAACCAATCAGTGTAGTAAGATGTCAAATTCCACCTTTCAGAAATATCTCAGTTTTAAGGTTGTTTTTATCCTAACACTCCCATTGTGACTCCCTTCTTAAGCTGTGCTTATTTTCAATTCCTGAATCTGGCTAATAATCCTATCAGGGAAGTTGTAAACTGGGCACCTACAAGAGCATCTTATGTTGATGCCAAATATATTTCCCTCTTTCATCCCTTAATGGCTATAGCAGATGTAGAATGAGCTAGTCATTCTAATATACATCAATGAATGTCTTCTAAGTTAAAGTTCATTCATCTTTTTCATTTAGGATGATCATCTATGTAGATGGCACCTCAATGTTACTCTCCTGCCAAATCTTGTAATTTCTAACATTTCATTCACATCTTCATCCTTTCTATTCACATAAGTTCCAATCTAGTCTCAAATCTTGTCATTGAATTGTTCCAAAAGTCTCACAGGCTTAAGTCTCTCTTCTATCTAATACATTTATCTGCCTTCTAATTTTTGCAAAGCATAGGTTAATTTCTATTTTAATTAATAATTTAATTATAATTATTTTGATCAAGTTCAATTTTGGCATTTTATAATATAGATAGTAGTAATTTGGAAGGCATAAAATTTATAAGTATATACATATTGTGATTGCATGCTAAAATTTTTTTGGTAATAAGAGTGTGATGAAAAATGTTTACAGCTCATGCACTTAGAGATAAGTTGCTGGAAAACCATGAAGACATTTCTCTGACATACTGAAAGCATTCTTCCACTTACCTCCTCCCCCAACACCTGATGAAAAGTGCAATAAAATAATAGCAATATTATAATGATAGTCAATCGTTAAAAAAAAAAAATCATTATTTGAAAGTGCAATAAGATAATAGCAATATTATAATGATAGTCAATCGTTTAAAAAAAATTCATTATTTGAAATTATGCTCAAAGGGCTGTAAAACTGTGTGTACCCTTTGATCTAGCAGTGCCACTACTAGGTCTGTATAAGAGGCAAAAAGACTCATAGGTGCAAAAATAAAAAATGTTTATAATGGGTCTTTTGTGGTGGCAAGGAGCTAGAAAATGAGTAGATGCCCATCAATTGTGGAAGGGCTAAATAAGCTATGATATATAAAAGTAATGGAATATTTTTGTTTTATAAAAAAATGATAAACAGGCTGATTTTATAAAGGCCTGGAAAGAATTACATGAATTGATGCTGAATGAAGCATGAAACCAGGAACCAGGAAAACAATTATAACAAAGTAGGGCTGTACAATATTCAACTATGATAGACTTGGTTCTTCAGGGGTTCAGTGACCCAAGGCAATGCCAATAAACTTTGGATAGAAAATGTTATTTGCATCCAGAGAGAACCGTGGAGACTGAATGTAGATTAAAACATGCTGTTTTCACCCTTTCCCCCCTAGTTTTTCAAACCTTTTGTTCTGATCTTTCTATCCCAAATTGATTCTTATGGAAATATGTAAAAAATGACTGTTCATGTATAATTTTAAAAAAACACAAATAGAACACAACCCCTATTGATTAGAAAATCACACATAAACAAAAACACTTGGCGACTTTGATCAATACAACAAACGATGCATGACAATTCTAAAGAACTCATGATGAAAATGTTACCTACTTCCAGAAAGAATTTTGAGTACAGAATGAAACACCTCCCCGCCCCGCTTTCTTGGCAACATGGCTAACCTGGAAAGACATGGCATGATTTGTGTGCGTATCTTATTCTGGTCTCCTTAATGGGTGAGATGAAGAGAAAATTTGAAAATGAAAAATAAAATAAAATTGAATTAAAAAAAAAAATAAGTCCTTAAATGTCCACTGAATTCTATCTTTCCAAACAGAAATAATTTTTGTTTCAAATTACTTTTAGGTTCCTTACTATATAAGGGCACATGATTACTATAACTCATTCACACTAAAGGACGGACTCACTCTGTAAGGAAGCCCACCAATGGGCTGTGACTAATGAATAATCTGAAAGATTATTATGAATTATTATATATTATATATTAATATATGAATTGTATACTATATAATTAATATAACATAATACAGTAATATAACATATTATATTAAATATTATATAAATTATGATTATTATGAAGATGAGATCATCTTTTTTGCACAAATGGATGTAAATTCATCCTTTCCAAAGATTCAAATCCTAATTCATTCATGTTTGTCCATCTTGTATATGACTTTTTTGCATCATTTATAACCAAACATACTGGTTTGCCCAAAGGACTTACCCCACATGATAGATATGACATGAAAAGGCTTTTAATTATGCCTCTTCTACTTCAGTATCTATATATCTTATATATTGGACGCACTGAGGTATATGATATAATTTTTCTCCCATTGACATTTTCCTTTTTATTCTGGTGGTACTGATTTGTTTTTGTACAAAAGCAATGACTTCCCTATCCTGCTAAATAAAGAGCATGACCATTCTTAGTAACCCAGGTTCAAACACTTCAGTTACACCCTGAAGCCCTCACTCTTTCCATATATTAAATCATGTCCATTTCTATCTCTAAAACATCTCTTGGGGCAGCTAGGTGGCGCTGTGGATAGAGCACCAGCCTTGAATTAAGGAGGACCCGAGTTCACATCTGGTCTCATACACTAAACACTTCCTAGCTGTGTGACCCTGGGCAAGTCACTTAACCCCAGCCTCAGGGAAAAACAAAACAAAACAAAACAAAACAAAACAAAACAAAAAAAACTCATCTCTTGTTGTGTACTCTCTTCCCCTCAATTTAAATACAATGTCTGAGTAATTTTAAGATTCAGGTGAAAGTAATATCCAATAGAATATGGCACAGACATAAAAAACTAACTTAAAAAAAATTTTTGTACAGAACACAGGTTTCAATGCAAAAATCAAGGAAATTCTTAATTTTCTAAAATAAACGTCAGTATCAGCCTTACCAAAAGCTGAACCAAACCAATACATCAGAAACATCATTACTACCTCTCAATTTCTTCTTAGTTACAGAACTACTAGCTTATTTTTTTTTCTTTGTACTTGTATTCACTGGTCACAATTTGGTAGTGTTCTGTAATTTAGGCCAAGTTGTAAATTTGCTTGAATTATCCCAATCAACTTATACAAAATCCAATCTTTGAGGAAATAGTAAACCATATGCACTGCAAAGATAAATTACAATGTAAAAGAATAATTCACAATCAAGTATCATTAAACATTACAATACTTTCAAGAGCTAGAAAAATATTACTTAATATTCAGAGATGCCACACTGAATTTCAGGCTATCAATATGGTCTCTTGCATGACCATTTTAAATATCTGACTTACAGAGTGCACCTAATAAAGAATGATTCACTTCAATATGCATGTATGTCTCCTTTTTACTCACATAGTCACCAACATAATTCAAATTCTCAAGATCTTTCAAATGAATTACTGCCAACAGCTTTCTAATTGGTCTCTCTTTTTTTTTTAATCATCTTACTCCATCTTTCACACAATAAAGTGATTTTGTAATCCTATCACCTCTATCCATTAAACTCCAGTAACTCTTCATAACTTGAATCCTTTCCTATTTCTGCAGTTTTACATATTTCTCAATATTCCTACAATCTGAAACTTCCATCACATTAGATGCTACATCTCCCATCTGTTTCTTTGGATGCTTGTTTGTCATCTCTATCTTTTACACTTTTCTTCAAAAAATAAGCTCAATCACAACATAGCATCTGCACTCACTCTGTTGTTGTTTGCTTGCATTTTTGTTTTTCTTCCCAGGTTATTTTTACTTTCTTTCTAAATCTAATTTTTCTTGTGCAACAAGATAACTGTATAAATATGTATCCATATATTGTGTTAAAAAAAAAAAAGCTCAAACTTTCAAAGATGAAGCCAATCAACACAATGAGTAAACTCATGGTGATTCTTGGGGGCTAAGTATTAAATATGCTGCCCACTACCCAGAGAGTTCAGAGTGCAAACTAAGCAAAAAATTTTGAACATGACTATGGGGGAGAATGTTTCTTTTTACATGTTTGCAGAAGAATTAGTTTTCTTAGTTTATCAACTTGGGGAAGAGAAAAAAGGAAATGGGAGAAATTAGATCTATCTTCATTTGAAAATAAAATTGAATCTTAAAAGAAAAAAATTGGACTCTGATCACTGCAAAGATAAACTACAATGTGCTAAAGAGCTGAATATGAAATATGTGAAGAACTTACCCTCCTGTCAGAGATACATTGTACTTAAAATGATGAATGTGACATACATATGCAAATGTGTAGGAATATTTTGCATATTTGTTAAATGGTTTATTTTAATTATTCAGATGGTTTAGTAACATTTCTTATGTTACATATATAACAAATATAAAAAGTTAATAAAACAAATATAATAACCATGTTGTGGAGGGAAGCACACACACACACACACATCACCACAAAATATAATAGTATTTTTTGTAGTAGCAAAGAACTGGGAAAAAATAGATATCCAATGACTGGATAGCAAACTGTGGTACATAAATATAATGGAATATTATGGCACATTAAGAAATAAGAGGGGCAGCTAATTGGTGCAGCAGCCCTTAAGTCAGGAGGATCTGCGTTCAAATTTGACTCTATAGATATGTAACCCCAATAGCCTCTGGGAGGAAAATGTTTAAAATTAAAACATGGGAAGATGTATGTATATGAACCAATGTAAAAGAAAAAGGCAGAATAAAAAAAAATAATTCAAATGTTAATAAAAAAAAAATAATAACCATGCAACATTCTGTGATTCTATATTAGTCAAAAGATTTCAAACTTTGAAGGGATCTCAGCAATCATCTAATTCCACTGTAATTTCCAGAGCAAGTAGTCATCCAACCTCTACTTAAACGCTTCCAAGAAAAGAGATTCAGGGAGATATCATTCCTGTTTTGATCATTTGGAAAATTTCTCCAATAGTAAGCCTCAGATGTCTTCATTGCAATGTCTACCTAGTTCTGCTTTCCAGGAGTAAACAGAAGCAAGTTTAACCTATTTTCCACAGAACATTCCCACAAATATTTGAACACAGGTATTATGCCTCATATCCCTCTCCTCCATCTCTAGCCATCAGCAGTTTTATCTTCTTTAGGCTCTATATGTGAAGTTTCAATATGTCATGATAAAGACCTACTTTTTAAACCTACTAAATGTACTCCCTCTGGACATTCTAGTTTGTCAATATTCTTCATCCAAAACTAAACAAAATATTGAAAATGAGATCTGATAAGGGTAGACAATAGTGAGCTCAATACTTTCTTCCTTAAAGTTCTGCCTAGAACTACCATTAGCTAATTTGACAAACATATCATACTACTAACTCAATATTGAATCTAATCTTTTTTTTCAGAACTGCTGCCAACCTGTACCTCTCCACAACTATATCTGGAGTAGATTTTTTTATACTCAAATATAGACATTTATCCCTATTTCATTCTACACTCAAGCCCAGTGCTCTAGTTTGTCAAGCAACTTCTGGGTCTTTGAAACTATTAATGAAATTATGGTCTAACTTGTCACTTACTATATATCAGGTACTGTGTTAAGCACAGACAATACAAAAAAAACCCAGAGAAAATCCATGCTCTCAGGGAACTTGTAGTCTAATGAGGGATATACAACATGCAAACATGATCAATAGAAGAGAAACAATGACTATTAGGAAAGACTTCTTGCAGAAGACTTTAACTGAGAATTGAAGTGAAGAAAAGCCAAAGAAGCAGAGATGAAGAGGAAGAGAATTCCAGACACAAGGAGTAGTTAGTGAAAATGTAGAGAACAAGAAGATGGAATTACTTGTATAAGGAATGAGGCCAGGGTATTGTCTGACAAACAGCAAGGAAGTCTATGTTTTTTGGATCAAAATAGTATATGGAGTACAGGAGGATTAAGAAAGTCAGAATTACATTTTAGGAAAATCAGTGTCACAACTAAGGGAAGGATGAATTATAATGAGATCATCAAGTAAAGGGTTATTGCAAATAGTACTCCAAACATGAGGTGAATGATTATAAGAGGAGACAATAGGCTATATATGAAAGAAATTACAACATATGGCAATTATTATATGTTTTGGGGAAGAGGGAGAAGAAAGGAGATGTCCAGTACTTTATCCACTAAACTATCTAGCTGTAACTTTCTATATAAATACTTTAAACCTTTAAAGATGATAAATACTAATAAAACAGAATGGTATATGAAATGAGAAGTTTGAATAATACTAGAAGGTTGAGACTTGGCCTGTACATATCCAATATATTTTAAAATTTCAGAGACAAAATACTGTCACAAGTTTAATCATGAAAGAGTTTGACAAATTCTTTTTACTCCAGTAGTTAATAGGACCAGACTTTCAATTATGCCTTGTATTTATAAAACCATGTAGGTTATACAAAATGATACTATCAAGGTTTCTTGGCCTCTAATAAAAAAGATTGAAATCTAACACAAATTTTAAAACTGACTATAGAGAGGAAGATGGAAAGTAGGTCAGAAAGTTCCAAGCTTTCCAGATTTGCCCCACAAACACATGGTAGGGCAAACACAGAGCTGGTTAAAAAAAATAAATAAATAAAGTTGGGCAGAATAACCGTCTCCCTGATACAACTGGAAGAGGATCTGATGAAAGAGACCACTACAGAAGTTTTGGCTATGTGAAATGGTAAACACCTCCAGGCTAGTAATACTGAAATGGGAACCAGGGAGCCCAGCCAATAGAGGAGTTGGGAGGCAGCCTCAGCCCCAGCCCTAGAAATTTTCCTCTCTTGAGCAGAAGAGTTGGGAATGTGTGTGCATGTTTTTTTGCTGGGTTTTTTTTTTCCGGGGGGAGGGGGGGTGGACGTGGGAAAAGGAGAAAGAGAGAGAAGAGCACTTGAAATTAAGGGAATCTCTTGCTAATAAGAGACTCTAGACCTAGCTCTGCTGCTAGAATGAGACTCAAGAGGGAAGGAACCAGTAATTGTGGTGCAGTATAGGAGGGCAGAGTTCTTGGTTTGGGTTCCAGACCAGAAACATCCTCCCATACAGAGCCTAGCACAAAATAACAAGTTGTTTATTTATAAGAGAGAGATCCAAGAAAAAGAAGATTAACAAAAGAAAGTCAACTAACTAGAAAAGGAGATCTAGATTCTTAAGGAGAAAAAAATGGCTCCTTGAAAATTACAACTGGGCAAAAGCCAGTTTAGTTATGAGATCAAAAAACAATAAAGAATAAATTCATTTGGACAGAATCAGCTATATCCAGAAAAGGAACACTGGGAAATGAGTGTAAACTGTTATTTTTACCTTCTGAATCCAATTTTTCCTGTGCAACAAGAAATTCGGTTCTACACACATATATTGTATCTAGAATATATTGTAATATATTTAACATGTATAAGACTGCCTGCCACCTGAGGGAGGGGGTTGGGGGAGGTAGGGAAAAAATCTGAACAGAAGTGCAAGGGATAATGTTATAAAAAATTACCCATGCATAGGTACTGTCAAAAAAAAGTTATAATTATAAAATAAAATTTAAAAAAAAAAGAATGAATTCATTAAAAAATTTAAAAATAGAAAAGAATGTTGAACATCTCAAAGGAAAATCAATTGATCTAGAGAACAGATAAAGAAAACATAAGAATAGACAGCTACCAAAAAAAAAAAAAAAAGATGAATCTTGGTACACCACCACAAAAAATGAATAATGATAATTAAAGAAAACTGTCCTTAAGTGTTAGAAGGAAAACTAAAAATGGAGGAGAGAGAAGAGGGACAGACACAGAAAGAGAACAAAACCACTGGTCACCACCTGAAAGAGATCCTGTAAGAAAAACCTACATGAACAGCAAAGCCAAATTCTAAAACCCTCATATCAAGGAGAAAATATAATAGGTCACAAGGAAAAAACAATTCAAATAAGGCAGAGCTACAACTCAGAATCACATAAGACCTAGCAGCTGTTATAGACAAAGAGAAAAGATCTTGGAACACTATATATGGAAGAGCAAAAGAACTGGTGTTGCAGCAGAAAATATAACACCTAACAAAGATAATCGTGGACACACCCTGTTAAGGACATTCAATGAATTGCCAGATTTTCATAATTCTGATGCAAAAGATCTAAACTTAATTTCCATGAGAAATGTAAACCATCAAAAAATTTTATGTAATAAATTCCAGTCCTGATCTTTATTTTTTGTTTGCATATACCTCCTGATTCCCCTGCTTACTTCTATCTGCTACCTTGCTCTTCTGTTATTTTAAAATTACCACCCATTCCTCCAAGGATCTCCCCTTTATCCACCCCATTCTCCCATGAGACCTTTATGTAACTTTTTTTTACTCTTTAAAATGACAATAATAATACTTGCCTCAGACACTAGCTATGTGACCTTGGGCAAGTCACAAAAAGTTGTACAGTGAAAAATGAGTAAAAAATAATATTTGTGTTTTTTACCTCATTCATTGGGAGGGAAAGCTCTTTCAAAACCTGTAAAGAGCATAAATATTACCTATTGTACTTTGTTGTCCAGTTTGTTTCAGTCTTAAGCAACATTTGTGATCTCATTGGGGTTTTCTTGGTAAAGATACTGGAGTGATCGGCCATTTACATCTTCAGATCATTTTATAGATGAGGAAATAGGTAAAACAGTCAAGTGACTTTGCCTAGGGTCACACAGCTAACTGAATATCTGAATTTAGATTTTAACTCAGGATGATCAGTCTTCCTGAATTCAGATCCAGCACTATATCACAAGGTGTATATAGCTGCTGCACAAAATTATTAAAATAGAGAGAAGATCAAGATTAGGGAATCTGGGTCTTATTTTAGCAAAAGCAACCCAGAATATTTTATAATTTTACAATAACTTCTAAAAAAGTTTTATTTTTTGAGAACTTTAAATTTCTAACAGGAAGTAAAGCTTAATTAAGTTCTTGCATATTATATTCAGAGAAACTAAAAGCATGATAAGTATACCAATTTGGTTTATTTCATTTAATTAAAAGCAAAGTTATATTATAAAATATTTTGGGATACATAAAACTGAAAGAAAATCTGATCAGAAAGACTTAACCTATTAGGTTAGAATAGAGCTCCTAAATAATCTTTTACATCAAACTTGAGGTCTGAGAGCCATGTGATATATTACAAGCCTTACTAGCCTTATTTTGCAGTTGAGGAAACAAATGAGGCACAGAACATACTAAGTAATGCAATCCAAGTTCATTATCACTTTACACATACCCTCCACCCACCCACCCCGGAATTGAACACCTCACCTCCACCCCCTATATTTAAAAAACAGGTTTCTCTCTACAAGAAATGTTAGGATTCTCTGGGCTCTAAGATTACAAGCTAGTAATTCCTCAATGACATAGCTATATAGTCAACATGCTTGTTCAAATGCTCAATGCATTACTTAAAATGCCAATTATCCTGAACCATTCTACCCTTAAGAGTTCAACCAAGCTGCAACACAAAAACAAACAGCTAATTCATATTCTTAGCAGATCTTCCCTACTTTAATTGTGCAATCTGTGTCAGTAGGGAAGCACAAATAGGATTACTTTTCCATCTGACCGATTTTAGGCAGCTGGTGAGAATAGTATTCATGTCATCAACCAGACTACATTGTCTGGATCCAATCCAAGGATCATAATGCAAGATTCTGCAATTACAAACTTTAATCCTTATTCACAGAACAAGGTTGCATTTGATCTGACATCTACTACCTGTAGTTTCCCCAAGTAGTCCCACTGAGATAATTTTTCAGAAGAGGAACATGCAAAACTCACTTCAGTTTTCAGTCAATAAAAAAGGTTATATTATAAGCATTTTTCATAATGGAACTCTAAAAACAAGGTTTTTTCACTTAATTTTATCATACAATGAAGCAGTCCACTTCTCTGGTTTAAATTTGCCATACAAATAATTTCCAACATCTCTTTAGGAGACCCTAAATACCTAAAATGGTGAGATGCAATAGCCAGCAGAAATCTGATCTTGATGTTGTTGAATATAACAGATAGAAAATATCCCTCTAAAACATATCAAACAAACGGCCATTCAATCTTGGAAGAAGTCCAACATGAAAGAATTATTTACTGAAGCAACTATTACCAAGATTCAACTTACATCTGTCTCTATAAAATCTGAGCCTTGCCCTTTAGGGCCAAGTTAAACAAGTCCAGTTCCTCTTCTATAAAATAGCATTTCAAAGGTAAGGTTCAATCAGAATATCCCACCCCACTAGTAAATCCTCTTTTCACAAAGCTAAACATCCCAATTTCCCTCAATTTATCCTCACATAATTTCAAGACCCATAAGTATATAAGGTAAAAGTAATGAAGCCTCATTACTTTTACCTTATATACTTATGGGTCTTGAATTTAAGTCTGGATGAATCACAGTGTGTTATGACACATGAAAATGGCTAATACAATCTAAAATTATTTCACAAGTCACCTAATCCAATATTATTAGGGAGAGATTAGTATATCACATGTATGGTACTGTATTTAGTTCTAGGCACCACAGTTTGGGAAAGTCTAGTTTATAAATCACTTAATTTCATCTGCCTCATCTGTAAATGGGGACAATAAGAACATCTACCTCCTAGAGTTGTTATGAGAAACAAACAAGATATTTTGTAACATGATTTGCAAAGAACCTTTGTAAACATTAAAGTGATAAATAGTAGTTACCTAGTATAACAATTACAGCGTTCTGCTAAATTCTGCTAGTGTCATTTCCTTATTAAGAAGGAAATAAGCTTAATATAGCACATGTTTGTGATGAAGCTATGCTGACCCTTTATGTTTTGATTTTCTAGGTGAATGAAGAAATTTTTATTAAGTACTTTATACTGAATATTTTGCTCCATACTACTGAGTTTACAAATAAGGAAGATGGGGGATAGTGATTATGTCCAAATGTGGAGGTATGGCTTAAACATGGCTGGGAAGTGGTTTGAGAAATTAGATGAAAAGGACAACTACCAGAATTCAGGTGACAAATTTCCCAGTAAACAAAGCTGGCTAGAATGAAGGCCATATAGTTGAGAAACTGTTCTACAAAAACATCTTGAATTCAAGGCCAGCATCATGACCTGATTCTTGAACTCATCTGTTTTATCTTTCTGACCCAAATGAAATGAATGTGGACAATATTGCTTTCATTTCTACCTTTGATTTTCATCCAAATTTTCTCCTAATAAAGCCTTCTAACATCTGGTTTTCACATTTCTTTAATATATCTGTTAGCTTATACCACCATCCTTTTACTTTTGAATATATACTCTTTTGAGTGACATTCTTTTATGTATAGCATCTCATCATAGTTCATAGGCTTGACTTTACATTTAATTTGTTGTATTAGACTCTAGCTCACTTGTTTCCCTTATTCTACATATTTTATTATTCTTCAGTGAACAACAAAAGATGAGAGATTAAAGAGAAAAGGCATAGCAGAATATGAGAAAAGGTAAAAAGATAGGGAATAGGTAGGGAGGAAAGAGAAAGAGACAGATTAGGGATGTGAAGTTAGAGAAGACTGAAGGTTTGACAAGAGGGACCAAAATATAGAGGAAAGGAGGAAAAAAAAAAAAAAAAGATGTTATCAAGAAAAACAAAAATGACATTACATAGACTAGCTTTCATCTTCTCAGTAAAAACAAGAAGGTCCTCAACTGTAGTGGTGGGAGCAATGGAACAACACAAGAGAAAAGGTTTGGTCTGGGAAAGTTTATATAAGGAATTAGATAGGGAATCCATAAGAGAAGAATAAAACAATTATCTTGCTGCAACTGAAGTTAGGTAGCATGACTTTATTATAGTACCAATCAGCTCTTTTCTGTAGCACATGAGAAAGAGATGGGGAAGCAGAAAGTGAAAATAATCTAGGACCAAGGTTTGCTAAAAGACAAAGGAAGAAAGGGATTTGAGGGCAGGAGTTGGTGTGGCATTGAAATGTTAATGATATTGGGAAGTGAGAAAGTTGTCAGAGGAAGTATTGAGGAAACGGCCTGACAATCTCCAAAGTGGTTTAAAGAGAAATGTTTCTGTGGTCAGATAGAGAATGTCAGTTTCTAATTAAGGAAATGGAATAATTATGGGTGGTGATGAGATCTAGTTTTTGTAGCTAAAGTGCAGTAAGTCACAAGACACAAAAAGGTTGATAAATTGAGAGATCATTAATTACATATTAATGTGTGTATGCACATACATATACAAATACACACACACACACACACACACACACACACACACACACACACACACACACACACACACACACACACACTTCCATAGATACGTTATATTCCAAATACCTAAAAGAGCACTGGACTAAATGGAAAACCTTATAGAATTCAAAATCCTACCTCTTAGGTGTATGACTGTCTTAAAAATAACAAAAGAAAACAATTTACTTACATCTAATAGATAGTTTTTGTTTTTTTGCTAAAGTTTAAGAGACAATTATACCTCACAATGATGATCTTTTTGTAGTCAGGCTAACGATAAGGTGAAGTTTTAATTAAGAGAATACTGCTTGGTCAAATTTTATTCTTCACTAACAGTAACTCATGATATAACTCATGTTTGTTTTTGGTTTTTGAAACAAGAGTAATCTGTCCTAAGCAAAATGGAAGTTTAGTATAAAATCTTAAGATGTGAGGGGCTGGCTTTTTTTAAATCACCTTGATGAAGAGCTGAACTTATTTCTTTTGTATACTTTTTGTTGTTAGTGTGACCGTTGGGCCTTTATCTTTCTGATTTCTGCATCAAAGAATTTAAATAAATTTATTATGGAGTTCTTTTGATTTAATATTTATAATTAGCCTTCATTAAGACTCAAAGCTGCATATGCCCTACTTTAAGAATCCATTAAAAAGTAAGCATTTCTACAACAGAGACTATTTTTCTATTTGTGTATTTATATAAGAAATACAAATTGCAAGACTATTTGAATTGAATCTGACACTAATCAAAATAAACTAAGAATGATTTAACCAAAAATACAAGAGATCTATTTTATTTCCCTCCAATTTACATATGCCAGTCAAGTTCTAAATTATAGCAAACATAAGCAGTCGTAAATACAGAGTAGAAAGGATATTAGGAGGTTAATCAGTATAAAAGTTAATACTTCTTTCACTAATTTTCTCTTAATTATCTACCTGAAATGCCATTGGAAAGTAAAAATGGGGTTAATTATCAAAGATTTTTTAAAATGTTTATCATATTCATGCATAGTGGAAGAAATAAATATATAAGTTAATCAGTGGCAAAAACTACTGATGAAGATTCTAAAAACTGAAGAGTACTCATGTTAACATTGGGGCAATTTTTATAATGTTTCAGGGGGATAAAAAATTGAAAGCACACACTTTTTGTTAAGACTGACTTCTAGCAGATGAGAATTCTCTAATTTCACTGAGGAGCTAAGAAAGACAGCTTTAGAGAAGGTAAAATCTGGATAGCAGAGCAAAATAGGTAAGAATTCAAAAGGTAGGATGCAGTGGAACAAGTTTTTGAGACCATAGATTCTAGTTCCACTTTTGCTAGTTTTTAAATTTCTGGGAAAATTATTTTACCCTATTTTTAAGTCTTCATAATCTTTATATAAAGTAAGGGGTTTTGTGCAGATGTCATTACTGTTCCTTATACCAACATGATTAATATTTTTATACTCTAAATCTACCATCTAACAAATAAGGAAAGTAAAATATATGGTAAGTGGTGAGTAGGAAGAAAATTAGGACCTGGGCTCAAATTCTAGCTCTACTACTAACTAGATTATTGAGTATGTGACAATACATAACTCATTTAATCATTGAAGCTTCAGTTTACTTAATTTTCTTTACATAAGGGACTAAGCCTTTCTAAGAATTTTATTTTTAAATGCATAAAATAAATAGGTTCACAAAGGAAACTAGCTTTATTAAAATTTTATTAAAAGATTTATAAAACTTCAGGAATTCATGGACCCCGAGATTAGATGGTTTTAAAGATTTTCTTCAAACTTTTGATCTGGTAATACCAAAAAGCCCCAGAGATAACAACTGAAATCTAGAGAAATAAAATGATGTGACTAATATTGCATAGCTAGGTTAGTGACAGAATCAGAGCTAGACTGAATATTCTTAGTGAAAGCATTACTCCTAAATCTACTGCATAAGACAAGATGCAGATCTACTTGTGTTGTCTTAATAAAAGTGGAAATACTTTTGTTGACAAGAGATTTCAACAGCTAATAGCTATTGTGTACAATGCTAACTATGTGCCAATAACTGTGGTAAGTTCTTTCTATTATCTCATTTGAGCCTTTACAACAAATATGGGGAAGTGATTTTCCCCTCCATTCTACAGATAAGGTCACTGAGCCAAAGAAGTTTAATGACTTGTCAAAGGTAGCTAGTTAAGTATATGAGGGCACATTTGAACTCAAGGAAGAGTAGGGAGGACTACTGGCCTGATTTCAAGGACTATGTATATAATCAACTAATATGAATATAGGTTGCTTACAACCACCTCTCCTGGTTATTCTTCAATACAAGCATAACCATTCTTATATCTGACCCCTTTCCTCTTTAATGCAAGCTTCCAACTCTTCTTTTGTATATGTCAGGATAAGGAGATAGGAATAGATTATATTCTACATTCAAAGATCATCATTCCTATCAACTTACCCCTATTCCAAAAAAACAAAACAAAACAAAACTTACCCCTATTCCAAATTTTCCTATAAATGTCAAGCATATCATGAGTTTATTCAGTTACCTAGGAGTAAAATCTCACGCCATACATTTACTCCCCCAACATGAGCTGGCAAAAATTTGTCATTTCTGAGATCTGGAAAATCCATGTAAAAACTCTTTGAGCCCTTCGTTCCTACCAGAGAATTTGTATTTTTTTCTTTTATGAGGACTTTACAGTAAATTATGGTAAAAGTTGGGTTAAGTATTTGGTTCTAGGCTCTATATAAATCAAAGTCAAGTACTTCTTCAAAATTCGCATTTACATTATTTCTTATGTTTAACCATGATATATTGAAATTGCAATGGGAAAAATTACTATGTTATATAGCTGAAAAAAGAAAATCCAAGATAAATGAACATTTATTTTCCTTGTATGAGCTCAAATCACTGCAGATTTGATCAACTATAATCAGTAATTTAAGATGAATTATTGAGAAAAAGGACAAGTACTATGTAAATCAACATGGACAAAAATCACCCAATTTTCAAAAGGAAAAAAAAAAAAAAGGTTTAAGTAAACTATAGATCCCCGAGCTTGAAGGCTGAATCACAAAAGTATAAATTAACTGTATTCCAAACAAGTCAGATGGCAAATAGAAAAGAATCTAAGAATGACACTTTAAAGAGGACATTGACAAACTGAAATATAATGTATCCAAATAAGACAAGAGTTTCAATGATATGGAAGAAAGGAGTTTAATCTGATTGAGTAACAACTTAGGAGACTGTAAAGAATAACTTTTCCAGCATTTGAAGGGCTATTATATATAGAAAAGAGATTAGGCTTTTTCCCCCCTGTTAAGTGGCAAAGAGAACCTTAACAAAGGGAAGTTCTAGGGAGACAGATTTGAGCCAAGTAGTTTATTATACAGTAAACTGAAAATGGAAATCTTCCTAGGAAGGTTGACATTCTGTCATGGGATATATTCAAACAGTACCTAGAAGTCATTTATCTATATGGCAGCAAGTTCCCCCAGATGACTTCTCAAATCCCTTGCAACACCATAATCCTGGAAGGTATTGATAGAGGGCAATTAGAAAAGAGTATGGTTGAGCTGGAAGAGGTATTTACACTAAAGTGCTAGGAAAGGCTAGAGGAAATAACTCCTTGCCTAGCAGAAATGCAAAGTACATAAATTTCCCCAGATTTTACTAAATGTCACTAATAGGGGTTTACTAATTTAACGAAGATCATTTTGAAGGGTCAAAATACTTCTATTTTCTGCAGTTACCTCTTTTCCTGCCCTGGTCAGCAAACTAAAAAATTTTAATGAATTTTTTGATTACCTCTAACACGCAGATGCTTTGAGATTCATGTGTCTTTGACATCTGAAAAGGTAACTTTTCACAGTGAATAACATTCACAGTGAATGTTATTCAAGAAGGATTGATGAGAATTCTTAAGATGGAAAAGGGCAGAGCTCTCACATTGCCCTTATCAATGAGCAGCATGAGTAAGATCAAGATCTTTCATTTAAAAAAGGGAAAAATGAAGTAGTACTATCTGCTGGGGGGAAAGAAAGGTCAAGGAAACTAACACTATTTCCACAGACTCTCCTTTCAAAGGGCCAAAAATTTTTCATATCTAAACTAGGGAAAAGTAGTTTCAATATAATAAATCAAATGCAAAGGTAGAAATAAACCAAAATTTTAAAGGGGATTAGAATAAAACATGCTCCTGAAATAGTAAAATAAAACAAAATACTTAATTTTATTTGCTCATTCAAGCTATTGATACTTAGAAGTCCAAATGAGAATGTTGAGCTAAATGGATTAGGGAAAGATTAATGGCAGATGATTTAAGATGGCTAAGACCTAGTTCAGCAGAAAGTAACGAAAGAGGCATTCTAATCATAAGAGCAATGAGCACCCAAACAAGTTCAAGATGTGTCTAGTGGTGACAAAGACCAATTTTGCAACAATGGCCAGAAAGATTCCTTTAGGATAGAGAGGTAAGACAGGTAGGTAGGTAGATGATTTAGATTTATAAGTCTGACTTCTAGTTATGCCTAAATGTGACTAAGATACGATCTTTTTAAAAATCAGCATTGCCTGAAAACTAGCTATTGTTTTAAAGATGGAAGTTTTAATGGTTGTGCACAGAAACTGAAAATATGTATATAAAGTATATTAGAGAGTAAGTAATAAAATTCCTGACCTGTATAATGTGAAATCTCCTCACCAGTACAAGTAATGACTTACTGAATTTCCTATATTCCTCCACCAATCTTGTTACCAAAGAGATCCACATGAAAATAGGATTTTGGTTTCCCCAAAGTTCACTGGTTGTCATAGAAATGATTGTTATATCAAAACGACTTGTATTTTCAGGTGAGAAATGAACAGATGCTGAAAACAAACACAACCCATACTGTGTCAAATATCCAACTAAGAATAATTTCAAATATTGTTTAAAAAAATAAAAAGACAAAGATATTTATTTCAACAAGAAAACAAACCTGTCTTATGCCTTAAAATGAATGCCAGAAAATAGAACATTGTAACATCAGGGTAAGCAACAGAACTAATATACAAACTTTTGGAGAAACACATAATTTGTTTTTCATGCAATGTGCAAACAAAACAAAACTCTAGACTCCAAAGGGTAAAGAAATCTCAGCAGAAAATTGATTTATGCATCATATAATTTTCAATTGGCTATAGATATTGACTAGACTATTATAAACTTCAGTAAAACATTTAGACCAGTCTGCACATACTGAATCATCTAAATCCCTACAGTTATGTGAAGGATGTGACAAGTCTTCAAGAAGCTTTCCATTTCCCATGGGGACTTAAAAGTAAATATTCAGCATGGGCATAAATTACTTCACAAATTTCACCCCCTCAATTCTCTATAAGGCAATTTTACATGAAATATCAACTTGCCCATAGGTTAAGAAATAATTAATTAGATTACTTCCTGAGGGTAACTATGGAAGTTGAATTAACACCTTAGTTTTCTTAGTTTGGTAACCACAAAAGAACAGGAGAAAATTTCAGAAACTAGCATTTTGACTCTCTGGTATCTGAATTCCTTGATGAGTAATTTTAATCTTCCTTTTTAGGAATTATCTAATGTATGCATAAGCATATTATGTTCTATTTTCATTCTGTGTCTATTTTTTAGATTTCTTGTATAAACAGCTTATTAAATTTTGTCTTCATTCCCATTTAGCAATAGCTTGCTTTACTTAACTGTTTAATTCATATTTAAGGGTATGATTACTGGGCTCTCTTAATTTCTTCTTTTTCTCTATTTTAAAAATGATCTTATCTTAATCTAAAAACTGCTTGATATCATCACCTCCATTCTCTAGTAATGTAGTAAGATGGCCCAACTACTAATAAAAACCAACACTTCTAAGAAGTGTCATTATTTATTCATTCCCTTCTATTTTCTCCAGTAGATTGTACCCACAATCATTCCCTCTTAACCTCCTAGTAGTTCTGTCCCTATAGGCCTTAAAAATGCTCGAACTACAATTAAAAATAAATAAATTGAATGAATAAATAAATAAAAGGCAAAACAGAGAACAATCATCTTTTTTATACCTGCATATCCTTTTATAGCTCAGCATCCTATCAGTTTATTTATTGTACCATATCTCAATTTAATTAACAGGGGGGGGGGGGGCGGTGCCCGAGGGGAGAATGCAAGGACTCCTCTCCTCTCACATACACCTTTGACTGTTTTGCAGCATACCTTCCAAACTCAATATTGAATTGAAACTATTCTTTTAAAATACAATTTAAGATTTACATTAACATTGATGCTACGTGAAGGGAACAGAATCAAAAGAACACGGTATATAGCAACAGGATGTGATGATCAACTTTGAGTGACCTGGCTTTCTTTAAGATTGATGTGATTGCCTCATGACAATTACAATTTCCAATGCAATGAACCATTCATATCCAAAGAGAAAAACTATGGAGACTGAATGTGATTCAAAACACAGTATTTTCACTTTTTTTTTTTTTTTTTTTTGGGGGGGGTGATTGTTAGTTTGTATTTCTTTCTTGTGTTTTCCCCCAATTTTGATCTTATTTTTCTTGAAATATGGAAATACATTTAGAATAATTTACATGTTTAACCTATATCAGATTGCTTGCTGTTTAAGGGAGAGGAAGGAAGAGAAATGCACATAAATTTCAAGACAAAAGTTTTGTAAAGGTGAATGTTGAACGCTCTCTTTGCATGTAGTCAGAAAAATAAAATACTATTTAACTTTTAAAAAATAAAATTACAATTTAAACTGAACACCATGATAAACTGATGATTACATTTGTCTCCAAAGTAGAAACAGAAAAATAAATCTCACTTCTTTAAAGAAACAGTAAATTATGATTATGGAACAGTGATGTCAAATTCAAATAGAAATGGATCCTTGTAGAAACATGCTGACTTAGAAAGTCATAAATTAACATAATCTATGTTGCATTTTTAAAATTAGTCAACATTTGCCAATTATATTTTGATTTTTTTTCCCCTTCAAGTTCATGAAAAATATTCAGAGATCCTAGATTAAGAATTCCCATTTCAGAAAGAAAAACAAATAATTCCCTTTGGTGCTACTTCAAAAAAAAAAAAAAAAAAAAATCACCAACTCTCCAGAAAGCATTTTTCAAAACAGCCCACTATTGCTACTCTGGAAAAACTCAAAAACCTTTAAGTTTTGAATAAAGATACAGAAGAAATGCGTAATGGATATGGGTAAAAGACAGTGTGATGTTTAATATGTTTCTGCATTGACTTCCTAGGTTGAATGTGGATTGGATAGCAGAAATAATAATGAAAAAAAGAGTAATCAGGATACAATTATTTATGAGTCTCTCACTATAACATCACTCTCAAATCTCATAGATGAAACTGCATGGTTTTGGACAATTTGATAGCTAAATTTTCAGTGCTGAGATACAAGGAAAAAAGTACAAAATCCCTGTTTTAAGGGAACTTTCATTCTAGTCACTCAGTCAACAGTCATTTATTTCACACTTGCTAATACTGTTAATAAGCTCTAAGGAGAAAAAGAATACCAAAATCACTGTCCCTTTCCTCAGGGATTATAAAATAGGTAGAAAATAATCAAAGAAAGGCACTAGCTTTGAGAGGAACAGAATAATGCCATCTGCATAACATGGTACTTGAGCCAAGATGGCTAAAACTTTCCTTCAGGAAAGACAGGGAAGAAACAGGACAGAAATAAAACGGGAGAGCATCCCAAACATGGGGAATAGCTAGCACAAAGGCATTGCAACTGGAGTTGGAATGTCTTATGCAAGGAACTTGAAATAAAGAAGCAAATATTAGGAATCTAAATGTAAAGGGAGATAGGAAAGGTAGGAAGGAGCATTTATGTATGTATGTATGTGCACATACATGAACATTTCAGCTAAGTCAGTCAGTCTGGTCTATGTCCGAGAGAGACTTGGGACCTCCTGGGGAAGGTCTTGGAGGTGGAAAAAAGCTAAGAAGTAAAAAGAATCAATTAATGACTCAGCTCAAGAAAGCCCCTGGGACAGAGACAAAGTGAACTAGTGTTGGGGAATTGGGACTGGAAATTTTACTATAGCTCAATTCTAAAGCAATAGTACTACCTGAAAGATTGTTTCTGTTCCAACAATGTAGTAGGAAGGTAGGGCCACTTAGTGGGAGCTCTAAATATTAGGTGTCCTATGTTACTTAATAAACATATGTGGTATTTGTTATTTTATCTTGTAAATTCAGCATTACTTTACAGAGTATCAAAACTTTTTTTTTAATTGAGCTTTTCATATTGAGGAGTCTGTTGTAAACAAAATTGTCTCTCATGCCTAAAATATGCTTTCCCTCCTTATCTCTGTTTCTCCTGGCTCCATCTTGACTTTGTATTTTCCCGTGGCTGTTTCCTATGCCAGAAATTGTTTTTCTCCTTACCCCTGCCTCCTTCAAGTCCCTGCTAAAATCCCATCTTCTGTAATGTCACAATCTTTCTTAATTCTAAAGCTCTTCATTTCCTATATGACTAAACTCCTGTGAACTTCCTCATACCCACAAGGAATCACAATATCCTGCAGAATCATCTAGATATATATCTCATGTACATCCTTTGCTCCCAAAATTCTTCTAAATGTTTAGTAGAAGGAAAATCTCTTCTTCAAGCCTCCATTTAAAGAGGGCTTCCAAGCTAGCCATCTCTTTATTTCCTACCAGCTTCACTCCTTTGGCCATTTTCATCATGACACTGTCACCAGGTACACAGTACAATAATTAAGGATGTGCTGATTGATCCCTCCCAAAAATCAGGGGGAAAAAAACCCCACATACATTAATAAACAACGATCTTGGAAAAACACTCTCCTAAAATATACGTTTATATAGCACAAATAGCTTTAGTTATAACATCATTGTTATTAGACAAAAACTGCCCCTGTATCACATAGATTCAATGTTTCATCTATCAAAAAGTTAAAATAATCAAAATTTATCTGTTCTAATCCTTTAGGAAACAAATCTTTTAAAGCCATTAGAGAGCAAAACAACCTATTCGACTAATTCCAAGCTCTGCTCTTCTACTGATGTCATAAGCTAACATCTCTATTCAAAGAGAATTCTTTGTTTAGTTTATAAAAAAAAAAATAATATTTTTTTGCTCAGTCTTGATTGGCTCTTCATGACCCCATTTGGGATTTTCTTTGCAAAGATTCTGGACTGGGTTGCCATTTTCTTTTCCAGTTCACTTTACAGATGAGAAACTGAGGCTGACAGGGATAAGTGACTTGCCCAGGGTCACAAAGTAATTGACATTTAAACTCAGTAAAAAGAATCTTTCTGCCTCCAGAGACTATCAGTGGATAGCTGCCACCATGCAGCTGCACCAAAATTAACCTTAGTCAAAAACATTACTAATAAAAATACTAATAATGTTTAACAATTTTATTTGGTTTTCAATGGCCCTAAAATGTTTGGTGGTAGTAATGGTGATGGTTTTTTGCATTTAATCAATAATTATTCTATTAAGCTTCAACTCTGTGCATGGCATTGTGCTAATGGTTGAGGAAACAAAGATAAGCAAAAGGCAGTCCCCCTTCTCAAGGAGTTCACAAAGTAACATTCCAACAACTATGTACAAACAAATATATACAGTTAAGTTGTTAAGAGCAAAGAGAAAAAAAGGTGATACTTGAAAAGGTTTCCTGGATTTCAATTGAGACTAAAAGGTAACAAGGAAACCAGGAGACAGAGATAAGAAGAAAAAATTCCAGGTAATAGGATAAGAAGTAAAAATGGCCCTTAACAGGAGTTGTAATGTCTTGAAATAATAATATAGTCTGTTATCACTGGATCAAAAAATACATGGAAAGAATTAAGAAATAAGAATAGTAGACAGAAGGAGGGGACCAGGTTATAAAGGACTTTATATTTGATTCTGCAGGTAATGAGAAGCCACTAGAGCTTATTAATAAGAGATAGCATAGACTGTCACTTTAAGGCAATCAGTTTGACAGCTGAGAGGAAGATCTACTTGAAGTGAGCAAAGACTTGAAACAGGGAGTCCAAAATATTGGCATAAGCCAGAAGTGACATGAGGCCCTACAACAATGAAGTGGCAGTATCACAAATCATAAGGGAGCATATATAAGAGACACCATGAAAGCAAAATCCAACAGATTGGATATGAAAATTATAAGTATAAGGATCTATACCAATTATGCACTAAAAGAACATGTTTGCGCCTAAAAAAAAATTGTTACTTTCTTTTTCATTTACAGAGTTAGGAATTTATATAAGGAAGGTTCCAGTTATGCAACTTGATAATTAATCAAAAGAAACGGAAGTGTTTTCTATGTTATAACATAAAAGAATGATATGGAATAGAGAAACAAAGTATAGATCAAAAATAAGATAAAGGAACTGGGAATTATTTACCCTAAAGAAATAGATGCTCTTTATGTAGAAGAGATTTCTATTTCTTAGTACCAGGATTTAGATTTAGCCATGATAATAACAACAATGTTCTTAACATTTGAGCTATCTAAAAGCCGGATTGTCTGTTTTGGGTATTACTGAATTCTTCTCAACACTGTTTTCAAGTAGGATTCAAGTATTTGTCAACATGGCAAAAAGGATTTTTTTTTTTAATCAGATCTAGTTTGGACTAGAGAAGCTTTGAAAACTAGACTTTGAATCTATAACATTATTGATGGAAATTTCACACCCTTTCAAATCAGAGATGATGTAAGAGGCAGACAGATTTGTCTTAAAATTCCCATGTGGAATTGATTGTGCATAAAGACTCATAACAATTTTACTCCAATAAAAAACATTTCAACTGAAGTGTGAGACTTATACAGCCTACCATTCCATTCCACCCCACCCCCATAGAATTTCTACAATCTCATATTTCTATTAAGAGAAACAACTGAAAAAGAAAATTCATTTACAGTCAATGGTATCCTGAGCTTGCTTCAACAAAATAGAACGTATAAATAATCACAAGTCATATTGCTGCTGTTCCCAAAGAGATGCTACCAGTTATTTAAATCAGGTTGACTGACTAAAAAGATGTAATCGTTTTAAAAAGTGTGCAATATAAATATACTTATCACAAAGTATTGGGAAAGGAAGGAGATTAAGTTGGATTTCTCAATGTCCCATTGAGGGTTTTTTTGGCTGTTTTCTTCTCCATCTCACTTTTCGCCCCCTAAATGAGAAAATTCACCTGCTCAGGGTCACAAAGCTAATGTACGAGTCTGGATTTGAACTCAGAAAAAAGAGGCTTCTTGAATCAAGTCTGGCACTCTATCCATAGCTGCCATATATACACTGCTTGATGCTCTAATTGTAAGAAATTCTTTCTTCTTTATTGGGAATTGAATTGTGCTTTTATTTAACTTCCACTAGCTGTTACTAGCTTTAACCTGTATTTGTGCTTGAGTGTGTGAGAGGGAAGGAGGAGGGGAAGATAGCAAAGATATATAAGTTATTCTCTAACATTTTTGATTGATTTAAACAAGAAAAATGATTAGACAAAAGGGTAATACCATTAGGAGAGCAAGGAATATTTTACTTGTCAGATCTATGGAGATGGGAAGAATTTATGACTGAGCGATAGTATCATAAAATACAAAATATTCAAATTCAATTGCATCAAAAAGGTTTTTGCAAAAACAAAAAAATGTAACTAAGATTAAAAGGAAAGTAGAAAGCTGGGGAGCAATTTTTACAGTAAGTTTTTCTGATAAAGGCCTAATTTTTTGGATATGTAAAAAAGTGAGTCAAATTTATACTAATAAAAATTATTCCCTCGATTGTTAAAACATCAAAAAACACGAATAGGCAGTTTTCAGATAAAGAAATAAAAGTTAGTCATAAAAAAATGCTCTAAATCACTACTGATTAGAGAAATGCAAATTAAAACAACTTTGACCTTATGCTTATGACAGACTAGATAATGGGACAGAAAAGGAAAATGTTATATGTTGGAGAAGATGTGTGGAAATGCATTGCTGGCAGAGCTATTCTAGATTATAATTTGAAGTATGCCCTAAGAGTTATCAAATTTTGATGTAGTAAAACCACTATTGGATATGCATCTCAAAAACATCATAAAAAGAGTAATTTATAAATATGTTGCACATGTATAACTTATACCAGGTTGCTTGCCATCTTGGTGAGGGATAGGGAAAGGAGAGAAAATTTTGAACTCAAAATCTTATATGGAATTGTTTTGGGAAAAAACCCACTATTTTTTTAAAAAGAGAAAAATCATATCCAAAAAGTCCAACTGACAGCCATGCACAGAAATAAGGTTAAATGATTATTATTGCCTTAAAATAGTACATCAAAATTGAACTCAATCCTAACAAAAAGCATCGAAATAATGACATCAGAATAACAATTAGAAAACAAAAGGAAATGTCATTTGGGTACACTTTCAAATTGGTTATCTGTAATTTTCTCTCTTAGTATATTCCAAAGCTATGAATAAAATATAGGGAAATATCAACCACACACACACACACACACACACACACACACACACACACACACACACACACACACAGTAATTAAACTAATTAAAGGAAAAAACAGACTTGGTAGGTGAAGGGAAGGAGAGTATCTCCCAAGAATTTGGTAAAAGGAACAGAGAAGAGTAACGGAAAGCATAAATACATGAAAAGCAGAGATAAGGTCACTGGCACTATCAATGTGGGATAGGAAATTATGTTCAATGAGCTGGAAAGATAGGTCAGACTGGATTGCAAAGATAAATAATACATAACTCTGATCAAATCAATGATCAAATATGATTACAGAAGATCAATGAACTGGTCAGTTTCTTGTTCTTTGTTCTCAAAGAGGACCAAAATGATACTACTATGTTAAGAGTAGAATTAGGGTATGTCTGACTGTATCTGATCAGACCAACATGAGCTCTGAATACTTTGCTACAGGAAGGACACAAAAAAGTCCCTACATCCGGGATGGACTTTTTAACTTTGTGCATCTTGGATTTCTTTTGAGCTAATTCAATTTTTCCTTGCACATAGAGCACACCAACCTTCTCCATGCTGAATAGGATTGTGCCAGAGTCTCCCATGTCATACAATCAATTCTGGAATTCTTAAGACCGTGTAAGCATCCTGGTATTGTTTTTTCTGACCACCTTATAATGGGTATGCTCTATGGGAATTATTATTATGTGAATAATAAAACGCATACATTTGGCATACAAATAATATGTTTAGTCCAATGGAGTAACAGTCTCTGCAGCAGAATCTGAATGCTTAGCAATCTGATTCGAGAAAGAACTTCAATGTTTGCTATCTTATCCTGCCATGTGAACTTCAGAATCTTCCTGAGACAATTCAAATGGAAGCAATTCAGTTTCCTGGCGCGGCGCTGACATACTGTCCATGTTTCACAGGCATAAAACAATGAGGTCAGCAGAACGGCTCTTTAGACCTTCAGTTTGGGACTCAGTCTAATACTTCTCTTTTGCCCCATTTTCCTTCAGATATTTCCAACACCAAGCTAGCTCTCACAAAGTATGTGTCACCTCACTTTTAATGTGGATATCCCTGGAAAGCATACTGCCAAGGTAAGTGAATTTATTCACATCATTCAAAACTTCTCCATTTGCTGTTAGCAATGGATCCATATATGAATGGTATGGTGCTGGCTGATGGAATATCTGTGTTTTCTTAGTGTTAATTAGGCCAAGATTAGTATAAGCAGCAGAGAAATGATCCATTCTTTGTTGCATCTCAACTTTGGAAGCTGCATTGAGAGCACAATCATCTGAAAACAAAAACATATCATGCACTCATACTCCTACTTCAGTTTTGACTTTAAGTTGAAGAATTCACCATCAGAACAGTAGCTAACTTTGATGTCACGTTTATCCACCTCTTCTCAGAGGTGATGGGTTCAAGATGCAGAATGAGGGGACAGTATAGAAATCTGTTTTGTTCACTCCAATAAAAGGGAAAGAGAAAAACAGGATGAGAATTATTGTAATTCACTTTTTTATGTGCTTTACAAACTAAACAGAAACATCTACGTTTTTTCCTAAAGGCAATAAGATGTCTCTTATTAAAGAAGTCACATGGTGAGATCTAATTATTTTGGCATCAGTTTGTAGGCTCAGTACATAAAAATTCCCACTGGAATGGGAAGACATTTGAGGAGACCAATTACAAGACTAGCCAATCCCTGAAAAACTA
Organism: Sminthopsis crassicaudata; assembly: GCF_048593235.1. NCBI lineage: Eukaryota > Metazoa > Chordata > Mammalia > Dasyuromorphia > Dasyuridae > Sminthopsis > Sminthopsis crassicaudata. Next base: position 60,802,856 of record NC_133617.1, on the reverse strand, counting down.
TGAAGCCCTTACTCTCTGTATTAGGATATTACAGTAATCCAAGTGAGAGGCAATAAGGGTCTAAACCAGGAAAATGTCACAGTTATGAACATGTTTTTGTCTGGCATAACTACTGTTCCAAATATCACATTTATATCAATAAATAAATTAGGCTGGAAATTTAAGAACAATATTAACTTATTCCCTGTTTCCCAATCAGCAGAATTATGAAAGAATTGCCCAAATGTGGGCAATATCCAGGGAGCTTGATCTTTTTAAAATCCAGGTAAGCATATCTATTTATATTGTCATTCTAATTTTTATTGATGTTTTGGAGAGAATTCTCGAAGAGATTGAGGAAGTAGGAGATAAAAAAATATTCTGTACTCAAGAGCTCAAGTTTTAAATGAATTCACTACCTTTTTGCCCAAACCCTCCCCTCCTCTTCCTAATTTCCCCGTTACTGTTGAAATCAACATCTTTTTTATCTACTCTCCTAAGTTCCCAATAACAAGTACCATAATCAAATTATTCTCTTTCACCCTTCCATATCTTATCTGTTACCAATTCCTAATGATTCTACCTTTTTAAATATGTTCCCTTCTTTCTTCTAACATTGCTAGTACCCTTGGTACAAGTTTTCATCAACTCAACCAGGATAGGTGTAAAAGCACCTATTGGTCTTACTAAATTCCAGTACATCTTCAACTCACCTCCACTCATTAATCTTTCTAAAGCTCAGATTTAGCCATGTCTTTTTCCTTTATCCTCCCCTCTCCCCAACTAAACAATTTGCCTCCTTGATCAAATATAAAATTTTGTATAACTTTTAAAGCCCTCATAACATGGCTCTGGCCCCTTTCTACATTTCTAATTCTCCTTGAATTCTATAAGCCACTGATCTCCTTGCTACTGAAAATTCAATCTCTTAATTCATACCTGTAAAGTCACCCTCATCTCCTCTCCAGCCTCCAGGTTTTCCTTCAAGTCTCAGACAAAATTGCACCTTCTGTAATGGAATATTATTGTTCTGTAAAAAATGATGAACAAGCTGATTTTAGAAAGGCCTGGAAAGATTTACATGAAATGATCCTGAGTGAAACAAGCAGATCCAGGAATACATTGTACACAATAATAGCAAGAATGGGAAATGATCGACTATGAAAGACTTGGTACTTCTAATGGTTCAGGGATTCAAAGCAGTCCCAAAAGACTTTGGACAGAAAATGCCTTCTGCATCCAGAAAAAGATCTAAAGAGACTGATCTGTAAATCAACACATGTATGTCACTTCTTTTCTTTTTAAATCTGTCCCATGGTTTTTCCCTTTGCTGATTTTTCTCTCAACATGATTTATAAAGCAATATATTAAAAAAAAAAAAAGCACCTTCTGCAAGAAGTCTTTCTTGTCTATGTGTTGCCTGCATTCAAATAATTTTCCCTGAGAATTCCTCCACTTTAATGTGTATAAATCTTGTATGTACACAGTTGTCTGTATGTTGTCTCCCTTATTAGAAACTTCTGGAGTTAAGCTATTTTTCCTTTTTATCTCCAAAACATAGCAGTTCCCCTTTCCTTTTATCTCAGTAAATTATGTTTAAAAGTCAAACCAATTTCAAATGAATTTTGATTACATTAATACTTAGATTGTTTAAAGAATTTGTCACAAAGCTGTTTTAGGAATTTACTGATTATGGATTATTATTGTTCTATAAGAAATGACCAGCAGGATTAATACAGAGAGGCTTAGAGAAACATACATGAACTGATGATAAGTGAAATGAGCAGAACCAGGAGATCACTATAACACTTCAACAACAATACTACATGATGATCAATTCTGATGGACATGGCTCTCTTCAAATCGGTTCCAGCGGATCTGTAACGAACAGAACCAGCTACACCCAAAGAAAGAATACTGGTAAATGAGAGTATGGACCACAATATAACATTTCCACTCTTTCTGTTAATGTTTGCTTGCATTTTTGTTTTATTCTTCCCAGGTTATTTCTATCTTCTTTCTAAATCAGATATTTCCTGTGCAAATATGTACACATGTATTGTATTTAATATATACTTTAACATATTTAACATGTATGGGACTACCTGCCATCTAGGGGAAGGGGTGGGGGAAAGGAGGGGAAAAGTTAAAGCAAAAGATTTTGCAAGGGTCAACGTTGAAAAAAATCACCCATGCATATGTTTTGTATATAAAAAGCTGTAATAAAAAAATGAAATTAAAAAAAAATTTATTGTTGAGAACCAAAAAGTGTAGCATTCAATATTCAACTCAGACAACCCGAAGCAGATTCCATCTATGCGTTTAAAAATTGCAGTAAAATAAAAGTTGAAATAATCATTTACCTAATATTAGAGAGGGAAAATGATGATCATAATAGAAAAATCACCTAAGAAATATAAAAATTTTGATGCCAGTTCCAATGATCTTGTGATGAAGAGACCCATTTATACCCATAGAGAGAACTGTGGGAACTGAATTGTAAATCATAATATTCTCTTTTTGTTGTTCCCTTGCCTTTTGTGTTCTTACTTATTCACTTTCTTTTTTTGATCTGATTTTTCTTGTGCATCAAGAAAATTGTATAAATGTTTACAACATACTGGATTTAACATATTTTTAACATGCTTAACATATATTGGATTGCTTGGAAGGGGGTAGGGGGGAAAAGGAGAAAATCTGAAACACAAGACTGTGCAAGGGTCAGTATCAAATTATTCATTCAGTTTTGAAAATAACAAGCTTTAAAAATTAATATATATATATATATATATCTTTATTTTTCATATTACATTATCACTTTCTTGAGAACAGGGAATGTGTTTTTGCCCTTCTTTGTATCTTCAGCATAAATACAATTATAAAAGCACTGTACAAATCTATATGAAATAAGGACACAAATATCACCTTTTTTTGGGGGGTGGGGAAGAATTGAGTCTTCACTTCTAATGAAAGTGAAACTAAGGAACTAATAAATGCTAATGAACCAACAGAAAAGCTTCAAAATCTCCTACGAGTATACTGACAAGAGTTCCTAATTCTTTGCACAATTTCACTGTTAATTTAATCCACTTTTTAGGATCAGTTAGAAGTGTTATATCTTTGAAGTCATTTGGCTCAACTTCCTTAACTTAAAAATAAGAAAGCAGGCCCAGAAAAGTTATATAGTTGCTTAGACCACTTAAATAGTAAATGACAGAGATGACATAGGAACTTAGAAAGTCTTCTAATTCCAAATATTACATTCCACTAAATCAAGATGTTAAACAGAGACATATATCAAAGTCTACCAGAAATGGACATTAAATTACATATATTCTACACTGGGAGTGGTGAGTTAAAGAGAAGTGGGGCATGGTAGTGTGAGCCAAATAAATAGCCTGCCCATCCTATCCAGACAAATACAGTCTACACTTAATTAAGAATTACTAAGGGATTAAGATGGAATTTTATACTTAAAAAAATCTGATGGTTTTAAAGCTATAAAAAAGCAATTCTTAGCTTACTGGTGTACAAAAAAATGGAGCAGGCTGGATTTGGCCCTCACAAGCCAGAATTTGCCTACTATACCTTCCTCACTAAATCTATAATTTAAAGTACTCGTATGACTTATCAAGTAATTTGCCTTCTACATATTTGTATGACCTCTAAGTAGTCAAGGTAACAGTTTACTATTCCAAGGATGCTAAGTGATATGCCACAATAATTGCAATTAATTTTGCTTATTGTTTAGGGCAAGGAAAATTAATGAGTGAGCTAGACTGAATTCCACCATCTCTTTGTTAAGAGATTCTCAGATCTATTTATTCAGCCTTAATCTCTCTTCTGACCTCAAGTCTCTCAATCTTAATTCCCTTAACCCAGACATCTAATGTCAACTAAATTCATCATTTCTTCTCCCAATACATCCTTCTCTTCTTCCCTCAGAACAGCTTAACCTTATCAGCCACCTACATGTCACATCCTGGCCACTCATCTTATCTTCTATATCCAGCCAATTCCCTGTTGTTTTTACTTTTATACTAACAGTAGCGTCATGTCCAAAGTCCCTATCATTACACGCCTATGATACTTTCCATTAATGGTCTTTAATGGTTCTTAATATTAACAATCATTCCCTATATAGATCTCCAATTTATTCTGTTTACAACTTATTTGTATATTGTTTGCATGTTCTTTCCCTAATTAGACAGCAAACTTCCTGAATAGTAGAATCTGTTTCTTGCCTTTCTATCTCCCTAGGACTTCATACAATGTAGGAAGACACTTAATAAATGTCAGTTAACTAAGTGATCTTAGTACAGATTACCTCTAAATTTTGCTTCTTTCTCTTTGCTGATTATTTCAAGTTTATCCTATTTGTATAATACTTCCATATCAGTCTGAGAGCTTCCTGATAGCCTTACATTTCCGTTCTTGTAACCACAACACATTTTGCCTGGCACATGGAAGGAATTTAAATTTTAGTTGCCTTATCTAAGAATCAAAACATTTGATTTATAAATCAAGACTTAAAAAGATTAAAAAGTATTATAACAGCAAGTTACAAATCTTTAACTTTTGTAATAGTTTTCCTGAGCCTCCTCAGTGCTATACCTTCCCTCAGAGTTCATTATATCAAATTTATACTGTGCATACCTTGTTTCTTTTCTATTACTCTTGGCTCTTTGTATTTTTGTTGTTTGGTATCCCTAATCCTAAACACAATGCCCTGCACATTAGTAGGGACCCAATAATGTTTATTGATTTGAACTAGGAACTGCCAACAACTTGTTTATGGGAAAAGGAAAAAGAGATATCCTTAATAATTCTAACATCAATTTAAGATCAATGCTACATTAATGAATTAATGTTTTGTTTTTTAATGGTAGTTGAAGAAATGATGTTTTTGTGGCAAAACCGAAAACTAAAAGGATGCCCATCAATTAAGGAATAGTTGAACAAATTATGGTATATGAATGAAATATGTCCCAGAAAGAAAGAATTTAGAGAATCCTGTAGAATTGCAGAATCTGATGCAGAGGTAAGAAAGAAAACCTTTTTTATACTAACAAAATTATAAGAAACAACTTTTAAAAATTTAAAATTTTTGATCAACACAACCAACCCCATGATTAAAGAAGAACCCAAATATAATTCTAGAAGACTGATGATCTGTGCTACCCATCTCCTGATAGATGATGAATTTAAAATGCAGAATAAAATATAGGTTATTGGACATGGAACTACATTGTAGGCCATGTTTTGTTTGACTTTGATTTTTAAAAGGTTTTTTTTTTAAATTGGGAATGGGAGGAAAAGAGAAAATAAATGCTAATTGAAAAAAAAAAAAAAAAAGAAGCAGGCAAACTGAAGTATTATTGAAATAAAAACTGTGAAAATGTAGCCTGTATGAAAATTGACCAAACAAAACTGCTATAAATTCACACCAACAAGAAAATCTCACTAAGAAACAGATTTTATATACACACTTCAGTTTATTTAAGAAAAAGCAGATGAAAAAAGAAAAATCTTGGAGGAGTAGATTCCATGTCTTTTCACTGGCAATATCTGAAATGCTCACCCTACTCACCTTTGTATTGGTTTCCCTGGCTTCAAAATTCAGCTCAAATTCTACCTTCTGGCCAAAGACCTTTCTGATACTTCCCATGTTCTAACGTCATCTTCATTCACATGACCTTCCATCCACTTTACATTTTATATGTACCAGAGGAAAGTTGAGAATGACATCATGGTATGAACTTGCGGGGCTTGTAAGATGATGCCATATAGTTTGGAAAAGGACTAGTCAGAGGTCTGTTTTGGATATGTTGTGTTTAAGTTCTCCTAAACATTCATTTAGAAATATCCAATAGGTGCTTGGTAATGTGATACTGAAATTCAAGAAAGTTGTGAGACATTAGCTAAAGATGACAATTAAAACCATGGGAGCAGAGTAAATCTGAGTAGATCTCAGAAAGCAGGACTGAGAGCAAAGACTTTGGGAACATCCAGTTAGGGGCCTGATAAGGATCATGATCCACTAATAGAGACTAAGAAGGAGCAGTTAGATAAATATGAGATATAGTACCAAGAAAAACTGAATACTCAAGAGTGGCAACAGGGACAGATGCACCAAAGGAATCAAAAAAAAAAAAGAGAGAGAGAGAGAGAGAGAGAGAGAGAGAGAGAGAGAGAGAGAGAGAGAGAGAGAGAGAGAGAGAGAGAGATCTGAAGAAAAATTTGGGTAAGGCAGATTTTAAAAGACAATTTTAGGACATATCCAGTCTGAGATAGGTGGAAAGGATTTTCCTTGTACAGATAAAGAATCTGGGACACCCAAAACTTGAAATGTATGTTCCAAGGTCAGTATTCCTACAATCTTGAACAATCTACTAATATTCCCACTTCACCTTAGGATTTATAATCCACAAGGCACAGCTCAAGTGCCATCTTCTCCCAAAGTCTTTCCTGTCATTGCTGCTAATGCATTCTCTTAATTTACCTAGCATTAACACATACTTCCTGATACTTCATAGTTATAAAGTCAACTTGAAATCAGAAGCTATTTTCTTTTTTTATTTCCAATGCTTTGAATAAGTTCTTGTTGAATGAACCACATCATTTCCCCAAATAATTATATTTACATTGGGGGAAAAAAAAAAAAAAGCCTACTTACCCTGGGAGTCCAGAGGAACAAAATTAGCATACAGATAAATTAATTGGGACCAAGGCCCACTCAACCTTTCTGTGGTAATGTGGGTTATGATACTATGAGCCAAATCTTGCCCGACATCTATGGATAAGTGACCTCCTACAAAAGTCACTTAGCATCTTTCACATCTGGTTGACACTCTAAGACTTTTTTGATGGCATCTGCCCTGGGAGGCAGATGTTTTGTCTGCCCAACAAGATTACTACCATATCTGGTAGATAAAATTAAATAAAAACACATTGATTATTTTGTAAAATTTAATTTGCTAAATGAAAGATCAATTATTCCAAAGATAACTGATTTATATTACATGTTCATATAAAAAACTTTTTTTTTTTTGGGGGGGGGCTCCTTATGTAGTACTCCTCATTTCCTAATATCTTGGGAAGATACTTTTATTATTCATCTTATTTTGCTCAAAGACTACCCTGACTTCATCCCAAGTCTATTATTAAGTTTTGCATTACAATCATAAAAAGGAATGTCAAAAGAGTATACTTTTTAGAGACCTTTCTTTCAATAAATGTTGAGCCTACCTTTTTTTATTTAGGAGGCAGGAATACATTTTAAAGACTTAAATGTTACTTTTGAAATTTTAATTTACTGCTTAAACTTTACAGACTCTTTGAGTTAGCAGATATCAATTAAAAATCCAAAGCTTCATGTAGTGATACTCTCCTCTCCCCTCTTTTTTTTTTAATCAGAGTCATAACCCACTATTGTTATTTTAAAAAATTAAATAACACAGTAATTTATTTAGCTCATCTTTTATTCAAATAAAATTAAGGATTTATTTCAGCTTTTTAAACAAAATAGACAAAACAGCATACAGATATTTATTGATAAAACACTTTACATAAAATATTGAGACACCAATTTTTCATTATAATCATTTTTTAAAACTTGCAATTTTTATACTGTACTTATTACCAAAATCAATAAGGAAATCTGCATTTTAACACCCACAGAAATACTACTAACCTTTAATAGTTTTTATATATTTTGTATTCACATGCAGCAGAGAATGTGAAAATACAACTTTTGCCCAAAGCTAACAAACATTAAGAGTCAAATTTACTTTATTTATATATTCCACATTAACTAATTGCTGCCTAGCCATTTCACTGCCAGAAAATTTTTAATTGCTTTGTATCATTTCCTTTTACCCCCTCAACTTCATAAAGATAAAGTCAACTTTCTCCTTGGCTTTAGTATTTTCCTTTCCCCAATACATTCTCCACAGCTGACACATATAAAATCCTAAAGCCCAGGTATGACCATATTATTTATTTCCTGTTCAATAAAATTCCAATGGTTTTTTATATCGACAGGATGAAATACAAAGTCATTTCCAACCTGATTATGACCTTTGTTTTGCACTTTATTATACATTATTCATATCTGTGGTGCCTACTAAGAACTCAATAAAGTATTCACTTATTTATGAACTCTGGTTCAATCAAACTGGCTTTCTTATTGTTTTTCTATGTAACATTGCAGCTCATGTCTGAGGGCTTTTGTATAAGCTACTTTTCCTATTAAGCTTCTAATCTCATGCCTGAAAAGCATTCATTTATAATCTCCACCACCACCACCACCACCCCTATATTTTGTATTTATTGTGTGTATTTTACAGTGTATATGGTTTCTTCTAATAATGAAATAAGTTCTTTGTTAAGAGATTCCTTGGAGATAAGAACTGGAGTAAAATGCTTAGCATTTCATTCATAATCAATATTTGTTTTTGGATTTATTTATTTTGCTTATACCACTCAGATACACTTTAGTCTTATTCTACATTATCACATTAATTGTGATTTCTTTTCTCTCTGGGCATAACCTGATCTTATCCAAACTCAAATTCAACTATGTTACCAAAGAGCCATCCCTGACAGTATCCAGGCTTCACCAGTAAAGTTCCTCACCATGTTTACCTTTCATCATTTCCTTCTTAATTACTAGACTATATAACAAATATGACTCCAAGAGGTGGTGCAACAATTTAAAGAGTCAAGCATTTATTAAGCACTGAACACAGAAAGATAAGCGAAATTATTCCTATCCTTAAAGAAGCTCAATGAAAACAACTATCTGCAAACAAGATATATACAAGTTAAAACAGAAATAATCATAGAAAGCACCAGGAATAAAAGTTTTGGGAAAGGTTTCTGAGAGAAGCATGAAACCTTAGTTTGAGACTTGATGGAATCAAAGCTAAAGAGAGGCAAAGAGAGACTATTCCAGCCAGTGAAAAGGAGTCAAAATGCAGTATCTTTTTTTCAATGACTTTTAGAGATCAGTAAAGGAGGTTAGTGTTAGATTTAAGAATCTAGGAAGAAGCCAGGTAATGAAGGTTTTTTAAAGTCAAAGGATTTTTTATTGATCCTAAAAGCAAATGGAATCACTGGAGTTATTTGAATATGGAGTGACATGATCAGGTCTTTGCTTTAGGAAGATCACACTTTTAACAGCCAATTAGAAGATGAACTAGGACAGCTATGTGGAACAGTGGAGTGACCTTATGTCTTTCTGACTATAAGTCACCTATTCTATCCATTGTTCCACCTAGCTGCCCCTAATACAATTTAAAATGAAATGGTTTTAAATTTCATACACAAAAATGTTCATTTATAATTTAATCATCCAATCCATTTCAAGTTTTAGCTAGAATGATTAGTTAGAACTAATGTTACATAGGAAAAGAAATTATATTTATCCTCTTCTGATGTTAGAAGTTTCTTTAGAAAGCACCTAAATTTCCTAAATTAGCCTTGCAGCACAATTTAAATGGATGGGATATGATACAGAAAGAGAAAAAAAAAATTACTCTGGAATGAGTATTCTTAAGAGAACCAGTAAGTCTACAAATCTAAAATCTCTTCAGGTATTCTAATCTTCAAGATCTAATTTCTAAAATATCACTTTTTGACCTATAAAGACAATTACTTACCTCTTAAGATTTATAAGTTTGTAATACTGCTATCGACGAAAAATTAATTATCTTGTAGTTCATGTTATGAGCACCTAACAATACCTAAAAAAATGTCACCTGGTAAAACACAGGTCCTTTCAAGGCTTTTACTCCACAGAGTCTTCTAGAAAGTGCATGAGGTCACCTCTATACCATAATAAGGCATCAAGCAGGGGGTCCAAAGATGTAAATTATCAAAACTAAACAGAGGTGGGAGTGGGACTGCCTCACTTTAAATACCCACCCTTTTTTCATTCTGAGATTAACATAAGCAATGTATATTAGGGAGACTGATAAATGGATGTAAAAGTCAAAAAAAAAAAAAAAAAAAAAAAAAAAAAAAAAAAAAAAAGAAAGAAATGGGATCCCAAAGCTTGGTTCTCACTACATAGCTATGATTTAAAGATTTCTGACTTGTTTTAAAAGGGGGGGAATAGAAGGAGTTGAGTAGAAGTGTAGATCCTTATCCAATTACTTATCTTTAACTTATCTTTACTTATCTTTAACTGTTTATTCTCAAGAAAGGGCTTTATTAAAACAAAACAAAACAAACAAACAAAAAAAAAAAAAAAAAAAACGGACTTGTATTAAAACCATACAAAGAAATGTGGGTTGCTACTGTTGGAAGCTAAGATCTGTAATTTGCTGTTTCAATTTCAAACTACTGCTCTAATGAAAATCAAATACGAATTATTTTTCTATGTAAACAGAGATCTATGAAAATTTTATTTTTTTAAATATCTACTATCTTTTCCACTTCATATCTAATGCCTAGAAGAGAAACAAAAAGACAATCAATTAGGATCCCTAATCTACTAATATATGAGAAAGAGTCCTTCAAAAAAGAGGGAGGAAAAAAAATGTGAAAACCTGGAAAAAATAGCTTTAACATTTTCCTATTATGTCTCGAAGAGCAACAAAAGTTAGTGTTTAAAGAGAAGATGACAAAGTAAAGACAGGGACTCATCTGATCTCCCCCCAGAACCACTCAAAATTCCTTTAAATGACTCCATTCTCGTGGGGAAAGAAAAAAAGGAAAATGAGAGGATGCCCATCAATTGGGGAATGGCTCAATGAACTGTGATATGTGTTTTTGAAAGAATATTATACTCAGGGACATAATGAGCAGGACAACACACACCCCCACACACAAACACCCCCACACACCCACACACCCCTGGTAAAGGCTCCATGAAGAAAGTGAAATGTACTGTATACAAAGTAAAAGCAATGTTCTGGGATAAGCAGCTATAAATGACTTTGATATTCTCAGTAATACAATTATCCATGACTACTCTGAAGGACTTATGATGAAAACTTCTATCCATTTCCAGAAGGAACTGATTGTGTCTTATTTAAATAACAGATTGAAGCATTCTTCTCTTTCTTTTTAACAGTTTTTATTGAGGATTTTCATTTTCATTAGGATGGGAAATAATTGTTTTCTTTTTGACTTTATGAAAATGTTTTGCATAACTTCGAAAGTGCTTTCTTAATTGTGGGTGGAGATAAGGGAGAGGTAGAATTCCAAAATCTTAACAAATGGGGGAAAAGGTTGTTTTGAATGTAACTGGTCAAATAATATTAAAGAAACAAAACATAAAATAAAAAGAAAAAAATTAATGACTCTAGACTCTATTGTCAGATCACCCAAAAAAACCAAAGTAGCACATTTCCAGCTAAGGACAATTTAGAAGATCAACAGAAAAGGTCTGCAAGGATCAGTGTTGAAAAATGATCTGTGTATATGTTTTGAAAATAAAAAGCTTAAAAAAAAACCTTTAAATGTAATTGGGGAATAAATTAATTTAAAAAAAAAATTTTTTAAACTGTGTACCTTAAAGTGGGGGGGGAAAAATTATTCAAGACAGTCTAATAAAAGAATGAACTATAAGAAACAAGAACAGTACTGATAAATTCCACAATCTATAATTATGGCAAAAATTAATCAATCAGTTAACATTATCAAGTACCTACTATGTGCAAGTGCTCTGCTAAGTGCTGGGGATTCAAAAAGAAGGCAATAAGAAGCTCACAGTCTAATGGGATAGACAACATGCAAACCATATAAAGAATAAAAAAGGAACCTAGAATTGAGAGCTTGGAAAAAGTTTCCTGTAAAAAAGACAGAATTTTAGTTGGCAAAAGTGAAGAAATAGAGATAAGGAGGGAAAAGTATTCCAAGAGTAAAAGTATTGATGGATTATCTTGTTTGTGAAAAAGTCAGATCAGTGTTACAGGATCACAGAGTAAAGTGAGGAAGAATAAGGTATAGGAATACTAGAGGGTAGCAGAAGATAATAAAAGACTTTAAATATCAAATGACTTTGCATTTCATCCTGGGGATGACAGAGAAATACTGCAATTGAATCCAGGGAACAACATGGTTGAAACTGCACTTTAGAAAAATGAGTTCAATGGCTAAATAGAATGGGAAAAGACTTGAGGCAAGCATTCAAAATTACCATAAGACCATTTCTATAGACAGGGCATGAACGGTTATAAAGGTGCCATTCACAGACAAAGAATGGATATTAGGTAGTGTGAGGGAGGGGGGGAATAAGTGGTAGTGGGAAGTTAAGTGATTAAGAATGACACTTAGATTATGTTTAAGAGACTGGGAGGATGAAATTGTCTCAATAGTAATATAGTAAAAGGGGGGGAAGGGTTGGAATGCAGGTAATGGGTGGGGCACAGATAATGAGCTCAGTTTAAGACCTGTAGAGTTTAAGATGTTAATTAGATATTCAGATGGATATGGGATAGAGGAGATATACATAAAGAGAATGAATTGGGAAAGGGAGATTTGAGAATAAGCATAAAGATGTTAATTGTTAAATCCATGGGAGCCAATAAGATTAGATATGAAGTAGAAGAAAAGATGGTCCAAGGCTCTGTGAAACATCTTAGTGTATCAAGAGGACAAGATCTAGATGAGGATCAAGCCAAGAAACATGTAAAGGAAAGACCTAGAAATAAACCAAAACAAAATATAATGAAAACAGAATAGAATATGAAACAACAGAGAAACAACAGATCTGGAGAAGAGAACAAGAAGAGAAAAATATAAGAATAACTGGAAATGCCTGAAATATGACCCCAAAAAAGAACTTTTATACAATAATGTAAGAATTAATCCAAAAATAATTGTCCTGTTAGGATTCTTACAAGGTACTAAGTGGAACTGATAGAGGCAATAATTATTTAATTTAGCATGATTCAGTAACAAGGTACTAAGAGGAATTGAGGAGACAATGGTTAAATCTAGTTTGGCACTGAAAGAATCCTACAACAAATAATGGTTTCCTAGTGATATAATGATACTAGATTTAACCATTGTCTTCCTCAATTCCTCTTAGTACCTTGTTACAAGTTCTGGCCCATAACATCTCCTTGTAAGATCAGATCAATCAGGAGCTCTCAGAACCAAGGAGAGAGATAGGCTTCTAATAAAGCTAACCGGTCTCCAGGGAAAGAGACAATAAAGGATTTGGACTTTAATACCTGGCTGCATTTGGGGTGATTACTCTGAACTGAAACTAAGGCTGCCTCCAGAAGCCCCAAGAAACCTGCTGCCTGAGAACAATATTTTTTTAGAGAAGACTATTACAAATCACCTCAAATATATAGGAATATTATTGCCACATTTAGAAACCAGATCAAAGAGAAAAATTTGTAAGAAACAACAAAAAGCACAATTCAAATATTCTGCAGCTATAATTAGGATTTATACAGGATTTATTAGCAGCCACAATGGATGGATAGATAATTTAAAAATCACAAATCCCAGAATAATATATACAATGAAAAGACAGGCTGCAGCCAAAAATATCATAACCAGTAAAATTATCCATAATATTGAACAAAAAAATTAGACAAATTGTTTGAAATGGAAATGTATGCCATATGTTCAAGGTCAACATAAGTAACAGAGTAGCTCAAAAGAAAGACTGGGGTAGGGCTGAGTGTGATCTGATTCTAAAAAGCAAAACTATCTAGGAAAAGATAAAAACAGTAATTATGTTAGACAAATGAAGTGCAGAGGAAGATTCAATACAGGAGCATTACAAGAGGGTGAAGGAAGTCTCAGTTTTGAAAAGCTATTCACATCAAGAATGCTTCACAAGTACAAGGAATATTCACAAGGAAAACTCTCTCTCTCTTTCCTCCAAAATCCATAAAGAAATAAGTAGGAAGAGAATCTGTAAATGTGTAAATTTATGGCAACAGAACTAGGAAAAAGACTAATTGGCAAGGGATAAATAATAGAGTATAGAACGAGGTGTAGGGTAGATTAAAGGGAAAAGGGTAAAAGGTGGCATAAGATAAAGTGGGGCAAATTAGAGTGTTTAGATTAACAGGAATGGAATAAAATATGTAGATTAATGAAATGGGATAAAGAGGGAAGGAAAGGGTGAGGAGAGAAGATATGAGAGGGATCCATAGGTGGAAGAGGTTAAATAATAGCAAGGTATAAGTTAAGGAGCAGAATTGAAGTAAAAGTGTTACCAGTAATGAGAAATAAGAGATAGACACAAACACTACAAGGATGAGGAGTAGAATTTATTTATTTAAAAATACTCCAATAAAGTGGGGCTAGTCATTTGATCTTAAAAGATTCAATCAAGAGAGAAATTAATTAATATCAGACATTTTAATATTGTTTTAGATAGCTGTTTACATACGGGTAAATGCAAACATGTGTGTATGTGAGTATATATGCACGTGTGTATATGTACATATATATGTATATGTATAGCTATATGGGATTTTCTGCTGGACACATTGACAATGATTTTTCATATTTTTTATCATTTTGTATTCAGTTCAGTAAAAAAATTTTAAAAAGAATCTTAGCAATCATTTTCTTTTGCTTCAAAATTCATTTTAATAATCAATTTAATTTAGTAAGAAATAGCTTATCAAGCTCCTGGATCAGTTCTGAACGACTTTCTTCTCTTTTGTGAAAATCAGGCTTCTTACCTTCTTCTTGAATGAATAGTTATTAGATATTTGCTATTTGCCAAGCCCTGTAGTAAGTAGAAATAGAAAAAAGATAATCCCAATTTTCAAGGCAGTAACATAATAAACCTGGAGACAGCACATAAGTTGGGAATAAATGGTAGTAGAAGCACTATAGCCCTTTTCCTCTTCAAAGGATTCTCTTATTCCTCCAAAAAAAATAGAAAAAAATCAGCAAATCCAAGTTCTTTCAATGTTCTGATATGTAGTTCAAGTGGACCAAATGACTTAACCTCATTAAGAAGAACTAAGTGGCTCTTTTTTTCATCTATTTATCTTGGTTTCCAATTTCTCAATAATTACTTGTTTTATTCTAAGTTGAAGATCATTCTCTTTGATAAACAAAATCAAATTGTTGAGTAGTTCTTCCAATCATCTCCATTCACAACAAGCAGGTGTCCTTAATCTTTCTCTTGTCCTAAATAGTTTCACCTCCCAATCCTTTCTGAAAGGATTTTTTTAATCAAAAAAATCTTTTTTTTTTAAATCAAAAGCTTCAGCTCAGGCTTTTAGACTTTCTGACAATATTCTCATACAATGATGCCATTCTTAGTATCCTCTCTTTGCTTTCTCCTGCTATACATCTTGTATACATTATTTTAATTGGCAGATGACTACCCCAGGGTGTTATGATTCTTAAAAGATACTAAGACAGTGGAATTGATAGAGACAATAATTATCTAATTTAGCATAGTTCAGTATGATTGATCTGATCCTACAAGGAGATGTTATGGGCCAGAACTTGAAACAAGGTATTAAGTGGAATTGAGGAGACAATGGTTAAATTTAATTTAGCATTGATTTAATCCTACAACAAATAATGATTTCCTATGATGTAATGATTGAGGTATACTCAGTGTGCAGCATAAAAGCAAGAAGCTCTCAGGGCCAAAGAGGACTTTGGGAGATTCAGAAGTCAGAATTCAGTCAAGGAGATTCACAAGCCAGAGACAGCAGTCAGGCAGGATGAAGGAAGACAGGAAAGTGGTAGCAGGCTGTCCAGAGGAGAACACCGAAACCAAGATTCAGAAGGCCTCCAGAAAAATAGCTGAGCCCCAAGTGAAGGAGATAAGACTTGGAAAGAGACAATAAAGGATATGGACTTTAACTCCTGGCTGCATTTGATTATTATTATTCTGAATTGAAAAGGAAGGCTTCCTCCAGAAGCCCCCCCAAGAAACCTGCTCCCGGAGAACATTACACTAGGGAACTAATATTATCTCTTCAGAGATACATTAAATATCCTACATCACCAGAATTTCATTCCATTGACCATCTATCCCATCTTAAGCTGATTGACCAGATAAAGTACTACATAACATCCCTATCTTGCTTCTGAGCTACCTTGGAGATTTTTAGTTTTTGATTTTGTTTTGTTTTTTTAAACCACCTATCTTTTTATCAAAAAGTGAATCAGAAAAGAAATGCTTCTTAGCAATCAAACTACCACCAGTAAAACTGTAGCATAACTGTAGTATAACTGAAGCATAACTGCTTCCATATCATAATCTTGCTAATAAGCCTTAGCTTCCTCAGTTATAAATAAGGTCAACACTAAAACTGACCATCTAGGTTTTATTAAGTGTCATGTGCCAGACATTCCTCACCTCACATGGTTGTTGGGAATAAAGTACTTATTGTAACTGAAAAAAAAAAATGCCTTTACGTTCAGCAGCTTTACAATGCTTAAGTAAGATGATGGCTTATTAATGGAATGGAAGCAAAATGATTTTCCCAGAATCAGTAGTCACTCCCTGCACAATAAGCATTCACATGCACAGAACCCTAGCCCCTCTTTTTCTAGGATCAAATATAAATTAATCTGGCATTTAAAGTCCTTTACAACCTGGCTAAAACCTGGCAGGTTCCTCTTTAACTCATTCTGTAAAACAAACACACTGGGTTCTCTAGAGTTTCCAAAGCATTTCACTGACTGTCCCCACACCTGAAATGCCTGTTGGACGAATCAAAAGCTAGAATTAAAGTTGATGGGAGAAATATCAACAATTTCAGATATGCAGATGATACCACCATGAAAGCAGAATGTGAAGAATGAAAACTTTTAATAAGGGTTAAAGAGGAGACAGAGCAAATGCTTGCTTGAAGCTTAACATCAAAACAACTAACATGACAAATGGGCAAATCACTTTCTGGCAAACAGAGGGGCAGAAGAAATGCAAACGGTGTCACATTTTATATTCTCGGACTTGAAAATCACTGCAGATGACAACTGCAGAGATGAAATTAAAAGACAATTTGAATTCTTTGGAAGAAAAGCTATGGCAAATCTGGTTAGCATACTTTAGTTATCAGCTCCAGTGGCAATGTTTGGCTATGAGAGTTGATTATTAAGGAAATTTGAGCATTGTAGAATCAATACTTAATTGTGTTAACAGAGTTGAATGATGGCCAAAAAGATCATATCAGTCAATATCCAAAGAAAATGAATCAGACTACTCATTTGAAGAACAAAAAAATGGAGCTGAAGCTTAAATAAAAAGAACCTGGAATGCTATGATCTAAAGGGTCATGAGTGAACATCAGAATTTATCTTCTGCAAGCCCAGGGGAAAAACCCTCACAACTGCATTAGTATAAGCTCAATCAAGTCAACATAAAAATAAAGGGCAAGGGGGAAAACAAATGCATCATTTTAAGGATGTCTTGGTTTCAATTATAAAGTTGGAACAATTTTAAGCAATAACTTTCTGGATATTCTCCAAATTAAGAATTTGAATTACAAAACGTAACAAGGTTCGCAAATATCTATCTGTTGAAGCTACACAACAAAATTATCCATCATCTACACCCTGATACTACTATTCACCAGTAATATAACAGAGAGACGAACACTAGTGACAAGCTTCCAAATGGTAGTGATTTGGGAGATTCCAAGTTGCTCAAATAGGTTTACAATTTAAAATATACTACTTAAGACAATGGTAACAATTTTTGAGCTGGAACATTAGGAAATTAATGAATCTGGATATTAGAAGATCATCCTAGTTCAACCACATCATTAAAAAAAATAATAATAAACACAAAGACTAAATTACTTTAAATGGGAAAGTATATACAAAAACCTAAGCCTTAAAAGATCTATTTTGTGGAAATTTGTCTCATTTGTATAATTTTGTAAACAATAAAATTAAACAATTTCAGAATAAGTCTCACAAAAATACTTAATATTTTGATTGTTTTATAATTCCAATCTTATTCTTTGCTATTTTTTCATTTATCAATCTTCCAAAGATTTATTCTGACATACATACTTTTCCCTAGATCTTTTAATATTTATTAAAGGTTATTAAATTAATATTTATTAAATAGTTATTATTCAGGATGCCTATTTATCACTCTGATTTTGTGTTTTCTTTTTTTAAATCTTTTATTCTAGTTGCATACAAGTCATATTGGTGGCTTGTTTAAATCACCAAGTGTCTTTTCCATTACTCATCTTCTGCAACTCTGGTTCTATTGGGATTATGGTCTTCTAAGACTCACCAGTAGGTTGACACTATCTCTCATTAAAAAAAAAAAAAAAAACACTTCTTATGGTCCATTTATACTAACTATATGACCAATGCAATGTCCTACCCAAACTGCCTATTATAACTATTCATCCTCTATCCATTTGTTTTGTATTGTGTGGATTTGTTAGACCCACCTTTTTTGAAAGGCTATCCTTTTCACCAAGGAAGCCTCAGAGAGTACGAGATCCAGGGGTATCCAGGGGTAGTCACACCCACCCTTTGGTAAACAATGAAGCCGAAGACACGCCCACACACACAACTTCACAATTTAAAGAGGACAGTCTCCAGAGGAACAGTAGAAAGTGTCAGAAAGACCCAAGTTCAAATTGGACTTCAGACACTTATTAGTTGTGTGACTCCGGACAAATTGCTTAACTCTATTTGCCTCAATCTCCTCATCTGTAAAATAAGCTGGAGAAGGAAACTTTTCCAGTATCTTTGCCAAGAAAACCCCTAATGAGTCAAGAAGAATTGGATAGGACTGAAACAACTGAACAAAAACTAATCTCCAGAAACTCATTCTGAATGATGAAATCAATTCTGGAACACAAAACTTCAAATTATTTCCCCTCTAATTCCTCCCAATTTTTTTCAGCTTTTTTGTGTGTTGTCTTCTTCTTTAGACTGAAGGGCAGAGACTATATTATGCTTTTCTTTATATCCTCACTTATATCCATAGTGATGGGTATCTAGTAGGTGTTTAATAAATGTTTATTGACTGACTCAAACTCTATCTCTCAATGAAAACTTGTCATTTTTTAGTTCAGCAAATTTAGTTTTTAGTTTTCAGCAGTTCCAAATACAAAATTTTAAGATTAAAGGAGTGAAAACAAACAAACAAACAAAAAAAAAAGATGGAGTGACAGTTCTTATTTACATGTAATTTTAACATTTGCAAATCATTTTCACATCATTATTTTATTTTCACTGGCTCAAGTTAATACCTCCATTTTACAGATGAGGAAATATACTCAAATTAAATTTGTTCTCTCTCTCTCTCTCTCTCTCTCTCTCTCTCTCTCTCTCTCTCTCTCTCTCTCTCTCTCTCTCTCTCTCTCTCTCTCTCTCTCTCTCTCTCTCTCTCTCTCTCTCACACACACACACACGATTGTGAGAAAGTGACTCCTAACTAAATCTCTTGACTCAAAGCCTAGCACCAGTTCTACTGAATCATATCACCTACCTCTCTCAAAAGTCAATTATATTACCTAATATTAAAGAGGTACACCAGAAAGTACCTTTAAAAAGAATTTTCTCTAAAGTACAGAAACTTATCATAAAGTAAATGTGCACAATCAAATAGAACAAAGATTTCAACTGGGGAGATTTCAGGGAATGGTCTGAAAAAAGGTATGAACTAGCATTAAGGAGTATTGTCTTAATCTAGTTTGAAATCAGTGAACTAAAATGAGACATTATACACACACACACACACACACACACACACACACACACACACACACACGAAAGCCTAGTTCAAATGTTTCATTTCACAGGTGATTTTATATACACACACACACATATGAAATGCTTCATTTCACAGGTGATCTTATTACTTGCCAAGATCACAAAGGTAGTAAAAGGCAGGAGTGAAATGATTTGAAGAGAAATCAAAACCAATGCTAGAAGGAGTTTGAACTTTATTCTGTAGAAAATAAGAAAACAAACAAAATTTTCAATATTTATTAATAATATTATATATAAATATTAAATGTTACTATGGACCAAATACTAATAAATGTTAAGAACCTGGGATTCAATAACAGAACAGTCCTTGTCCTCAAGGAATTTCTATTTTATCAAAGGAAAGAACTCAGACCTATCAATACAAAATAACTCCTCTGATATATATAACCTAATTATCTCTTTTCTCTCCCCCCCAAAAAAAGGTTCTGAACTGAATTATTAATTCTGTGACAAGGATTCTGACATACATGCTGTGCTATCATATAGAATTGCTATCTATAGCCTTGAGTCAAATGTCTTTTATAATTCAAAAACGTAAAAGCATGTGAGGATTTTACCAATACTTCTCCATGAGCTTCTAGACCATATTATGTGAAAACTAACTCAAGCATATCTGTATATACACATACAAAGTAAATACAAGATAACAAAAATAAGAGGCACTATAAGAAAAAGGTGTCTTGTAGGAGATGGAAATTTGAACTGAGCTTTGAAGGGCAGCACAGGAAACGTCTGTGAAAAGGCACTAAAGTGTGAGATGAAACTTTCTATGAAAGTGACAACAAGGACCCCAGTGTGGCTGAAACACAAGATTGCATGAAGGGCAGTAATGTACATTAAGTCTAAAGGTTGGACAGGATCAGAAGACTAGAGGCCAAACAGAATTTCACATTTGATCCAAAAGGCAATGAAAAGAGAAACTAGATGTAGGAAGAACACTGAAGAGATAGAACAAAACAATCTAGGCAAAGAGTAATGAATTCCTTCTAAATTCTTGATGAAATATCAAATCATAATAATTAACATATTCATAACTAGAAAGAAGCAGTGTATTATATTTTCTAAGTAATCCATTGAAACAGCAATATTATTTATTATTTCTCTATCTCCAATCTCTCTTAACACTTTCAAGTCTAGTTCTGGAAGTCAGAAGATGGAGGGAAGATCTTGCTCAAGAAACAGTAAGGATATCAGTACCATTGGATCACAGAGTATATAGAAGGGGAGAGAGATAAAGGCAGATATAAAAGATGACTGCAGAGCTAGAAAGGGAACATGTTAGGGCTTTGAATACAAAGGAAGAATAATAAAGAGAACTAATAACATCATGATACTGGGATCAATAAGCTGTGTTCAAATTATGGCTGACCAGACCAAAATAAGCTTAGAAAGCTCTACCACAGTTTAGGCACAAATATTTCAACTGAACATTTGGGATGCAGATGTCCCTAGGTTTCTGTATCTTGCATTTCCTTTATGCTTCTACAATTCTGGTTTGCTCACAGAGTACTGCACCTTTTCTGATGTGACCAGACCTGTGCCAATATATCTCAATTAAGGTCTTCAGAGAGACCTTGAAAGTGCCCTTGTTCTACTTAAAGACGTTTTTGAAGTAAGTTGTGTTGCTACAGAACAATTTAAATATTTGACAGTTCTTCACAAGAAAGGACTTCAGGGTCCACCAATAAGTACCTTATCTGGCCAGGTTATTTTCAGAATCTTCCTAAGGTAATTCAAATATGCAAGCAGTTCCATTTTCTGGCATGGCACTGGTAGATTTGCAGGTTTCATAGGCACACAACAAATCAGCACAATGGGTCTGTGGGATTTCCAGTCTGATATATATAACCTAATTACTCTTCTCTCCCAAATTTTCCTTCAGAGTCTCCCAAATGCTGAGCTAACTCTGGCAATGCGCATGTCAATCTCATCATCTATGTGGACATCTCTGGAAAATAAGTGAACCTACAGCATTAAAAATTTCTCCATTCATTTTAACCAATAAGTCAACAAATGGATGATGTAGGGCTGACTGCAGTTTTCTTGGTGTTAATTATCAGGCCAAAATCAGCACAGAGAATCAATCAATCCATACTATATTGCATCTCAACCACAGAAATTCCATTGAATGGCAGAAACTAGACATGGACCCACATTTAACACCACATACTAAGATAAGATCAAAATGGGTCCAAGATTTAGGCATAAAGAACGAAAGCATAAATAAATTAGAGGAACATAGGATAGTTTACCTCTCAGACTTGTGGAGGAGGAAGGAATGTGTCCAAAGGAGAACTAGAGACCATTATTGATCACAAAATAGAAAAATTTGATTACACCAAATTAAAAAGTTTCTGCATAAACAAAACTAATGCAAACAAAATTAGAAGGGAAGTAACAAATTGGGAAAACATTTTTACAGGTAAAGGTTCTGATAAAGGCCTCATCTCCAAATTATATAGAGAATTGACTTTAATTTATAAGAAATCAAACCATTCTCCAATTGATAAATGGTCAAAGGATATGAACAGACAATTCTCAGATGATGAAATTAAAACTATTTCCACTCATATGAAAGTGTTCCAAATCACTATTGATCAGAGAAATGCAAATTAAGACAACTCTGAGATACCTCTACACACCTGTCAGATTGGCTAAGATGACAGGAACAAATAATGATGAATGTTGGAGGGGATATGGGAAAACTGGGACACTAATACATTGTTGGTGGAGTTGTGAAAGAATCCGGCCATTCTGGAGAGCAATTTGGAACTATGCCCAAAAAGTTATCAAACTGTGCATACCCTTTGACCCAGCAGTACTACTACTGGGCTTATATCCCAAAGAAATACTAAAGAAGGGAAAGGGACCTGTATGTGCCAAAATGTTTGTGGCAGCCCTTTTTGTAGTGGCTAGAAACTGGAAGATGAATGGATGTCCATCAATTGGAGAATGGTTGGGTAAATTATGGTATATGAATGTTATGGAATATTATTGTTCTATAAGAAATGACCAACAGGAGGAATACAGAGAGGCTTGGAGAGACTTACATCAACTGATGCTGAGTGAAACGAGCAGAACTAGGAGATCATTATACACTTCAACAATGATACTGTATGAGGATGTATTCTGATGGAAGTGGATATCTTCAGCATAGAGAAGAGCTAATCCAATTCCAATTAATCAATGATGGACAGAATCAGCTACACCCAGAAAAGGAATATTGAGAAATGAGTATAAACTGTGAGCATTTTTTTTTGTTTTTTTTTGTTTTTCTTCCCAGATTATTTTTACCTTCCGAATACAATTCTTTCTTTGCAACAACAACAAAATTCGGTTCTGCACATATATATTGTACCTAGGATATACTATAAGATTATTTAATATGTATGGGAATGCCTACCATCTAGGGGAGGGGGTGGAGGGAAGGAGGGGAAAAATTCGGAATGAAGGGAGTACAAGGGATAATGTTTTATATATATATATATATATATATATATATATATATATATATATATATATAAATAAAATTACCTATGCATATGTACTGTCAAGAAAAAAAGTTATAGTTATAAAAATTAATGAAAAAAGACAAAAAAAAAAAAAAAGAAAGTCCAGAGTACACAATCATCTGTAAACAAAAAACCACCAATTCTGCCTCCATTTTTGTCTTGGGCTATCGTTTTTTCAAGGTAATAATTTATCATCAGTACATTCATTATCCTCATTGAAATTATTTTGACTACACTGCTAAAAACATAATGCTAAAATGTGTGAGGGCAAGCATTCACTCCATTAGTGACTGGGAAAGCAAGAGAACATCATCCATTATCTAGGGCACATGCAAGCATGTCATTAGCAAAACTGGTACACAATACTGCTAAATTTACCAGAGCAAACAAATTTTGCTATGATCTTCCACAAACCCTCAAAACAGCCAATGAATGTTGTGCACAAGCCTCTGTTTTGCTTCTGGCATTTCTCCTAGAGTTATTGGACAACAAACACACGCCCCCGTCCTCCACCCTTTCAAACCACACTAGCTTCTGGGTAAGTTACCATCTTCCAGGTGAAGGAATAGCTGATAAAGGAGGACTGACAAGAATCTTGCTGGTAATGAGAGAAAGATTCCCTTCCTCTGCTGTGATTGTTACAGGATAATCTATTTTCTTTTTAGAAAAGGACAAAGGAGGTATCTTTGGTCTCCTGGAGGATAACCTGAAAGATTTCAGTCAGCTTCTGGATAAGCAATGGATTCTCTTCTGGGATGGAATCAGTACCAGACATTTTGTCACACAAGACCCTAATGGCATTCAATACCTCTTTTTCAATTGGAAATGTAGCTAGGAAGGGACTGACTTCAACCTCCAGTATATGGTCAATGACTTCAGCACTAATGATGGTCTATGGAGAACACTATGGAAGTGTTCGGCCCATCTCCCCTACAAGGTCATATCCTTATCCCTGATAAAATTAATTCTGAGAATCATCTGCATAGAGACATAGAGACCGGTGGTGAAATTCACCAGAGCCGATGAGGTTCGAAAACAGTAGACAGAATTTCAGTATAAATTGCTAAACATGGGAAACACTGGCACAGATCTGCCCAACATGGTATGCCCACATCAAAGAAGGCACTGTGCTGCTCTATGAGCAAAGCAGAATCAGAGTAGCACAAAGGAAACATGAGATGTGCTTATTTAGAAACATTTCCTCCTCAAATGATCAAATGAACTATTTATGCCCCACAGAAGAGCCTTCTATGCTTGTATTAAGACTCATCAGCTACAGATGAACATACTGTACCTTGACCCCCCAAATCATGAAGAAGCAGCAGCAGCAGCAATAACAGAAATATAGTATAGAGGGAGAAGAGAAAGGGGGAAGGACCAATATATTACCTAGAAGGAAATCCAAGGAAATGAGGTCAAAGGAAAAAGGTTAGGAAAAGAATCTGGATGAAGTAGTTTCATGAGTACATAGTGGAGCAACTTTTGACATTGTGAAAGGCTCTAGAGAAGTCAAGGATTAGATTTGACAATGGAGAAATCATTTGTTATTTTGGAAAGAGGTTTTAAGTTTACAGATGAGGTTGGAAGACAAACTGCAGAATTAAGAAGGTAGTGAATAGAAAAGGGAACCATTATTTTCAAAGAGATTTGTCAAGGAAGAGAAGAGATTATGATTTCATAGCTAGCAGAGATGGATGAGTGAGCATTTGGGGGAAAAGAGACATGAATGTAGGCATCAGAAAGTATTAAAAGATTGAAAATAAGCGAGAGTGGAAATGATGGAGGGGACAGTCTGCTAAGGAAAACAGATTAGAATGGTATCCATAATTCTCATATATATATATATATATATATATATATATATATATATATATACACACACACACACAGAGAGAGAGAGAGAGAGAGAGAGAGAGAGAGAGAGAGAGAGAGAGAGAGAGAGAGAGAGAGAGAGAGAGAGTGAGTGAGTTTGCATTGGCAAGGAATCAGATGAAACAGATGTAAAGAAAGGGAAAGTTATGTGAATTTGAGCTATGTAAGATGAGGAAGGTGAAGAGGGAACACTGAACCAATTGTCACAATTTATGAAGTGAAATACAAGTCCATGATTCCCAGTAAGAAGGTAAGAGAATAAGAGAAACCAGAGGATGTTTGAGGGATGAAAAGGCTTGAAAAAGTCACTTTGGTGAATGGAATAATGAGCCAATTATAAAAGTATAAGATTGTTTGCTCTACTTAAAATCTACTTGAGATTATATTGCATAAATTTGCATTGGATCCAGTAGATAGTTTCTTTATTTTCTCCAGATTTATTCACTAGCACGTGAGTAAGAGCTAAGATGAACAAAACTAGGAATAATCCAAGACAACCTTTGCAGAACAAGATTGATGACAAGATAAAGGGGCAAGAAATCTGAAGAGAAGAATTGTAGAACTGTACTGGTTTTATCAAAAGATCAAGTTGAGCAACAATACTGTACGAGGATGTATTCTGATGGAAGTGGAAATCTTCAACATAAAGAAGATCCAACTCACTTCTAGTTGATCAATGATGGACAGAAAAAACCATACCCAGAGAAGGAACACTGGGAAGCGAATGTAAATTGTTAGCACTACTGTCTATTTACCCAGCTTACTTATACCTTCGGAAGCTAATAATTAATGTGCAACAAGAAAATGGTATTTACACACATATATTGTATCTAGGTTATATTGTAACACATGTAAAATGTATGGGATTACCTGCCATGGGGGGGGGGGGGGAGGGAGTGAAGGGAGGGAGGGAATAATTTGGAAAAAATGAATTAAAAAAAAAATTAAAGAAAAAAAAAAAAGATCAAGTTGGGGAAGGGAAAATGCAGCCACTGAAGAGTCCAGGGATTGGAAGTCATAGTAAGAATGATTTGGAGTTCCAAGGTAGAGGATAAATGAAAACAGATTGTGAGGGGCAGCTAGATAGCACAATGGATGGAGCACTAACCCTGAAGTCAGGAGGACTTAAAAGTTCAGATGTGGTCTCAGACACTTAACACTTCCTAGCTGTGAGACCCTGGGCAAATTTCTTAATCCCAACTACCTGGGGGAGGAGGGAGAGGGAAAATGATTGATCAAATAAAAGAATTTCGGACTTCACAAAAATAGAAGTGGTATATTTATGGATCCTGAAAAGCTAGGACCACCTTTGGGTGTACCAGATACATAACAGAGGAGTGTAAGGAAAATGAGTAAGTTGAAAAACTGGAAAGTTAGGGTGTTTGTTGTTCAATACTCTGACTCCCCTTGACCCCATTTGGGGTTTTCTTGGCAAAGACACTGAAATGGTTTGCCACCCTTTTCTCCAATTTATTTTATAGATGAGGAAACTGAGGAAAATTGGGTGACTTGTCCAAGACCACAAAGCTATTGTCTGAGTCTGGGTTTGAACCCAGGTCTTCCAGTCTCCTCATCTAGCAGTGCCTAGCTGCCCCAAAGAATATCAATAAATATAGTGAAGTCCTTTAATATGGGGGAAGGTTAAAGAAGAAAGACTGTACGCTGGGAAGTGAACTCACTGATGAAAGGGTAATGTCTTAGAAGTGATAGGTAAGAGCCACAAGAATTTGAATTATATGAACCTTAAAAGAATAAAGAGTTCAGTGATGATACTGGATGGGAGAGTGTGGATATGGCAATTCCAATTCCCTCACTATTATCAGTGATTAAGGGAGTACCTATGATAATGGTGTCAGGAAAGCTGTATAATCTAAAGGAAACAAGGTGTCTCAGTACAAAATAAAGGAGCAAGAAAGGAAAAGTAGTTTTTGTTATCTACAAAACAAGCATTCCACAGCATAGTGTTGGGACTGGAAGATGGGAGCAGTTGGGGGGTGGGAGAGAAAAGAAAAAAAGAATACTGTTGAAGAATGGCAGCAAGGGTGTACAAAAATCACCTGGCCACACAGGGCATTTGATCCACATACTACAGAAGTGAGTTGCCCTGGCACAAGCAAGCTGCATGTTGTGGGATTTGGATGTGTCCAAGGTGTAATCCAGTGACAGCCTTTGGAAGCCAGAAAGCTATCCTGGGCAGTGCAGGTAAGCCTACTGCTTCATAACAGTCAAATGGTTATCATAGTTGTAGGTGATGAAGCCTAGATTAGGAGAAAGACTGATGTGAGAAATGCTATGGAGGTAGAAAAGACAAGTCTTAGCAACTAATTGAATTTATTACGTTTCAAAGGGTGTGTTCTTGACAGAAAGAGGAAACTTCAGTAAAAGATGGGTTTGGGGAAAAAAATGAGTTTGGTTTTGGACATGTTAAATTTGACAAATATCTTTGAAACAGCCTATTTAATAGGTGTGTACATATGAATTAAGGACAGAGAGCTGGGTATATAAAATGCCCAAGTCATTTTGCACAGAGATAATTAAACTCACAAGAACTAAAGAGATCCCCAAATGAAACCATGCAGAAAGAGACCCATGACAGAATTTTGTAGTATATTTGGAGTTGATGGGCATGATATAGATGAAGAAACTGCAAAGAAGTCTGAAAAATGGTCACACAGGAAAAAATAAAACCACAAGACTAGGTGAAATAACTAGGTATACTTGATCTAGAAAAAATGGAAGCATCTAAAGTTCTGCTTGGCTTCAGATGACAAAATTAGTAGAATTTCCTTATAATTAAAGATGATTAGTTGTTCTGCATATTCTAATGAACAGTTCCTTTCAGGTATAGTTTAGATTAGAAATGAACTCTGAGGTTTCTCAAATTCTGTAATTCATCAAAATACTATCTATAGATGCTCATCAGTTAGAGAATAGCTGATATTAAGGGGGGGTCAGGGGAGAAGCAAAGATTTTTTTTTTGGAAAATAATTTAATTTTTAAAAAAATACAACCTAAACATGCTCCAAATCACTAATTGTAAGAGAAATGCAAAAACAACTTACACCATACATATTGATAAAAGATAGGAATGATCAATGTTGGAAGAGCTGTAAAAATACTGCAACACTGAGATAAAGCTGTGAAGTAGTCTACCAACTTCAGATTTGAGTTTGGAATCATTCAAGAAAAATTAACTTTTTAAATCTTTACACCCAGCAATCTCACTCTTGAACATCCAGCCCCCCCAAAAATAAGACTACTAAATCCAATAAACAGCAACATTCTCTGCTGCAGAAAAGCTGAAACAAAGTATATGCATATTAAATGGGAAAATGCCAGTTCCATCATAGGATATAGTCTATTATACCGATTTTAAAACATCTAGCCATTTTTCTTCTTTAAAGGATTTATAACAAATCTAATTTTAGATATAATGCAGAAATCCAAAAACTATGCTAGATTGAATAAAATTAAACTGATATAAAAATTTTAAGTCCCCTTTAAAATGAAAAAAGGGCATACACAAAAATCTTGTAAAAATGACCAGATTATTTTACTAATCTGAAGACCAAAAAAGAAAAGAAATAAAAATCTTACATTTCAGAGACTTTTTTCCTTTTGGAATACTAAATAATTTTAAATGTTTTGAAGTCCCAAATGGCCTTATTCAAATTTCTATAACTTTATTCTGAAAAGTTGGTGAGAAAAGAATTGAATGAACAATATCGTTAGCTTAAAGTTCAGTTTGAATCAGCAAAGTCAACAAAATTATTCTATCACTATATTTTGATGATCCCATATAAAGAATAAAGTTGTTTTAAAAAATGAATAAACCTGTTATGTTTTAATCACTGTACTTTTATAGTTTTAAGGTTCCCCCCCCAAAAAAAATCATTATGTTTCATAAAGAATCTTATGGTTATTCTAAGCACTAAGTTGAAAATTTTGGGAAAAGGTAGAAGGTAGAAGAAAGCTAATTCTAACACAAATAACCAACTAACATCAGTGAAAAAAAAACACAAAAAACAGATGTTCACATTCTATATATCTTGTTGTGGACAAAAAAATTTAATTTTTTTTTTTTTTTTTTTTGTGAGGCAAGTGGGGATAAGTGACTTATCCAGAGTCACAAAGCTGAAACCACATTTGAACTCTGCTCCTCCAGGCTACAGTGCTGGTGCTCTATCCACAGTGCTATCTAGTTGCCCCAAAGCAAATTTAAATAGTCCAAGGGAGTGAAATTTGGAAACAGTGATCTTTAACAGATAATCCAAATTATGCTAAAGAATATGGTGGAAATAAGTATTTTAAACAAATGGAATTACAGGTGTCAAGATTTTAATGCTAAAGGTCTGATAATCCAATTACCTCCTAAGGATCTTAACTGGATTAATGAAGGAAGCAAATTTAATTCCCACTGCAACATATTTTTGCTTTTTCTCCAGTGATTTGAACAATTTGTTCACCTAATTAATCCTTTTATCCCTTTCTGCCTTCACTCTACATTAGATACATTAGAATTCACTATAGATATAGAAAAGGAAAGGGGACTGAACATATTAGCTCAGAAGATAGGTCCAAGAAGACATTCAAATCCCCTATAATTCTATTCTATACTTTTTGAGCTTATAAATCTTGACCAATTTCAATACTTACTATGTACAAGGCAATCCAAAAAAAGATAAAATCCTTTGTCTTCATGGAACTTATTTTATCCAACTAAGTTAGAGGAGAACCAGAAAATCCATATGGTCAGTAGGATGAGACAACTGAAACCAGAAGGTAGAACTATTCAATTCTTTACTTTTTCAGCTTGTTTTCTCTGTCAAAGGGATAGTGTTTGGAAAGACAAACAAATGGCTTATGAGTTAAATACAAGGTTTCTAAAGATTACACTACTTAGCTGTTTTTATTTTGTTCAAGTCAACTGCTCCAGATAAGACATTCCAAAGTATTAAAAGAATTGATAGATTGTATTAGTGTGGCAATCTAAAAAATCAGAGTAAAAATGATTTAAAGAGCAGCACTAGTATTGTTCACTATTATTATGTCTTTCAAAGATTGCATCCAAAATGATATTGCTCCGCTTTTATAAAACTACCAACAAAAATCTTATACTTTCTCCTTTTTTTGACTGTTTCTCCTCATCTTTTGCAACACTATTACTATCAAGGTTAGTTGGAAATTGTTCTAAGCAAAGGTCTTTTGACTGACAAAGGAAGCTCTATAGGTCAATGTCTCCAAAATTGTAGCCTGAATAAAGATTCCCCTGAAAAGAATTCAGTCAAATGCACAAGATAGGGAAGACCAAATTGCAGTTCATGTGTTATTTGCATACCCATCCCTATCTATTTAATGTCATATATTAAAAAAACAGGACTTAGTGGACAGCAAGATCAATTAGATCTAGTGGTAACAAAAAATACTAATGAGACCTCGAGTTACTTTTAAGGAAGGACATTAATAAACAGGAGTGTGACCAGCAAGGAGCAGCTAGATGGCACAGTGGATAGAGCACAGGCCTCAAGTCAGGACTTAAAATCTAATCTCAGACACTTAATTCCTAGCTGTGTGACCCTGAGTAAGTCACTTAACCCCAATTGCCTGGGGGGGGGGGAGAGAATCAATTGAAAGAAATAGAGATGTTTAGACTTAAGACTTAGTAATGACATGATAGCTATCTCTGAGCATCTGTAGGGTTGTCATGTGGAAAAGTAATTAAAACTTATTCTTTTTAAAGATCAGAAGGCAGAACTAAGAAAAACAAGGAGAAGCCACTAAAATGTAGATTTTTGATCAATCAGAAATGCTTTCTAATCAAAGTTCTTAGCTGGTTTTTATTCAGTCATAAGTCTGATGGGCTATAAAGTCCCTTTCTAACTTGAGAGATTCTGTGAACT
Organism: Sminthopsis crassicaudata; assembly: GCF_048593235.1. Classification (NCBI taxonomy): domain Eukaryota; kingdom Metazoa; phylum Chordata; class Mammalia; order Dasyuromorphia; family Dasyuridae; genus Sminthopsis; species Sminthopsis crassicaudata. The sequence continues at coordinate 60,771,889 of NC_133617.1, read as the reverse complement.
GAGAATATTAAATTGGAAGGGCTATCAAATGTAAGTTGTCAAAACATTATCTAATAGATGAACGGAACCTAACTCAATGAAAAATATAAAGTTCTATACCTAGGTTCAGAAATAGCAACTGAACAAACATGGATGAGTCGTCAGCACAAATTACAATAGTAAGAGGATGTCATCAAGTCCAGTCTAAATATATGAAGAAAATTCTACACCTGGTCACTCAATACTCCTCTGAAGAGTTCCAATTTTGGAGAATTATCTTCTCTGATTGTTCTTTTTACTCTGGGACAATTGTAATTCTCAAAAAGATTTACTTCACAATGAGACAAAATGTACATTTCCATAAGATCCTACTTCTTAACAAATTGGGAAAATATTTTTAAAGTTAAAGGTTCTGACAAAGGTCTCATTTCCAAAATATATAGAGAACTGACCCTAATTTATAAGAAATCAAACCATTCTCCAATTGATAAATGGTCAAAGGATATGAACAGACAATTCTCAGATGATGAAATTGAAACTATACCCACTCATATGAGTGTTCCAAATCACTACTGATCAGAGAAATGCAAATTAAGACAACTCTGAGATACCACAACACACCTGTCAGATTGGCTAAGATGACAGGAACAAATAATGATGAATGTTGGAGGGGATATGGGAAGACTGGAACACTGATACATTGTTGGTGGAGTTGTGAAAGAATCTAGCCATTCTGGAGAGCAATTTGGAACCATGCCCAAAAAGTTATCAAACTGTGCATACCCTTTGACCCAGCATTGCTGCTATTGGGCTTATATCCCAAAGAAATACTAAAGAAGGGAAAGGGACCTGTATGTGCCAAAATGTTTGTGGCAGCTCTTTTTGTAGTAGCTAAAAACTGGAAGATGAATGGATGTCCATCAATTGGAGAATGGTTGGGTAAATTATGGTATATGAATGTTATGGAATATTAGTGCTTTGTAAGAAATGACCAGCAGGAGGAATACAGAGAGGCTTGGAGAGACATCAACTGATGCTGAGTGAAATGAATAGAACCAGAAGATCGCTGTACACTTCAATGCTGTATGAAGATGTATTCTGATGGAAGTGGATATCTTCAACATAGAGAAGATCCAACTCACTTCCAGTTGATCAATGATGGACAGAAATAACTACACCCAGAGAAGGAACACTGAGTAGTGAATGTAAATTGTTAGCACTACTGATTATCTACCCAGGTTACTTATACCTTCAAAATCTAATACTTAATGTGCAACAAGAAAATGGTATTTACCCACATATATTGTATCTAGGTTATATTGTAACATATGTAAAATGTATGGGATTTCCTGTCATGGGGGGGAGGGATTAGAGGGAGGGTTATATATATATCTGTTCTTTCTATTTCTATTCCTTAAACTTAGGATTTATATTTTATGGTTATTTTTAAAAAGTCACACTTTTTAAAGGATTAGCTTAAAAATGACTACTTTTAGGATTCTTATTCACTCTCAACATCTTGTCCATAGTATATGGGACAATAAAAATCTGTAGTTTGATAAGACTGCTCTGTTATGACCCACATACTTGGCTTCCAAAAGGAGAAACCAGACAGCGATGCCACACCAAAACTCCTAGAGACACCAAATTTCTAAAAGGTCGAGTTATAAACTTCGACCTATATTCAAGTATGTAATTTTGGGGCCCCTCTTAGTAATTTGTCCCCATTGTGATTTTTTTTTTGGCCATCCCTGTGATAATTTACTAGTGAAAAAAAGTGAATTTTAAAATGATAACAGAGGCAGTTAATGGTTCAGTGGATAAATTAATTGCCCTGGACTTTAGATCTCAGGTCAAATCTGGCTTGAGAAGCTTCTTAGCTATATACATTTATATATATAAAACATTTAACTCCGTTTCCTCAATTGTAAACTCTAACAATTATTGTGAGGATCAAATTAAATGTGTGTGTGTGTTTTTTTTAACTGCTCAGCACAATACCTGGCACATACGTGAAATATAATATTTGTTTATTTCCTTCCCTTAACACTTACTGACAGTAAAGACTTCTAATCAGTCATATCTATTGTTACAGAACATAATGACAAAATTTGTTTTTCACCAAACATAACAAGATAATGTACAAAACCTGCTTTATTAACAATTCTAAAGTACTATGTAAACACAAGATATCATTAGCCTATTTCCAGAATTGTTTACTCAGACTCATGAAAATCTTAAGTTGTAACAAAACTTAGAATGGATTAGAACAAGTTAGTCTACATTTCATGTTTTAAAGTTTAACAGTAATTGACATTTGTATGAGGATCAAATGAGCTATAATGTGTACAGCATTCAACAAATCCAAAGCCCTATATAAATGTTAGCTAAAATTACTCTATTCAATTAAAACATTTATTAAACACCTATTATCTTCAGGACAGTGTTGAATGATGTGGATACAAAGTTTTATAAAAATAAGACATACCTCTCCTCAAGGACCTATACTATTGGGGGCACATAAAACATACAGAGATAAGTAAATACAAAGTACATACAAAGTAACTTCAGCACTAACAAGTGGAAGAACATATTAATATGCTGCTTTTTAAGCCATGCTTCCAAGGTACAGATTTTTAAAAATGAAAGCAAAAAAAAGTATGAAACCCAAATCTGGCCGTTTTTCTCAGTCATTAAATGTTCTGATCTCACCTAGTTAGACCATTGTGTCTAAAACACAAAGCTCTACCACTACCTTAAGATGTCTTTCCAGAGTTCTCCCTCAATTACTTTGTATTTTAGCAACCTTATATTTCAGATTCATTCTTCAAATTTATAACGAATATCTCTCAACAAAGGCTGTAAGCTACACAAGCTTGAAACAGTTCCATTTTTTTTTTGTCTTTGTATAACCTCAGTATTAAGCATACTGACTGGCATATAGGCAATGAATAGACACTTGCTGATTAATTGAAAGATGATATCCCAATAGGATTTAACATGATATGCAAAACTAAATATGACTGGAATGTAGGTGGAAGCAAAACTAGCAAGCTTTAAATGCCAGATTGAGGCCTTTATTTTATCCTAGAAGAAAATGGGAACCATTAAATAGCAAGAGATAGAGTTAAATTTGTGTTTTAGAAAATATTTTATTTGGCAACTGTATGGAAAAAAGATCTGGGGTGACAGTACAAGCAGGGGACAAATAAGTTATAGCAGTAATCCATTTAAGCAGTAATGAATATTACAAAGGACGGGGATGGTGTACAAGAAATGTTATGTTGGAGAATTGCTATATTTAACCTACTAAAATATTTAACCTATATGTATTGCTTGCAGTCTTGGGGGAGTTTAGGGAGGTTGTGAGGTAAGGGAGAAAAATTTGGAGCACGAAGTCTTGCAGGGATATGTGTTGAAGGCTATCTTTATCATTTATTTGGAAAAATAAAATAGTACTGAAGAAATGTGAAATGAGATTCTTAACCTGAACTTGTTTTTTATTTAACACTCCAATGTAATTTATCTTCTTTACAATGTCCTAAATACTCGATACTTTAAAAAACATTTTTTCTGAGAAGAGATCTACCTACAGGTTCACCAAAATGCAAGAGTTCCATGACACAAAATGAGTTAAGAATCATTGTTGGAGTAAAGGTAGGATCAACAAAGACTGGAAATGTATTGCAATATAGAGATGAAGGGGAAAGAAAAACTCTATAAAGTTGTAAACCTGGTGGATGGAAGGAAAGAGGGAAAAGCTTGGAGTAAGGATGGGCTGGGTAGGTGGGGAAAGAGCTCCTTGAGGGCAGGGACTATTCTTTTGCTCCCTTTTGGTATTTCCAATGTGTAACACAATTATTTGACACATAATAAACACTTAATATTTATTGATTGATTAGAATCCCAAAAGCATTTTAATATATTCGATGTTTTGACCTTTACAACTGTTAGGTAGTGAAGATGAGTAGTATTATTTTCCTCCTTTACTAAGAGCTAAGAAAGATTATCTGCCCATTCTCAACAGTAAGATTTCAGACCAATTCTACATGATTCTAAGTTTAGCATTCATTTTATGCACTCTACCACATTCCCTTTCTATTTTCTTCATAAACCAGTAAGGTAATCAGTGTAAGATTTCTCATGTTCATATTACTTTTAAATTCAAGTCTACAGCTTTTTGTCCTATTCCAAGCAAACTGTCTGCATGGAACTCAATCAAGGTAGTTTTCTGGACTGTACCATCAAATGAAAAAAAAAAAAAAAAAAAAAAAAAAATTTAGTCAATCTGCAACTACTTTCCCCCTCTATACAAGTAAAAAGAAGTCTAAAACCCACAGTGAATACTCAAATTCCTAAATGGAAAATGTATGGTTAAAAAAAAAAAAAAAAAAAATCAAACTAAAATCTGAAATACAATAATTTGGCCCAGACAACCTCAAAAATATCTTGATCACAAGGACATCTATGTTGTACTAGGAACAACCAATACTGATACTTTATCGCTAAATTAAATTCTTTCAAGGTGCAATAACTTTCATTAGCCACTTGTATGTTATTTCATTTTGCATTACAATTTCTTGAAGTGTCTTATCTTCCCATTTTTATTTAGGAAATGTTGAGATATGAATAAATCTCTAGGTGATAAGCAAAAGATAGAGAAGTACAGCTAGAAAAGGTCATCCACCCTAGCACCTTTAGGGAAGAAGAAATTACTTGCTCCAGGTGATGTAAGTAGATTCAGTTCAAATTCAAGTATTCAGATTCCACATTCAGCACTCTTCCCATTATTGTCAAAATATGTGTTTTCAGCGCATAAACAGAGAGTTATCCACACCTTATTCCTACAAGGCACTGATAATTTCAAATTTAAAAATATGTATTTTTAAACACCTTAATTATAACAATTATATCTGAAAACATGGATCAGTAAAAGACAGACTTATAACAGACCTACAAGTTTCACTGATATACAATTTTTGCTTTGCTATTTCTAAGACTACAATGAAAATTTGTGTAATTTATTCTTGCAAATGATTCAACAGCTAAAATCGTCATAATTGGAGAATTTAATACTGCATTTTTTTTCTCTTACTGTATAAATATAACTTGAACAAAAATCATTGCTAATGCATAGAAGACCCTTCAAGAATTAATTAAAAAAAAAAAAACACCCTAGGATAATTCAATAACATCTTCCTTATTTAACTCCCATCAAGTATAATTACAACTCTTAACTAATTCTCATACACAACTATAAATTTGAAAGAACGGTTAATGACAAAGATATTCTAAAGATACTTTAAATACAGATGCTGTCACAATTTAAGTATTTCTCAAAAAGCAGGGACTAATCTTAAGTTTTATTCACAGAACCTCAGAGATAAAACCAGGTTGGTTCCCACCCCCCCAAAAATTTAATGTTTATTTTTCAATAAAATCCCATTCAAAGTCTAGAATTTACTCTTACATTCTTCACTCTTACATTATTCAATTTATCAATCTGTCCATTCCTTCTAAAAAGCATTTAGGCCATTCTCAAGCTTAAAATAAAAAATGTTGCATTTTGTAACATTTTAAAAATTTAAAGATGCATTATTCTGAATTGTCAGTCAAAAACCATTGTTTTAAATAAAAACTATTCTATTTTTCAGAATTTGAGAAGAATCCCTATTGCTACTGTTATTCCATTACAACAATATTCAATACAGAAGAGAATAATGAACTCAAAATACTTTTCCAAAAAACTTTTATAAAGCAAATCTTAGCAAATCTAAGAAAAAGTAGTTTCCATTCTAAAGACAGCCAACACTACTGATATTAGACATATTTTAACTTACAAAAATATAAAGCAAAACAACCTAAGCAGCCTAATTCTAAGCCCTTTATAAATTCTAAAAAATAAGTAGGCTGTACCAAAAAATTCACTTTAAAAACAGCCACCACAAAAATATCATGTTTATAAGCAAACTGGACTTCAGTTAATCACAGAGCCATTTAGGAAAGACAGATAACTCACTCACTAGCCTTAAAGTATTTACTACGTCCTCAAAAATCAAAAGATAACTTCTCAATTCACAAAATACTGGATTCCATTTTAAGTAAATTAAATTTCTTTTAGAGTCTCCTTTTCTTTTGATGATTCATAAAAACAGTCAGAACCTAATTGTAGAAACATAAGCACTTACAAGCGAAACAAAATTAAATGCCTTGCAACAAGAAACCGAACAGAGGCTGGTCACGGGTCCCAAAACACTCTCGCATTCCAGAGATTTCATCTTTAGGAATACATTTTTCCCACCTCTCCAAATCCAGCAAAACCCTCAGGCCCCTCTCTCCACCAACAAATAAGCATTCCAAAAGGATAAGTGGAAATTAAGAAATCCAGGGAAAGCGCATCGCAAAAGGGATGTGAGGTCAAGCTGACTCGGCTCAGGCATCGGGGCCCGACCCGCACAGCCCACCCATGTCCTGGCCTAGGAGTACGCCTCTATCCCTCGAAGGGCATCGCGGGTCCCTAAGCCCACGTGAGGGATCTGCAGAGAATGAAGAAGACCTCGGGCCCAGGGAACGGGAGAACCAAGGCCAAGGCCCTACCCAAGGAGGGCTGGGCCTCAAGCAGATGCCGCGGGGATGAAGGTATGGGGGGAGAGGGGCCAAACCGGGCCATTACCCTCCCCCCGGCCCCGTCACTGCCGCTCACCCAGGGCAGCAGGCGGCGGCTGTTCCCGGCTGGGCGCCTCCCGCCGCAGCACAACCACAGTCACAGCGGCCGCCGCTGCTTCCTCCTGCTCACTTTACAAAATGGCGGAGGCAGGAAGTGCCATCAATCTCAGCCCGCCCCCTGTCCCCCTCCCTCTCCACAACTTGGGTCCGGCGTTCTCCGCGCCCCCAGACCGGCCCCCGAGCTTCCAGCACAGACACGCACCCTCCCCCGTCCTACGCGGCCGGCGCAGACCCGGGCGGAGGTCCCCCCTCACGTGCGCCAACGGCGGCGAGCAGAGCTGGAGGGAGGGAGCGAGGGGGAGGAGACGCCGCTTACGCCAACGGCGCAGCGACGAGCGGGGAGACCTCCCCTTACGCCAACGGCGCAGCGCCCGTCCCGGGCGACTGTGCGCAGGCGGCGCAGAGTAACCCCCGAGCCCGACCCGCTGCGCAGAGGACATAGCGGGGTTCAAGCACTCCCGTTATGAAGGCATGCCGTGCGGCCGCAGAGAGCCTAGAATGAAACTCGCTGAGTAAGAGGGTCTCCCGGTCCCCCCTTCCCGTGCGGCGTCCCAGGGTTCCCCTATCTCCCCCCCGCCCGCGTCCCCCCGCCCCTCGGCGGCGCTGCGCAGATGGCGTAGGTGTGTTTGGCGCACTAGTCCTATTACGCAATGCAGGTTACGTTGGCAGGAGGCGTAAGTAAATGTCTAGAATCCCACAACCTCCCCCCCCAATCACTCGGGACCGCTTCCTGGCCAGACCCAGCTGAGCTTAGCGGCCTTGTAGTAGCTCCCCGCCTGCCTGCTTCCCGCGCGCCGTCCTTCAGTCGTCGGTACGTGCCTCCCTCCCTGAAGGACAGATACATTCGCCTCACCTGGGACTAGGCCGCACACTGCCGCCGCCTCTGCCGCCGCCTCCTCCGAGCTGCACGGCGCCGGGGCCCAGCCCCGCGGCCGAGGAGCGCGGTGCCCGGGAGCCGCCGCTGCTGCCGCCTCTACTTGCACACACAGGGCCCGGGCCCAGGCCCGGTCCCCCAACTCCACGGGTACCTCCGGGAGCCGCTGTTTCAGCTCTCGGGAGCAGGAGCACAGAACAAACAGCTCCGCCGCCGCCGCCGCCGCCGCCGCCGCCAGCGCTCTGCCGTCACGACGTACGTACTCGCGTACGCGCACGTCGTCGCTTCACTTGGCCACGCCCCTCTCAAGTCGCGGACCCCTCGAGGGCGCGCTTCTCCCTGCCCTCGCGCAACTGTTCTCTGTCGCGTCCGCAAGTCGACTGACTGCGCATCAACTCCTGATTCCGCGCGCAGAGTGAGGGAAGAAGGGAGGGAAGTAGCGAGTGAAAGAAGGTGGGAGCGTAAGACCCTTTCAGCGGGTATGAGACTGCCCTGCTGGGAAGAAATGAGTGAAGAGCCAAAAAACCCAAAGGGCGGGTTCAAAACAGCCGCGAAAGAGGAGAAGGGAAGTGATGAAGGGGCAGGAAGGAAGAACTGGAACTTCGATCGAAGAGGAAAGAAAGAGAGAAGGGAAGAGGGGGGAAAAAGGAGGAGGAGGAAAAGAAAGGAGAGAGCAAGAAAAGAAATTGAAGGACAGGAGGGAAAGGTGGAAGGGAGGGAAGAAAAAGGGAAAAGGAGAGAGGGAGAAAGAAAGAGAGGGGTACAAAGAAAAGAAGGTTAAGCTGGAGAAGGAAAAGAATGGGTAGAGAATGGGGAAGGAATAGGGAAGAATTAGAAGGGGAAGAGAAGGAAGAGACATCCTGGGAGAAATTCAGAGAGAAACTTAAGAAAGGAGGATAAGGAAAAAGAGATCCAGGGGAGAAATGAGAAAGACGGGATAAAAAAATAAGAGAAATGAGCAGGAAGAATGAAGTCAGAAGAGAATTGAAAAGTAACAAGGATGGAGGAGGGGGAAAGCAGAGAGAAGCAGTTTTTTGAACAGTAGGTGGGGATAGGGAACAAGAGGGAAGAAGGAAGAAGAGACTTGGTGGGTGTATTAGGCAAAAGTGATAAGGAAAGGAAGGAGAGGACCATAGTGGGTAAAGGGAGGGAAGGATTGACCACAATGGAATTTTAATTAGTTTTTAAATTTTAGTAAATTGAAATTTAACATGAAAACATATTTCTCCTTAATCTGTTTAAAATACATTGCTTGAAAAATAGAAATTTAATTTAAAAAAAATTTTAAACTGATTGAGAGAGGAGAGGGAAGGAAGGGAGGAGAGAGGGAGAAAAGAGGTGAAGAAAGTAGAGAGAGGAGATAGGAAAATAAGGGAGAAATGAAAGGAGACAGGAAAGGAGAGGGAGATAGGGAAAGTGTTCTGGGAGTGTTACTAGCTACCGGGATTCTTTCCAGTATTGTATTAGAAATGATGTTAATTGAATTTGGAAAAGATGTTTGCTTTTTGTGGATAGAAATAAATAGAAAGTAGGGGAAATGGTATTTTGTAAACACATGCATGTGAGGAAACTTAGCAATGAAAGGGATAGAGGAAGAAGGTGAAGCATTTATTTGAATTAAAATCAAGGGAGACAAAAACAGAAGTGGTTTGGATGAATTTTGGAACATCACAAACCTTGTGAGAAAGCATAATTAAAAACAGTGATGGGGGACTTCACAGTAATTGTGCTTTACAGATGCTATAAGGTTATTTGTCCAAAGGAAATCAAATATAATTTCTTGTTGTCCTTTAAAGATAGAAGAACTAAAGAATGAAAACTACTTTGGAAAAGATTTTTCAATAACCAGAAAAACTGCTGGAGATCAAGTCAAATCAAATTAAATGGCCTGCTTCATGCCAGACACTATACTAAATACAAAAACAACCCTTGCCCTCGAGAACCTCACAAAATAATGGGTAGAGACAAGCTATAATGCAAGATTACATGGATGTCTAAGTCATCAAATCCAAAGTGAACAGGTTATGTTGCTCCCACACACACTCTTCATCCAGTCCCAGTTCCCCCGTCCATAACCAAGGAGTCATACTGGATTCTTCACTATCTCTTTCTGTCTCCTGACATGTTATCTGTTGCTAAGGTCTGTCAATTTCACCTTTGCAATATCTGTGGAATATACCCCTTTCCTCTGATACTGTTACCACTATGGTGGAGGCTCATTGTTTCATGCCTGGACTATTGGAAAAGCATGCTTTTGAGCCTATCTGCCTCAAACCTCTCCCCACTCCAATACATCCTCCATTCAATCACCAAAGTTATTTTTCTAAAGTGTTAATCTGACCATGTCACTTCCCTTCTCAAACTCCTGTGGCTCCCTATTGCCTCCAGGACACAATAATTTTTGTTGGGCATTCAAATCCATTTATAACTCAGTCCCCTCCTATTTTTACAGTATTCTTATACCTAGCTTAACTTTTCAATGTTCTCTGTTATAGACTGACCATGCCAAACTTGCTATTCTATGAACAAAACATTTTTTCGCTGGGCTCTGGTTATTTTCTCTGCATCACCATTTGTTTCCTGTTTTTAGAATGTTCTCCCTCCTCATTTCTGCCCCTGACTTCTTTTAAGTCCCACCTAAAATCCCATCTTCTACAAGGAAGCCTTTCTTCATCTCACTAATTAGCTCTCCTAATTTCTTATTTTCCTCGGTATAGCTCATTTATACATATGTGCTTATTGCCCTCATTAGATTGTGATTTCCTTGAGAGTAAGGAAGGTCTTTATTTCTTTCTGTACAAAATTATGGCAGGATTCTGTCACAATTGGCAAGATGATTGGGTCATGCAGAAGAGTTATCAACCAGCTTATCAACTTTTCCTTTCCTTCTACTTTGTCAAACAGAATGATCCTTTGCCTAAAATGGACCAGATAAAATGAATAATAGAGGGCTGGTCCCCAACCAAGATCAGTTTTGAGAATTGGCAGATGCAATTATTGAGTCAGTGGAAACATTTTTCTTTTCTTTTTTCTTTTTTTTTTTTTTTTTAAAGAAATTAATGGAGTCTACAGATTATAAGTTAGTTGGCGTAGCTTCCATTCCTGGTACAATTTCTAAGCACAGTAGCGGGATGGTTTATGAATATATTTAAGAGTTATGATCACAGATATCTAACATAGGTTGACAAACAGGTCATTCATGAATTCTCCTTTCTTGTTTTTGAATTATTAAAAACAACTAAGAAAACTGGAAATAGGTCTGATGAAAAATATTATCTTATGTTACATACTGTACTTGATTCCACATATTAGTTCCAAAGGGACAAAAAATATCTAAGTATTAAAAGGTTACACTAAATAAAAAGGAATAAAGCATAAAAGACAAAATTGTCCTGCTTATATACAATGTAAGAACTTTAAGGCAAATGAAAATAATACATTGAGGATCAAAAGAAAATTATAATGTTGGGGGACAGGGAGGATTCTTTGTATAAAATATTTGTTGTTTTCTCTAGAGGTAATTGACACTAACATGTGAGACTGAGCCATTCCCCAAACAAACAAAAAGGAAATAAACCAAGGGATTGCAGAATAGCTCAAAAACTATGATATATGAATATAAAGGAACATTATTGCACTAATATTGATACATATATAGCATCCAGTGAAATATAGTGTATGAAGTGACTCAATATGTTGTGTACAACAATGTAAAAACAATATAGACAACAACAAAACAGATACTGTAATCAATGTTAGCATTAGATCATTGTTAAAAATGTTTAAAAAAGGAGGGGGGACTACTTTGCCTAGAATTCTAAATGATATTTCAGGAAACTTTTGTGTGTGTATATGTCTTGTGGAGGTTGTTTGCTTTTTTATTTATTTATTTTGGTGAAGTGTATTACATCAGACAATAAAATCAGTCTAAAAAGTTTTAAGATACGGGCATGGTAAGTGAACTAAACCTCCTTTTGCTTTTTGACAGAATTTTTGAGTTAGTAGTCTATCAGCATTTATAAAATGCAGCTCTATTTTAGTTACGCATTTGAAAAAAGTCCCAGTGTAGTGGAAAAGATGGAGACAAGTCAAAAATTATGCACATAGGCAGATATGAACATTCCACTCCATTAGAGCATAAACAACTACTCTTTCAATTAGGCCATTAAACGAGTTTGTATCTAATCATAATGTACTCCAACACACACTTTTTTTTTTCTTTTTCACAAGAATATCATGATATACTTTGAGTACTCTTTGCAAAAACCTATGTGATATCTATGGGATTCCTCTAGTTTCCTAGTTTAGTAATTGTATGAAGAAAAGGAAAAGTTTGCATTTTATATGACAAAGCTATATTGGTTCTTTATGACTGGTTTCTTTAGATATTCATGGTCAGAATGGACTCTGAGGAGTGACTGTGAACATGAGTAGATAAATCAAAATTAAAAATCAAAAAGCTTGATCTTGTGATACATGGGAATGTTACTGGGAATCCTTTGGGCACATATCTTGACCTCCAAGGGAAGATACTGTGTTCTCTACCACAGTCTGGCTATCTACATTTTCCCACTGGATTCTAAGTTTTCCCTAAGAGCATAATGATATGTGAAGTGCCTTATGGCCACAATTTGGGAAGCAGTCCCTGTGGAGAAGGAAGGTGTCCATCATTCCTACAAAAAGCCAGCTTAACTGAAGCAGCAGGGCACTCTGAGAACAAAATAGAAAGTGGCATATGCTAGAAAAATTCATCTATCATTTTGGCCACTTTCTTAGGCTGTAATGAAGACAGTCTAGAGCCCTGAACCCAAGGGCCTTGGGAACATTCATCATCCTGGGAAGTGACCCCTTTGCAGATACATCCTGGACTTGTTTGTACTGGTGGTGACAGAGTTACTGAAAACCCAGAAAAGAGAGATCTTGCTAACGGAATACTTGGCAATATCAAATGGCTCAGCATCAGAAATTGGCAAAATTTAATTGGAAATATTAAAGATTTTACTTTACTACATGTTGTTGCAACGTAACTAAGGGATGTTTTGTTTTGGCATTTGGGGTTAAGTGACCTGCCCAGGATCATGCAGCTAGGAAGTGGTAAGTTTCTGAGGCCAGGTCCTCCTGACTTAAGGGCTGGTGCTTTATTTACTGTGCCACCTCGATGCCTTCCCCCAAAACAAAACAAAACAAAACAAAGACTAAGGGATGTTTCTGTCTTGCAGCAGAAACCTTTTATTTTTGCATTTAATAGTATTTTTCCCCATTACATATAGTTTTCAACATTCATTTTTGTAAGATCTTGAGTTCCAGATTTTTTTCCCTTTCAAAGATAGCATGTAATCTGATATAGGTTATCCATGTACAATTATGTTAAATACATTTCCATATTAGTCTTGTTGTGAAAGAATCAGAAAAGGGAAAAATTACAAGGAAGGAAAAAAAATTTTAATAAGTGAAAATAGTATATTTTGATCTGCTTTCAGACTCCACAGTTCTTTCTCTTCAAGTGAATGGTATTTTCCATCACAAATCTTTTGGAATTGTCTTGGATTAATGTCTTGCTGAGAAGAGCTAAGTCTATCATAATTGGTCATTGAAAAATGTTGCTGTTACTGTGTACAATGTTCTGGCTCTGCTCACTTCATTCAGCATCAATTCATGCAAGTTTTTTCAGGTTTTTCCAGCAGAAACCTTTTGTGTGTGTTGTCTCCCCTACTAGAATGTAAGCCCTGAGAGACTAGGTAATGTCTTCTTTTGTGTCCCCAGCACTTACCAAATAATACTTTTTGTACATTCTAAATACATATTAATTCATTCAGTAAACAAAATTTGAATTAGATAGTTGTATTCAGTTTTGGTATATGAAAGTTGAAGTAATCTTAACACAGAATTTGGAAGAGAACATGTTTAAACATGCTTTAAAGGGCAGCTTAGTATCTTAGAACAGTTTGTGAAATGAAGGTTCAAAGGATGAGTTCAAAAGGTAAGAAGACAATAGAGCATTAATTTTCTTATCTTGATGCTTGCTATATTCTAGAGTAACTGAATCTGGGTCATCCTTCTGGGCCTTGGTGAAAAATTTAAGCCCTACTCTACCACTCATTTTTGTCATCCTTAATCTATATAACTTATTCACATATTTCAGATAGCATTTTTGGGAGATATTGTAAAAACAGTACTAAACTGGGAAGCTAATTCTAGCTTTTTCATTAGATAGCAGTATCTTTTGACAATTTACTTAACCAGAATTGATCTGTTTCTTCATTTTTTAAGGTGTGTGTGAAATGAGTTACCTTAAAGGTTTGAAATTTTGTGTAAGCCTGCTAATCCAGTGTTACTGTTAAAAGAGTAGAATTAGATGTACATCTTGCTGGACAGATAGCTAATTTCCGTTAATTAAAGCGTAATTACCTTCTCGTGTAAGGGATTTTTATAACATCAGAGAAAAACTGCAGCCCTTTATGGTCCCTTAACTTATCAGTTATTAACACTATTATTAAAATGTTCAGGAATTTTTGGTGACTGTATAAACATAATGAAATCTCTTTGCATTTGCCACCCAGTCTGCAAATGTACTCACTTTCATCCACCAATTTTTTAATTCTCCTGTTAAGGCCTGATTTCAGATTGGTACCTTCCCAAATCTCCAGCTGAAATATTTCTCAGGTTTTCCTAAAGCACATGCTCTGCTTTTCCTCTTCCTCTGTTACTCCCAACTTAGTTTCCATGTATCTATTTGCCCCAGTTAAATATATTTTTCCTGAGAGCATTAATTATCATTTTTAATTGTATTTATACCCTCAGTGTTTTATACTTATTTCTGAATTGACTTAAAATTATATAGACAATTTATTCAGAATAGGCTACAAAGACTAATTTCCTTAGTGGATAAAAATAACATTAATAAAGCATTTACTGACATAACTACATACCAGGAATTATGCTAAATGCTGCATCTGAAAATAAGACTGCTCTCAGAACTTGCATTCTACAAAATAAAACTATAAAGGAATGCTAGAAATGGAGTGTAGGTAGATGGTATAGAGATGATTACAAAGTGGCATGGAGATCTGAATCTAAACAAATTGAAATACAAATTCATTTAGCCCACTGTTCCAGAGGCCAAAAGTCAACTAATTCTGACCTTCCAATATCATCATTCTCTATATACTTCTTTACTTTAACTGTACTCCATTGTGGTGTAGATCTGCCAGCAAGATCTCAATCAAATAAAACTTGTAACTAATACTAGCATGAAAAAACTTTTCATACAGCTCTTGATGCAAAATATTACATGAAACATTTGAGAAATCTTTCACTAAAAAGTAAAGAAACTGTTTATTATAAATAATTTACATTTATACAGCTCTTCAGCTTTCACTGCCCTATGAGATGGATAGTTCTTAGCATTATTCCTACTAAGAAACAGACTTAATTAGATTAATTAACTTGACCATAGTTACACAATAAGTACCAAAGGCAAGATTTGAATCCATATGGTTTTTTCCATTATAACAGGCTATCTCCTATAGCCATGGAAGTCCCTAATTTGGAACAAAAAACAAACAACTAACATCCAAAGGTTAAAAGTGAGACAGTTTACTGGTAAGGAAACCATTGTTACCTATTAATGTTTTTCAGAGATATATTTGCAACTCCAGGATTTGTTTTTGTATTGCAGTGGATCCAGACATTTTTCTTGATAAAACCATGTGGACTAATCTTTTCTTACACTATCAAGTATTAAGGAAAAGTTAATAGAAATCTAGTATTTCCACTTCTTGCTTACTGAATAATTATTTATCTTTTATATTGTTTAACTTGTCACTTGTTTCAAACCTTATTCTTCCAAGTAGGTGATAAATTATAAGAAAAAGGATCACTTTCTATTCTTTGTATCCTAAACAGTGATTTGCATATAGATATTCTATAGTCATTACTAATGAATCATTTTACCTCCCTTCTTTTATGATTTAGAAAATTATTTGGAAAGTTTTCATTCCAGGCAGTCAGAACATATCACAACTGGTAATCTTTCCAATGAGCAAAAATAATTCTAAATATTATTTAATCATTCCAAAATTTACATAAGATTAATAGTTCTGGATTTGATTCCCAGAATTGGTCAAAAAAGATGAGTTTGACAATTGGTTGTTTTAATTTCTGCTTTCAAATTGGTAGAATCTCTCATATAAAGAAATAAATCCCCCAAGAGAGAAAAAAATGAAAGCGATCTATTTGTATGAAAACAATTTATAACAGTTCTTTTCATAATAGCCAAAAATAAAACTTAAGGGAGATGCCAACTGTTTGATATGTCCACATAAATTATGGTATGTAAATGTAATGGAATATTGTTTTGCTAAAGAAATGATTAATTTCAGAATCTATAAAAAGATGCAGTGAAGGGAGCACATATAGCATAAAAATGAACTTTTGAACTTTGAGCAATACAATTATAAACCACAAGTCCAGAGGACTTTAAATCCACTCCTACCAGAGAAACAATGGAACTAAATGAGACATTTTTGGAAATAGCCCACGTGAGGAATTATTTTGCTTTGGATTATGCATATTTGTGACAAGGTTTTTCTTTTTCTTTCAATGAGACTAATAAAGGCAGTGGGAAAAGATAAGTGCTTTAAAAAAAAAAGAAAGAAATGAACACATCAGGAGCTGTATTTAGTGAGGAAACTGTCAAGTTTTATTTTGAAACGATGCTTTTTAATTGAAGGTCAAAAGGAGAACTACAGTTTTATTATTTCTTAAGAAATGTACAACTTTGTGCAATCTTCAACTTAAAACAAAAGGATGTAGAAAGCATAGCATAACTAAGCAAATCTACAAAATACACCAAGGAAACAGCCCTGATGGGTTCCTTCCTGAAATCCCATGTCTTCCAGCAACATACTTGAATGTTGCATCCAAAGAAAAATCATCCACGGATTCTATAATAGTGCCCAATAAATCATCTTCACACACACACAAAAAAACCCAAAAAACCAAAAAACCAAACTTATTCTACCACAATCTCGTCTTCTGATTCTGCACCAAAGTTTTCTACGTTGGCTTCTTTTTCGTGAGCACTGACAGATCCCATGCTGTCTCCTTCTTGATCTAGCTCTCTGTTCTGACTGCTGTCTTTGCTGGTTCCTACACATGTATTCCCATTCTCACATGTTATTTTGCTGACTATTTCTTTTTCCAATGGTTGGCTGGAAATATCACCATTTCTAGACTCACTAGTATCAACAGTGTTTTGTCCTTTGGTCCTCACTTCACTGTTCTCTTGGGGAGCTATTATTGCTTCTTCTCCATCAACTGCCCTGACTGCTGCAGCAATGACCTCTGCTAATACTGCTGTAACAACCTCTTCAGCAGTCTCTTCTCTGTCTTCATCTCCTTCAACATCTGGATCCACTATTTCATCTGTGAAAGGATCTTCACCCTTGGTGAATTAATAAAAACATTTAGTGACCTGTCATAGAAAGTACAATATAAAGAACAACTAGAAAACTTAAACTTAACAAACTTAAAAAACAACAACTTAAGAGATATTACTTTCTAAAACTGAACTAGAATAACATACAGTCCAAGCAACACTATATTTTTTAAAGCAGTTACATTAATTTAGAGAAAAGAACTTTCCCCCCAATAAACATACATCAACTCTTTACCCTCCCCCTCAAAAAAAATCTGAACAATTTCTTGTGAATTATATAATTATATAACTTTCCAGAAAAACTAGATGAAATAGATAAGTGACCTTAGGAAAAAACTGCAAAAACCTATACCTAATGGTATCATGGATAGATTTATATTATCCACTTGTCTTTAATAACAAAGACCATGACATTATGGGCATTATTAATAGACTTAAGGACTTTTGTTCTCAAAATATAGGAAGTATAAAGATTCTAAAAACATTTTTTCTTTGTTAACTTCATGTTCTGATCCTAAATTTGAAGGAAACTTTCCACTTAAAAGCTCAATTCTGAATCTGATTGAGTCATTATTTTTGCACATCCCATGGCATCCACACAAATGCTTTAGCATACTTAAAGGACTCTAGGAATTATTGACAAGAAATGAATACATACTTTAATACTTGAAGGACAGAAACAAGGAAGTCTTAATTCTTTAAATTGCAAAAACTGGACTTTCATTAAAAAGACTCTAAATTTCCCAGTAAATGTTATCAGGATGGGCATTCAATTGACAATGTGTTCCTTGAGCTTTTCTTTTCCATAAGCAAACTCTTTGAAAGTCTGTCTCTTCTAAATTTCAAAATTATTGGGAATTTAACAAAGTGAAGAAGTGGGATACTTTGGGATAAGTGGATAAGCTAAGCTATCCAGAGTAGTTTTGTTCTTGAGTTAAATAGGTAGCGAACTAAGTAACTAAATTTTTTTTTTATTATTATTAAGTTATAAACATATATAAAAACAATGTTCCCTCGGTGAATCCCTAAGATCTGCATGAATCACATTACTTACTACACTTGTGCACATGTAAAACCCAGATAAATAACATCTTTTTAGAAAATCCAAAAATTACCAAATATTGCATTGTGGGTATGTCTACATAATGCTTCTTTTTTCAAAAGATTTGTCTTACCCACTGACATGTCTTCCCCTGCCCCCACAAACCTTGAGGTATTTTTCAAGCATTTTCACTATATGTCTATTGTTCAAGACACTCTTGGCCACATGCAGACTTGTCTTCTTGAATTGTTCAGCAGCAAGCTACAGAGGAAAGCAAATATGGATTACTTTTGGAAACTTTCACTGAGGAAAAGGAAACAGATTATAGGCCTGCTATAAAAGATCTAGATTACAGAGATTCTGATCTGCATTGATAGAGGCAATCTCCTCACTAGGAAATCAATATACTAATGATATGACAAGTCTTATTTAGAGGCATCTAGGTGATACAACAGATATAGTACTGGGCCTGGAATCAGGAAGATGTATTAAAATCAAACCTTACACATTTAAGTATAATCCTGAGAGCAAGAAACTTCACTTCTGCTTACCTCAGTTAACTCATCTTTAAGATGGGGATAATAATTATCCCCTCCCAGGATTATTCTGAGTCAACGTGCTCACAGTTCCTGGGTTCTAATAGGCACTATACAAAATATTAGCTATTATCTAAAAACAAACAAACAAAACAACAAACAAAATAATCATTCTCCAGAGAAAGAAGCAGTACAATTTATTTGGATTCAGAAGGGCATGGTGGTATGAGCACTGGCCTTCTAGTCTGAAGATCTGGGTACAAATTGTTAGATATGCTCAGGCAAGTTGTTTAACCTCTGCTAGTTAGATTTTTCTTGTTTTACATTGGGGTGGAAAGGTGGTGGAGGAAGAGGTGAGAGAGAAGTTCTTAAGTAATCAAGACATGGAAGTTGGGATGTTAGGAATCTATACTGTCCAAGGTCAGCTCTGTGAATTACCATGCTGTGTGCTGCAAATACATGACAAAAGTGAAATAAGGGTCCATGCCGTTAGATACAACATATAGCATGCCTTAGGTCAGATTACCTATTACCAGAAGATGGGAAAGAATCTCTTAACTTTACATTAGGAAAATCCTCAAGTTCACAAATTTCAACTAAGTCTCTCTAAAATGTCAATTTCAAATGACAAGGTTAATTTAGAAAAATAAAAGCTCCCTTCCAACGTAATTCCTCAAAATAACCACAAGATGTTTTGATACTGAGAGTATGCCACAAGAATCAAGATTATCATCAACTTTATACCTTCTACACCACAATAGATGATTTCAGAATAGGGCAGGGAAGCACTTACACGGCGGTTGTGATTGTGGTCGGCAGAATAAAGATGCCGCTGAAGAAGATGGTGCTGGGCAGGAATTAACATGTCACAAGCCATACAATGTGCAGCTTCAATTCTCTTAAAAAAATGTTCTTGGCCAATTCCTGTAGATCCAAATGAGGGTTGTTTAATCATTGTTTATGTATTTATAATTATTCATTTATAGGGCTCTATTGCCACATGAAATTTGTAACCCTTTCACTTTCTATCCATCTTTCTCATTAAGCTTCTTGATGCCACCTAACTAAAGAACATTAGTTAAAGTTGTCTCATGTAAAATACGTACTCTTTTGGTTTCTCAAAAGATGTTTGGAAAATAAACAAATTTTCTCTATAATTGTTTCTATGTATTTTGTCTGCTAAATATGCGAACTATAATCATTTTTTAGCCTTTTAAATTCACTTTATCTGTGTTGAGGCTAACAGAAAATTTCTGAGTGTGTTAGATGTTATGATGCATATATGGATCTATCTCTACTTTCATTAAAGCCTCTCTCTCAACTCACCTTTGAAAGGGTCTGGTTTCTGCTTTACACTTTCCTTCTCAGTCAGTTCCTGACGACGCTTCTCTATTTTCTTATTCCTGTTCACAATGTATTCCTAGAAAGGTGGGAGGACAACATAAAGGGGGAAAGGGCAATTATGCATAAAAAAAGTTTCATTCAAAAGCTTTTTCACTACCTCTATGTCCAGCAATCTGGCGAAGTCTCATCTATGGACTGTTTCATAATCACATTTGTAAATTAAAACCAAACAAAAACAAAAAAAAAAAAAAACCCATACTGAAATTAGTTATCAGAATATGAAAAACAAACAAGCAAACAAACAAAAAAACAACACTCAGTTGGAGAATGCCAAGTTAAAACCCTAGCTTAAATATTTACATTAAACATGATGGTTTCCTAAAAAAGCAAAAACAAAGGCAGGTCATTTGGGTACTAGGAAAAGACATAAGATTTAGCACACCAAATTAATTTTTTTCTTTCTGCCCACCCTTTGGTATTTACAAAATTGAGACAAGCATTCAAGCAAATTTTGGGCATCAATAATCAACTGATGATCCTCTATGTTACACCTCACCTGTAAGAACTCCACAGTCTTGTCAGGTAGCTTGGTACCAATAAAACGCAGTGTATCTTTATGGAATTTGCTCTGTAGGTGCTTATGGATTTCT
Source organism: Sminthopsis crassicaudata (assembly GCF_048593235.1). Classification (NCBI taxonomy): domain Eukaryota; kingdom Metazoa; phylum Chordata; class Mammalia; order Dasyuromorphia; family Dasyuridae; genus Sminthopsis; species Sminthopsis crassicaudata. Next base: position 60,751,299 of record NC_133617.1, on the reverse strand, counting down.
TCATCTTTAAAACTGCGGAACTTGCATATGGAACAGGCAAATTGAATCCTAAAATAGAAAAGTAGCAAGCCTTTCAACAGTTGAATTTTCTTCCTATACCAGCAAGATATAAGTATTATTAGGACTGTAAGGCTACTACATTAAGAGGAGCTGAAGAATCTATGAAGATCTCTGGATAGTTTTCAGGGGATAACTTACATTATTAATGCTAACATAACAGCATAATTGAAGCTGCCTGATACAATGTCTTATTTTTCTACTCCCCTTTCTCCCCACAGCATCTAACTAAATTTTCTTGAATAATTTCTTCAGTTTGAATGCATACACAACAGAATGACCTTGGTAAAGAGGGAGAAGGAGAAACCAACTTCGAAGCCCCACCTTTGTTGATGTATAGTGATACTGATTTCAAAAGTGACATTTCTTTACCTTAGTTTTTCACTCCTAGCAAATGGGATAAAAAGTTAAAAACAAACAAAAAAACCCAGTATATTGAGAATATTATAAATTTAAAGCATTCTGGACATTCTGCTCATCCCTTGGCATAAAAAAGTTGCTCATTCCAACTCTGGTGCTACTGAGAACTAATGGAAAAAGTAGTTACAAAGTTCAAGTAATTTTTCAACTGAGCTGTTCAAAGACTTTTCTATTCTTCCCTAACATAATTTTTCCAACTGTTCCAAACCTCCACTTCAGCCCTAGAATATCATCTCTCTTTACTCTTCAAAAGAGTTTATTACTGAGAAAATGAAGACATTATTTCCCTACTTAATATGTCACAAACACTCTTCATCAACAGCCATTCTTTCTATTCTTTTGTTCAGTTTCCAAGGAATTAGTTTTGTCCTAGGGTCCAGGAAAGAGGCTTATTTGGCCATTGTATACATTGTATACATCTAAGAAATAAGAAAACCCATTGTATACATTGTATACATCTAAGAAATAAGAAAACCTACCCAATCATTTCCTTCTTATTTCTTCTTCAACTTCTACCAACTCCTTTCCTCACTAATTATAAACAGGACCAGGTCTCTCCTATTAGAAGACCTCTTTCTACTCTGGCATACCCTCAAGTATGTATGATTAAGAGTCCCATCCCATTTCAATCTTTGTAAAGCACTCAACAGATAGGATAAAAGGGAATGAAATGTATCCCAAAGATCAAAGGAGCTCAAAGTGACCTATACTTCAAGTATGAATCTAAAGAAATGTTTTAGTAAATAGGCAAACCTGAAGAAATGACTCTGCTTTTCAAATGTAGAAATACAAAAAAGGTAAACAAATATAGCAACTAACATCAACAAAGGAAACCATTAAGATTAGATTTTTTTTTCTCCAAAATACAAGGAAGAAAGCAGACGTTGAATAAGAAGTGACTGATTCTGGGGGAAAAGACCTGAAATATCATGAAATCTCTCAGAAGATCTCACCTACATATGAATCAATGTCTTTTATTTTTATTGGGACTAAGTTACAGAATTGGTGGACACATACAACTATAGGGGGAGAAAGAAGGTAAAGAAGAATACTTATGAATCTAAAGGCTAACAATGGGGGGAAAAACTATTATCCAAGGGAGGTATTGAAAGAGGGAAAAAAGTGCAGAAATCTTATTTTAGTGGTGGGAGGAGACAGCATTAAAGAATGATAATTATTTCTAAATGAGGCACAAAAGAAAAAGGGGAACTAGAAGACACGATCTAGAAGGCTAATGTAGAAACTAGGAGGAACCCAAAGCAGCTACCTTAGAGCTTTAATTCCAATACGAATGCAGAAATTAAAAAAAAGGAATAAGGGCCATGAATCAAAGAATAAAAGTCTATAATAGATATTAAGGGGAAATAAATAATGAGAATAAGGATAATAAATTCTTTTTAGTAAAAGGCATAGACAAATTTAAAAACAAAACAAGGTGGGATAAGGGAGCTTGAGGTGAGAATAATAACTGAAGAAACATTGTGCTGTGTTTAAAGGGGGAAAAAAAATCCTAATTGGGGGGGGATGACATTTTAGAGACAAATAGAGGAAAATATAGACCTAACTTTCATAATTTTAAGTGTGAATGGATTAAACAATCCACAAAAATGATAAAGAGTGACAGATCTGGTAATAAAACAAAATCCCAAAATTTGTTGCTCAAAGGAAACCTTAAAGAAAAAAAGAAAAGAAAAGAAAAGAAAATTAAAGTCTGGGAAAATTTTTTACTATGAATCAAATAAATCCAAAAAGACAGAAATGGCAATACTGTTATCAAACAAAACAAAAACAATCAGACAGCTATGGGGAAAAGAAGCAGTAGAGGAGAGAGATTGAAGCCAAGGAGAGAAATTAAGAGGCCATTGCACTATGCCCGATGAGAAGTGATGTGGAAGTGATTCCTGCTCCAAGTAGAACAGACTTTCATCTTAAACACCTTTCTTTCTCCTTCCATCTTCTAACCCTTACTCTGACATGGTAGCTCCTAGGAAAAGCATTTTCCTTTTTTCTCTTCTATCATATCCCTCAAATCAGTAACCAGAGGGAGAACTGAACTGCTTTCTATTCCCTACTACCATTTCTGCCCACTCTCCCAGCACAACCACCTTCACACTAGAAGTTACTACTATTCAAATTTATCATGCAATTCAGAACCTCAAAATTAAACTTGAGAACCCTTATAAGGAACATTATTCTATTTTCTTAATGAGTTAGGTGTCTGGTTTGCAGTCTCTCTTCCCTATCTCCTTGCCTGATAGGGGAATTTAACATACAAATCAATAGCTCCTAAGAAATCGTATTGTACTCTATTTCCATGATCTATTTTCCCACCCAGGTAGTGATAGTCACACCCCTGATGTTATCATTCACAAATGTTCCATTTCTAGGCACATGAACTTTGAAATGCACTTATCTATCTGATCATACTTTTTTCACTCCATCTTTTCCTATTGCTTACAATCTTAACCCTGTTGACACATTCATCATAAACTCCATTCCTGGCACTACTTTCTCAGACCAACAGTTCTTCACTGGCCATACTCTCTTCCCCACTACAATTTTATTATCTAATTTTAACTAGATTATAATTTCTGCAAGTAAAATATTCTAAAACTCTTCCACTCTCTTTAGAAATTGTTCCAAAGCTGCTACTATTTTTTCAAGTCTTTCTCAAGCTTCCAATAGTATACCCTCCCAATAATCTTTAAACTAAGAACCTCATCTCAGACATCACAGAAAAAAGAGACAATTTACCCAAAGCAGCAGCTCATTGCAGTCTCTCGGACATCTTTCCATATCTCCTCCTTCACTCTGGTTTCAAATAAATGGCCCTTCTTGCCAATTCAAAAACTATAATGTGTCTTTGATTTCTAAAATCTTCAATTCTACAGCAAACTGTCCCCACTATCATTCTGAATCACTCTATGACTATTTCCTACAAACATGCCCATCTTTGGCCAGCCTATCCCTGCTGGCTTTCTCGTACAATCCTCATCCCTTTTATGGCTCAAGTCTACACATACTTCTGTCATACTCTCTTCTCACCAGTCTAAACCCTCACGAGTAGTACTTCTGATCTCATTATCTAGCTGAAACTGCAGTCATCATCATTATAATCTTCTGGCTTTGTTTCAATTATGGACCTCCTTGACTTCTTTACACTCACTTCCTTCTGGATAGTCTCTCCTTTCCAGGTTTTATTTATACTGCTTTCCCTTGATTTCCACGATTCAGACCTTTCTCAACCTACCTTATTAGATTCTTAGCCAGATCCCATCACCTAGTCAAGGGCAGCCTCTGAAGTGACCTCCTCTATCCCTTTCTTTTCTTCCCTCTAAACTTCGTTCATTTATTTGATAGACCACTTTGGCAGCTTCCTGACATCTATGAACCCTTTCAAAGAATATGCTTTTAAAATGCATAAAATTAAATATAAAGAATTACAAAGGAAAACAATATCAAAAAGTAATTATCAAAAAAGTTTATGTTCCCCAGATTATGAATCTTTGATCTATACTACATTTGGTGACTTCTTGAGTTCTTATGAGTCCAACTGCATCTCTATGAAAACCATTTCCTGATCTAAAAGTTCAAGACGCAAACTTCTCAAATGGGACTACTGGAATAGCCTTAACTAGTCTCCCTGCTTCAAATCTATTCCCATTCCACTTACCCTCACCTTATGTGAATTTTAATTTTTTTCAAATTACATGAAATAAAAACTTTTTTTTAAAATTTTGAGTTCCAAATTTTCTTGCCCTTCTCTTAAATACCTCACTAACATGGCAAGCAATTAGATATAGATTATACATGTGCAGTCATGAAAAATACTTCCACATTAGTCATATATAGTAAAAGAATACAGAGATCAAAAGACAAAACCAAGAAAAAGAAAGCTGCACAATCATATACCACTTGTTCAGCCTTCTCCCATCAATTTCTAATTCTTTGTCACTACAAAAAGAGCTGCTACACATACTTTTTTGCAAATTGGTTCTCTTCTCCTTTCTTTGATCTCTTTGTGATACAGATCTAGTAGTGGTACTGATAGGTCAAAAGTTATGCAGTTTTATAGTCCTCTCTAAAATGCTTGAATCACTTCCCTCCCTGAACAGTGCCAATTTTTCCACATCTCCAATATTAGTCACTTTCCTTTTCTAAAAATATTAGCCAATCTGAAAAAAGATGGTTAGTACATCAGAGTTGTTTTCATTTGCATTTCTCTAATCAGGAGTCATTTAGAGCATTTTTCTTATGACTATGCACAGCTTTGATTTCATCTTAAAACAGTTTATATTCTTTGATCATTTATCAACTGTGGTTTTATGACCACTGTGGTTTTATAAACTTGATTCAATTCTCCATGTATTTGATAAACGAAGAGACATAGTTCACACAGCACTGGAACTAACTGTTCTTTATTAAGTCCTCCTGAATTCAAGGCTGGTACTCTATCCACTGCGCCACCTAGCTGCCCCTGTTCTTTATTAGGGATGTTAGATAAAAATTTCTTGTGAATCCATCTGGTCGTTGGGATTTTTCCTTAGGGAATTCATTAATGATTTTTCATTTACACTTATTATCTAAATATCTAATTACTGAAATATTTTATTTCCTCTTCTGAAAATCTGGACAATTTATATTTTTATAAATATCCATTTCATTTAGAATTTTTGATTATTGACACGCAGTTAACCAAAAGAGCTTGTAATTAACTTTCATTGATGAAGTCACTTTTTTCATTTTTGATGTAATTTTTAAAGTCAAATTAACAAAGATTTATATACATCTTATTCCCCCCCATAAAACCAGTTTTTAAATTTTAGTTCAACATTATCTTTACATTTTTTAATTTGTCCTTTAATTTGCAGAATTTCCAATTTAGTCTTCAATTGTCTTTTAACTTGCATTTTTTTCTACTTCTTTTTCATAATAAGAATTTCTTATTCTTTCTACTTATTGATCTCCTTTTTTTTTTTCTATGTTACCAATATAAGCATTTAAAGATGTAAAATTTTCCCAAATATAGTACTTTGGCTGCATCCCATAAAATTTGGCAGGTTGTCTCATTGTTGTCATTCTCTTTAATTATCATACCTATAATTAATACTTTGACTCTCATTCTTTAGAATTATTTAGTTTTCAATTAATTTTTAATCTGTTTTCATGGTCTTTTATTTAAATTCTTGTTGCAATATAATTTAAAAGGATGAATTTAATATTTCTTGCTTTCTACAAATAACTGAGATTTTTATGTCCTAAACATGGCCATTTTTCATGTAGGTATCATGTACTGCTAAGAAAAAAATATATTATTTTTTATTACCATTCCTTTTTTCCCCAGTAGTCTATCATAACTAGCTTATCTAAAATGCTGTTCAACTTTTTTCTTCATTTTTGAGTTAGACCTATCTGGTTTGGAAAAGGAAAAATTAAAAGTATCTTTTTCTTCCTATAACTGATTTAACTGGTACTTTCAAGTTGTATGCCATTAACATATTTAGTATTCATTGTGCCTTTCAGCAAAATTTAGTTTCTCTGCTTATTTCTTTTAATGAGATCTATTTTCCTGTTTTAGTTGTTTGGTTTTTTTCTATCAGGAATGCATGAAAGTCCTCTATTTCATTAAATATCCATTTTGCCCTCAAGGATTATATTTAGTTTTGCTGGCTAATTATTCTTGTTCATAATCCTAGCTCCTTTGCCTTTACTTCCCTTAATGAAGAAGCAATTAAATTTTGTGTTATCCTTACTTCAGTTCTATATTTAAATTGTTTCTTTTTTCTATTCCATTCTGGAATCTCTTTTAGGAGATAATAGATGAATTTCTTCAATTTCTATTTTCCCCTTTGGTTCTAGGATATCAGGATAGTTTTGACAATTTTTAAAAATACCACATTTAGGCCCTTTTTTTGAAAATCACTTTTAATACTACTTAAATTAAATTATCTAGATGTCTTATGAAGCCATAGTACAATTCTCATTTTTAAGGAATTATTTTCTTCAGTGAGCTTTTCCAACTGACCAATTTTGCTTTTTAAGGAGTTTTTCTCTTTAGCAGATTTTTCTGCCTCTTTTTATCAAAATGTTGACACTCTTCATTTCTTGAATCACTCATTTCTTTTTCCATTTTTCCCTGTTATCTTTTTTTTTTCTGATATTTAAAATTGTTTCTAAGCTCTTCTATTTGTTGGTTGCTCATTTTTCCTGCCTACTTCTTAATTTGATGTTCAAAGCTGGGCTCTGTTCCTGGAACAGAAGAGGCAATGTCTCAAGATTTAAGTTTTTATAATAGCTACAGGAAGTGGGGGTGGCAGTGTGCATTTTCAATTCTAAGTTAGGATGAGTTAAAGATAGCTTTGGTCATAGCACTTCTGGCCTGTGAGTAATCTTAAGTATTCTTCCACCTTGTAAATATCATTAGTTCCTACTTCTCTGGGAATACAAGAACCAGCATGCTAATAATGTTCTATTTTTTCTCTGGGACTGCAAAGTGGAACTTCAACAAAGTTCCATTAAAGGGTCCCCTAATAATCTTCTTCTGATCAGTAGTCTGACTGCCCCTCTGCAACCTGTTGGCTGAGAGCTGATTCCTCCAAAGGGAATCCTCATGCGAATGAGATAGAACATTATTCTCAACTTTTAAAGTCTTTGGCTGGAAAATTGTTTAGTTTGCACCTTTTGTTGATTCTCCCTCTTCATAAAGTATTTCCAGGCATTAAAGTTATTAGGAGAGAAATTTGGGAAAGTTCGTTTGAATGCCTGTTTTTTTTTTTTTTTAAACCACCATCTTAGCTCCACCTCCCACAAGTTCACCCCTTACCCTCTTAACAAACTCTAGAGGTTCCCAGTCATATTCCTATAATACTTCTGAGTGAGTGCGCACGCACACACACACACACACACACACACACAACTTCAGTTTAGCATTTAAAACTCTTCATACTATGGCCCATTCTTTCTTTTTCCAATGTTTTATTATATTTTATTGTCCCCTGAGCTCTCTCCAATCCAATTACACTGGCCTACTTGAAGTTTCTCTAACATGTCACTCCATCGTCTCACTCTAGGTCTTTGCAGTAGGTATTCCCCATGCCCTGAGAATGCTGTTAAGTTTCTGATTTCCTTAAAACCTCAGCTCAAATCTCAGCTTCTTAAAAAAAAGGGCTTTCTTAGTCCCACTCCCTCTTAAAAAACATTCCTCATTTAGTTATAGTCATATATTCTGTATTTTTATTTATATGTGTCTCTCCCCCATTAGAGTACGAAAATGGATGACTTTTTGCCTTTGTTTTATTTACCTATTTATGTGTCCCACCCCTATTAGAATAGGAATATGGCAGACTTTTTGCTTTTCTTTGTAACTTTGCAAAGTGCTATGTCTATAAGGCATAAACAAAATCAAGTGTTCAATTGGATTTGCTCCATCTCGTTTTCTGTCAGTAATCTTGTCCTGAATAAATATTCCTCTGACCCAAACCCTAAAAATGTGCTTCTTGCCCTGGCACTTTGTAATTGCTTAAACATATATACTGAATATATTTTTATGTGTACATGTTGTACATATCTCCCCATCAAGAGATCATAAAACAAAAAGCAAACAACTCTGCCCTCAAGAAGTTTATCTCCAAAGACTAATGGAGTAACTAAATTAAAGCAGCATGTTCACTAATCATTTTTGTCTCCTCCTTTTCAATAAAATAAATAAGAATTGATTATATTCATTGCTGCTTCCTTTTTTTTTTTTTTAATTGGTCCCCTGCTGACTCTCTCCATTTGTTCCAAGACAGTCCCAAATCCTCTATTCTGATATTCCATCCCCTGCCAAAAAACTTCTCCAGTGGCATTATCCTCCATGCCTGGAAGGTATTACATTTCATCTCTACTTCTCAAAATCTGCATGTTCCTCTAAGGCACAAATATTGTCTCCTCATCCAAATCAAATTAACTTGTTCTTATTTATATATACACAAATAATATCACTTAGAAGAATTTAAATGCATAGAACACACTTTATCTTTGTCTTTATACACCCAGAGCCTAACACAGTGCTTTGCACAAAGCAGGATCTCAATAAATGTTAACTGAACTGAAGAAAATAACCATCCAGGGAAATAATGACATGGATATAAGGAAAGCAGCATGGTGGGAAGGCAAGAGCATTAGATTTGAACTCTAAAGTTTAATTTCAAATTCTATTACTTAGTACCTGTGTGACCTTGAACAAGTCTCTTAACCTCCCTGGGCCTCATTTCCTGATCAGTAAATGAAAGGAGTAGGACTAGATGATCTGGGCTACGATCCACATGCAGCAGCTTCACAGACAGCTCCTTAGCTTCCTTGCCATGAACTTCAAAAATAACAAAGACAGTGGAAAAAAATACACTAGCTATGTAGTAGCATGGTGATGACAAAGAAAGAAAAACTCAGGGAGTGAGCCCGATTCACTGATGAATGGCTGAACAAATTATGTTATCAGAATGTGATGGAATTGTAGTATAATAAATGATGAAGGGGATGATTTCAGAAACACCTGGGAAGACTTTTATGAAGAGTAAAAAAGAGCAGAGAAAAATCCTTATAATAACAACAATAGAAAAGACAAACAACTTTAAAAGACCAACAATACTGATGAATATAAATGAGCAAACATGATTCCTAAGAATTAATGGTGAAATATGCTATTCACTCTCAGAATGAAGTGATAATTCAGAAATGATGAAGACCTAGACAACTCTGAGATACCACTACACACCTGTCAGATTGGCTAAAATGACAGGAACAAATAATGATGAATGTTGGAGGGGATGTGGGAAAACTGGGACACTGATACATTGTTGGTGGAGTTGTGAAAGAATCCAACCATTATGGAGAGCAATTTGGAACTATGCCCAAAAAGTTGTCGGACTGTGCATACCCTTTGACCCAGCATTGCTGTTATTGGGATTATATCCCAAAGAAATACTAAAGAGTGGAAAGGGACCTGTATGTGCCAAAATGTTTGTGGCAGCTCTTTTTGTAGTGGCTAGAAACTGGAAGTTGAATGGATGTCCATCAATTGGAGAATGGTTGGGTAAATTGTGGTATATGAAGGTTATGGAATATTATTGCTCTGTAAGAAATGACCAGCAGGAGGAATACAGAGAGGCTTGGAGAGACTTAAATCAACTGTTGCTGAGTGAAATGAGCAGAACCAGAAGATCACTATACACTTCAACAACAACACTGTTTGAGGATGTATTCTGATGGAAGTGGAAATCTTCAACATAAAGAAGATCCAACTCACTTCCAGTTGATCAATGATGGACAGAAATAACTATACCCAGAGAAGGAACACTGGGAAGCGAATGTAAATTGTTAGCACTACTGTCTATCTACCCAGGTTACTTATACCTTCGGAAGCTAATAATTAATGTGCAACAAGAAAAAGGTATTTATACACATATATTGTATCTAGGTTATATTGAAACACATGTAAAATGTATGGGATTGCCTGCCATCGGGGGGAGGGAGTGGAGGGAGGGAGGGGATAATTTGGAAAAATGAATTAAAAAAAAAAAAAAAAAAAAAAAAGAAATGATGAAGACCTTTTTTTGGGATATGGGCAATGTAGAGATTTGTTTTCTTTCTTTTCTATTTGGGGGGTGCTGGTGGGGTAAGATAGAAGCAAAGTAGAAAAAGGTGAGGGGGAAAAAAGGTGGATTTTCATTAATTAGCTTTATAGAAGGGTGGCTAGATTAAGGGAAATATGTTATGGTACACAGATTATTGGGAAAGGGATTAAGAGGAAAAGGATGTGAGGAAAGAACAAGAGAGGAATCATGGGTAAAAGGGGAATGTAATAAATAGCAAAGGTAAGTTAGCAGGTAGAAAAGTTTACAGGGATAGGATAATGCATATGTGTACATATACATATATGTACGCACATATAGGTACATATGTGTGTATGCATATTAACATAAATATAGCCATGCTTAATTATAGAATAAAGTAAAGTACACAGCAGAGAACAAAAGAAAACTAATAAGGAAGCAAAGAAAAGATGGACAATTACAAATACAATGTGTTTTATTATTACATATACTTTATTGAAATGGAAATTTATTGTTACATATATGAATCTTCTCATATATTTTGCTGTGCACATACTTTTTTTTTTTTTTTTTTTCCCCTTTCTGGCTTTTTCCTGTTTCTATTTCCCATAGCTAAGAGAAGCTCACAGGATGAACTTGAAAAAATAACTTTTTCCTATATGTGCCTCCTTTGGAATATGTATCATTCATCTGGAATAGTTTTCTTTCAGATTTACAGCAATTTATAAGTTATTTTAGTTAAAAAACAACAACAACAAAAAAAAACCCCACCTTCCTTTCTAATAAGGAAAGGAAGCACCAAAATGTTTTTGGCCCATTTTCTCCAGAACATATACAATACATCCATTTGAGGCACAGTTTTGTATAAAAATTGGAATTTTACTGTATAAAAAAAAAAAAAAAAACTTTAAAATTATTCTGAGTAAATACATTCCATACCCATAGTCTTCCTAGCCACAGTTGGCAATTCTACCAAGCACACTTGATTGCTGATCTATCTAACTAGGACTCATCATCAGAATGATCACCCTTTGTGGAAGGAACAATATCTACTAAGACCACAAGCATTTTAGAATGGACCAGTTTTTCCCCTATAAAGGCAAGAAAGCCTGAGGTTCCACTGGTGCAGACAAATAGGTTTTAAGTCTATGATATGGCTTCTCAATTATTGTAAGGCATAAAACATCTAGCCCAGGAGGAATTATTGCCTTTTTTTAATAGCTGTCATACTGTCTTGAACTTTCCCTGTATTAGTGCTGCAGGATTGCCTTTTTATGTTTGGTTCAATGTTAGATGTTTTATCAAAGTTTCATTTCATTCTATTCCCAAATCTAAATTACAGGCTGGATTTCAGACTTGATCCAAAGCACTGTCACAATAATTACTTCTGCAGGGCAGACCTCTACAAAGAGCCACTGGTTCTTACCTCCTATTCTCGAAAAAACTCACCTATATACAAAGACCCTGAACAAAATGGGCAAAAATCAAGGGCTTCAGCATCATATCCCTTTATGTGGCCCTTGGCATTTCCAAATTCTCTTTTATTTGTACTAGATGTCACTTACCTCTACAAGAAAGGGAAACAGTGACGTCATCAAGAATAACTTTTCTGAAACCTTAGTCAAGCAAGGGAAGGTTGTAATGAATACATGATACACAATGCATACATGTGTGGGGTAATTCACCGAGCAAAATCCTCCTTCAACACCTAGCCATGGCACAAAAGTTCTCATAACAACATCACTAATGTTGCTTCAGATTGCAGTTCTACTCTAAGGTTGACAAAATATTTCCCTCACCACAACTCTATAGAGTGTGCATTATAAGGATTATTATCCTTATTTTAAAAATTAAGAAACTGAGGTTTTAGAAGTAAAAGTGGTACAGTGCAGAAAGCTTCTAAGTGTCATGAAGAACTGAATTTGAATCTTGTCTCCAATTCTTTCTAGCTGTGGGACACTGGACAAGAAACTTGACCTGTCTGTCTCAGTTTCCTGATTTGTAAAATAGTGATAATAATAGTACTTATCTCTTTAAATGTTTGTGAGGACTGAATGAGATGGCACATGAAATATACTTTACAGACAGCTATAACATGTCAGAGATAAGATCCAAATCCCAGTCTTCTGAAATCCTACATTCTTTTGATTCTTTAAGTGACATTTCATACCAACTAGGCATAGAGTATAAGAGACACAAAAAGATAATATTTCAACCAAATGAAGACTTGCCTAGCTAAGGGTAGAGAGTACAATCTGCCAGGTAAAGAATGCATAATGGACATAATATCTCAGGGAAAAAGTGCTGTCCTAGTGGAATGAGGATCTTTAGACATGGAAGCTGAAGAAGTCTATGAAAAATCATTTGGGCATTATGTCTATTGAAGGAACATATGAGATTCTCCCAATTTTCTAAATGAAACAGAAAATTTAGATTGAGGAAATGTTTTTTAATACATTAATCAAACAACCCTTTTCTTGTCCCCAACAATGCTGAAAAACATAAAAAATAAAGGAAATATGATCATCAAATGCATGAAAGTAAAAAAAGCATTTTAACAATTTATTCTTATGGGAAATTCTGATAAGAATCACCTACTGACAATCAGTAGCTCTCCTTAAAGTTAAAAGAGATACCTGTGATTCTTTTAGAAGCAATTGATCAACAACTTAGTGTTAAAACTCCTTATGTGACAACTATTGGAAAAACCGCTATATTTACAACAATATCTTAATCATACAATATCAAAAGAAAATACTTGAGTCAACTCTTAAAAAGGAATGTAGGGAAGCTAAAAGATGGAAAGTGAGGAGCATCCTAGACATAAAGGACAACCAGGACAAAAGACAAAGGAAAGAAACAATTCAATGTGTGAGGAATAGCAAGTCAGCCAGAAAAGCTGGCACAATACATGAAAAGGAACAAAGTACAAGAACACTGGAATGGTAAAAGGTAATAAGGAGCTCCTGGAATTTATGGAATAGGAAAGTGACATGGTCAGACTTGTTTTGGGGAGAGCAATTTGAAAGCTGAATAGAGAATAGACTACAATGTGGACAGACCTGAGGCAGGCAAGGCAGCAGGACACTACTGCAATAGTTCAGGCATGTTACGATGAGGGCCTGTGCCAGAATGGTAGCAGTATCAAAGAAGAGTGCCTGTAGGAGAGATGTTATGAAGACAGAAATGACAAGATCTGACAACAGACTGGGTAAAAGAGATAAGTATTCTGAGCCACAGTGAGGATGGTTATAATCTGGACAATAACAGCAAAGTTGGAAAGAGGAGAATGTTTTGACCATTCCTGACTTTTTAGATTTCCCAAAGTCTCTTGCTTGAAAAACTTCTATTTTCAGTTTCCTTTTAATATTTTGTCTTCCTCCATTACAATGTATGCTCCTTAAGGACAGGGACTTTCTTTTTTTGCTTATATTTTTATTCTTAGCACTGACCAGAATACTTGGCATATAGTAAGTGACTGTTGTGTTTTGGTGAAAAAATAATGAATTCTTGTTTTGGAAAGGTTCAGTTTGAGATGGCTATAGAAAATCCAGATATACTAAATCCAGCTGGCACTGCAGAACTGGATGAAAGAACAGGAGAGATCCAACAGGATTGGATCTATCAATCTGGGAATTACCTGCAAAAATTAAAACCTGTAGGAACTAGTAAGATAGTATACAGAGAAAACAGAAGGTGGCTAGGGATTTAGAAGACACCCACAGTAAGTAGGTATGACATGGCAAACAGCAAAAGAGATTGAGAAGAAGCAGTCAAATGAAAAAGAGAAAATCAGGAAAGTGAAGTCATGAAAACTTCAAAGAAAAGAGATCCAGACAGTGATGGAGATCAAGAGGGAAAATTAAGAAATCAGCAGTACCTTGGAAAATCTTCAACAGCTTCAGTTGAATGATGCAAGTCAAATAATGATGGTAAAAAGATCCAAATATATATATATAATTTTCAAAAAGAATGAAGAATAAACAATTCTGAGGTTTCACCCGACAATTAATAAATTGGCAGATGACCAAAAAAATTGTCAAAACTAAGGAGTAGTTTTGCAATGACAGGCATGCTAATACACCATTGGCAGAGCTGTTAATTATGAACTAGTCCAACCATTCTGCAAAGCAGTTGGGAATTATCTGAATAAAATACTTAAAATATCCATACTCTTTGATCAATAGATTCTAATAGGAGACAAAAAAAAAAAAAAAAAGACAAATAAAAAAGTTCCATATACATAAAAATATGTATCATACCACTCTTTGTAGTATGAAAGAAACAAAGAGAAGCCTCTTGACTGGGGAATGACTAAGCAAACTAGGATAATTTGAAAGTTAAGGAATATTACTGTTCTATAAGAAATATAATGGATGTACAGAAGCATAGAAAAACAAAACAGTGATTCTAATCTTAATAAGCATTAATCCACTCTAAGAAATAATTCATTTGGACCCCCGCCCATTCTATTCCTATTAGTATTAATTTGATAGAATCATATTAAAATTCTATATATAAGGCTCCAAAGCTGTGAGCTCCAAATTCTAAGTTTACTCGCTTAGGTGAAGTTAATTAAAGGCTCTTCACCCTTGTTTTGCTTTGTGATAGTGACCAAGTCTTGTGTGGCAGAAATGATAACTACATGAAAAGTGCCCCCAAATATTTTTTTTTTACCTTCGAACCAATCACTTGTCCAATAAGTGCAGATGACCATCTTATGACCACTTAGGTCACTGATTGTGATAGCCTAATCTAAGGAGAAGTCTGTCTATCTTGTATGGGGACATTTCTTGCTTCAACTTGTGATCCTGTTGATATATTATTTTGCTTATTCAATGGAATTATTTTTTATTTGCTATCGTTGTTCCAGAATTTCTGCACACATCTAACTATACAAAAATAGGACTCTAGAAGGAGAAGGGATCTCAAATTGTGAGGAAGATTTGAAGTCCACTTTATTAGTGGGGATCTTGGACCCTTTAATAAAGGGCCACTGGCTCATAAGTCTGCCTCAGCTTCTTTTATTGTAGATGGAATAATCTCCACACCACACAAGTATCTTAAATGTTAAGTTTCTACAACCCAACTTAGTTTTTGCTCCTGTGTAGCTCAGTAAAATTTCTTCTTGATTCTTGGAATAATGAATTGACATATCTCACTAAAGAATTAACGTGTTAAAATAGATCCACTCAGATTAAATTCCTATCCTTATTTTTAAAATCAGCCTTCACTTTTCCACACCTGAAAAGGCAAGCATAAGTTAACTATTTAAAAATTGCTAGCATTATCTAGCCCTTGATGCATTTCCTTTCTCATACCTGTCTGCCGTTCGGTCCCGCATTCTGTCCCTCCTTCGCTGTTTCTCCCTCTTCTTTTTCACTTCATCATCTTCATCACCCTTATCCCCTGCAACAGAGAAACACATGTCAAAGTCAGTTTGAATAAAGACAAGCTAAGCATTGAGGACCTTGTTGTGTAAAGAAATTCTATCACCTCATTCCCTGATTTGTTTAAGGCTTTAGAAAAATAGATACTCCTCTAATAGCAGGGTCAAGAACACTTAGTACCAAGGGACTTTAAAAGGCTTGGACTCCTCTGGGATTTTGATGAGAAATCCAATGTTTTCCCAATGGAAGTGATTAAATCATTAAGATGCTAGAACATTAGGGTCTGCCAAGGCTGCTATTACCAACCCTCCCCAAACATATGGTATCTTTCAGCTTTCAGCTGGATGCCTCCATAGCCTTCTTCATTTTTCTTTCTGTCATCACTGACTTTTCCCCTATGCTAACTTATCTTACTTTTCAAGTCTAATAATATAATACTTCAATACTCCAGAACTAAAATATATAAACTGTACTTCCTTTAAGACCATTTAAAGAGAAAGCCAAATTTTGTTAAAGATAAGAAGATGGTAGCTTCAAAACCTCAAGGAGGTTATCTGTTTTACATACCACCTCCCTACCTCCAGCCAGGCCTCATTTATTCTTTCAATTGGTCTCAATCTGAACTATAGCAGCTTGGCCAATATATACTGGCCCAACAAGTGTCTTCCATTCATAAAAGTTATAAATCTATCATTTATCCAGGGTCAGAGGTATCAGGGGAATAGGGAGGAGCAATCCTAGAAATAAGAGATGGAAAAGACCAACAGGTCCTCCAGTCCATCCCCTGGGGCCAGTGCAGGAAGCCCCCTCTAAGAAAGGTATAGCCCAATGCCCCAGAGTCAAGGAATTCAGCTCATATAAGTCAGTGACAGGGATAAGGGAAGACCCTGAAGACCAGGATCTCACAAAGAGGGCTGGGGAAAGGGACAGGAGACTGGAAAAAGGATCAATAAGCATCTGAACTGTAACCCCTACCCCTGATGCCAGTCACGAGACTGTCCCACGAAGATGGCGACCGGCGTGCGCTGCTCAGAAGCCTCTCAAAAGGGCGTGGGATTTTTGGCAAGAGGTCACTGCCTGAAACTATTACTGCTGTTAAATAGCAAAGTCATTCCGGGTACCAGGACCTGTGCGCAATAAACATTTCACCTTCGCTTTAGCATAGACCCCACTGCAAGAGCTGTTTAGTGCTCTGTATGGTCCCATGCTATAGACATAACCTCTTCAATAAACATGGATGGAAGAATCTCAGAAGGGTCAGCTAAGCCCTGAAAATATAAGAGAAGGAAAATCTTAAGGGAGGATCCTGTACAGAAACAGGTTTATGTGAGTGGAGGATCAAGAAGGAATCAACCTTAGGTTCTTCCAAGTTGTGTTCATCTAGAAAGGACCCAGAGGGAAAGTAGAAAAAAGGGGTGTTTGGAAAGACCACCACCATCTCCAAGCTCCAGTTTTCTATTCCCTTCTGAAGCGTCTACTGTTTAGTCTGGTCTTTCAGTTTAAGTTGAAATCTCTCCAGTGCCACTTCCCCACAGTGGGGCTAATGAAAACTACCAAATAATTAGTAGTCTTTTGTAACCCCAGAGGTAGGCCCTCTCTGTCTCCCAACAGGAAAATGTGAGAAAAGCCAATGGGACAGATGGAAAGGACTTGATCCAAGTCCACTTGCCCTCCCCAAGGCCCCTGCTTGGGCAGGTATTTCCCGCCACGGTCACTGAACACAAAGGAAAGGGATAGAGGCCCCTGCACTATAGTTCAACACACTGCAACAAAGCATGGCAGTGAAAATGGAAATCAAATTCAAACAGAAACCAAAGAAATAACAGACTCAATGAAATTCAGGAAAAAAAAAATAGTTCAGGGAACCTGCATTGGCCAAGGGGGAAAACAGACTGGATGGGATGGATGGAACCTCTTCTCTCTCTGATTTCTGTGATTTCCTCTGTCATTCCTACAGAAAAATTACCTCAAACAAGCAGAGGTGGGCTTTCCTTTTCTACCATCCTATGAGAAACCTGCTTCCTGATTTAATTGTTGGAACAAATGAAACTGTTTCCAGTAGGTGCCACATCAA
This sequence comes from Sminthopsis crassicaudata, assembly GCF_048593235.1. Lineage (NCBI taxonomy): Eukaryota > Metazoa > Chordata > Mammalia > Dasyuromorphia > Dasyuridae > Sminthopsis > Sminthopsis crassicaudata. The sequence goes on along the minus strand of NC_133617.1, from coordinate 60,733,765 downwards.
AGACATCTGAGCAAAGCCTTTGTGTGATCCCCCTACCCTCACAGCCTTCCCCAAGCAAATGTAATACTTTCTCTGTTCCACTTCACAGAACATCAGATCAATACTTGCATACTAACCCCTCTTCTACTACTGAACCCACTAGAAGAGAGAGAGAAAGAGGGGGGTGGTAGAGGAGGGAAGAAGGAAGAGAGAAGGAAGGAGAGAAAGAAAGAGGAGAGGGAAAGAGAGAAAGAAGAGGAGAAGGAAAAAAGAAATACAGATTATAGTGGCATAAGGTCGGGAGTGGGGTGGGAGGGTGATACAAAGCTAATATATAAAGAAACTCTTAAGAGCAGGAAGATGCTGGGTAACTCCTACCTCTCCTCCTTCCTTCTTCATCCATTTCCTCATCCTGAAAAAGATACAAAGTTTGAGAATGACACAATGTCTTTAGATAGTCAACTCCCTATTAAGCATAAGAATCTCAGACTACTATCCTATTCTCTCTTCCAACATTCTTACCTCAAACTCTGACACCTTCATGAAATAAATAATGGGATCTTGATATTTGCTAAATTTTGATACCATAATTAAACAAATGCACAGTACAGGTTGGGGATTTTTAATGGGGTTGTAGCTAGTATGGCTCAATTCCAAACAGAGAAACTGGGGGGGAAAAAAAAACAAACAAAAAAACAAAAAAAGAGAGAAAGAGAGAATTCAGAACTGGTAATTAAATCAAGAGCCCTCATATTAGTTTCAATGCTCATTAACATATGTAAACTAAATTTTCATAAGTGATTAAAGAATAAGACAATTTTGAAATAGAACATTTAACCCAATGCCCTCATCATTTTACTGATAAATAAAAATGCAAAGTCCATAAAGGAGAGGTGTTTTATTTAAGGTAATATATAAGTAATAAATAGCAGAACCAGGAATTGAAGCTCTTACTACTAATCCAATTACTTTTTCTAGACATCAGGAAAGATGAGCAGACACCAAAATTTCAAGGATATTTGCATGAGATAAACAGATTTTTTAAAAAATCAGATACTCCAAACTAAAACAGCATGGAAATAAAAAAAAAATCTTCCTTCAGACATGTACATTCAATAAACATACAGGTATGTTAAGAGTTCCCATCGTGGATATCCTGGGGGAGATTCCAACCTCTCATTGGTCATTTTTCAATCAAAATATGAACATATCCAAAAACAGTGCATTATGTATACACATACACACAAGCTTCCTGTGAAGAATGCTGCCAGAGCTAAACAATTTAATGCAAGCATTTTCTACTACTAATGGGTCTTTGGCCTGAAGCATCTGTTACCCTCCCAGTAACATTGGTGAGCAGGAACTTATTTCACATTGTGAAGCTGCTACTGAGTCTAAGATTGTTATCATGTTAAAAGGGAACTTCAGATAGCAGCCCAGATGTCTATGCCCAAAAGATCACCACATGTACAAAAATATTTCTTCAGCTCTTTTCTTAGTGGCCAAGTAACCTTGCAACAGGGAACAGCTGATGGCATAACTGTGATAAAATATTATTGTGCTGTAAGAAATGACAAAGGGAGTAGTTTTAGAAAACTAGGAAAACATTTATGAGCTGATACAAAGTGAAGTGAGTGGAACCAGTATATTTATATAGTTTTATATAATAACAGTATCATACAAACAAATCAAAGATTTAGGAACCTCTCATGACATACTATCTCCTCCAGACAGAAATGATGGACTCCCAAATACAGATTAAAGCATAATTTTTTAAACATGATAATGTGGGAATTTCTTTTACTTGATTATTCATAATTTCAATGTGCTTTGTTTTTCTTATTTTCTCAACAGATAAGCGTGTAGGTCAAAAGGAAAGAATTCAGAACTGAAAATAAAAGTGAATTAAAATTAAAACTAGTTCAGCCTTCTCATTTATAGATGAGGAAATTAAGTCCCAAAGGAAAGGATGTGTGTCCTTCAATGTCAAAAGGTCAATTAGTAGAGTAATTGGGACTAGAACCCAGATATTCTGATTTCAAATTTAAGATTTTTTGTACTGCACAGCACTTAGGCAGCAGAATTATTGATAAATTAAATAATATACCCACACAACTGTATTTTAAAAATGGAAATTTCTAACTTTACAACAAAGCTACCTTTTAGGCTTGAGGATAGAAGGAAAAAAGATCCCATCACAGGTTTGAATCTCATCAATAAATTTCAAGGTCAAATGCAGGCACAATGATCCAATCAAGAGGTTTGGGTAAGAATAGAAAAGCAGCTGGCTGGTGCTCCAGGGATCAGTGAGAAGGTGAAAACCACTACAGAGAAAGAGAAGAGCTGAGCGAAAGTCTTATAGATGATGGCCTAAATTCACTCAATGAGTAGAATAAGGGACTAAGAAAATTATATCACCTTTTATTTATCAGCTAAGTGATATTACCACCATCATTAGGAAGAGATACTATAGCACCTGGAAATTATTTTCATTTAATATAAGGGAAGCCCAAGTTAAATGATTTGATAAGGATCCAACAATAAGCCACAGAGTTAAGAACCCAAGAATGCTGTTTTTTTAGTTGAATGCTCCTAATCACTGGACCCTTGTTTTTCTTAAGGTTTTGGAATTTTGAATCCAGAATATATGACAGCTGTCCAGGATGTACCAAATTTGCTAAATATCAATTATGAATTTACAAGAACTGCATGCTGACAAATGGAAATACTAAATTAAGTCTAGAGGCATAAGGTATATTCAACAAAACATCTAATAAGACTATAACTTTTTATTTTAATAACATAGAAAGGTAATGAACTTAAACATAAGAGCTGCCAAAGAGAAAGATTAAAGTAGAGATTAGTAAATCTATAAAGATTCACAGTTCTGGACCTAAAAGAAATAAAAATATAGGCAAGTAAGAAAATTAGTGTGTATAGATATATATATATATATATGTAAAAAAAATTCTGTCATGCTGATATTAATGCTTGATGCCTAATACAGTGTTACTTCAGTAATTTCTTTCTAAAGAACTACAAAAAATTTTGCAGGACAATAATGATTCTTATAAGCTTGAAAAGAATGTTGAATTAAATCCATTCATGGATTTATTTCTGCAATTAAGTCCATAGGATGTGGGATAAAATGAAGTCTATACCAATAGTGGTTCCCTTCTCTTTGTGAAAGCCAAGTAAGAACAGATTAAGAGTTAAGAAAATTTGGAAAATAGAAGTGGAAAAACAGAAGATCTATAAAGATCACTTACACCCCTGTTGCCTTCATCTTCCAACTGGTAATCACCATCTCCACCATCTGCCAGACACAAAGAAAAGAGTCAACAAGGAGTCAATTCTGCTTTGCTTTCTTATGTTCCCTACCCAATAAGTGGCAATTCTGCTCATCACATATTCAAAGAAAATGCACCCAAAAATATATTTAATAGAACAAAGTAGTCTTGTGTTTCAAAGCTTATGCTAGCAGAAAATAAGTTTTGGTAGCTATTACCAAACTAAAGACTCAAGTATGAGCTTGACGGTAGATTGTACAATACCAGGCAACCTAATCTGGAATGATTCACAATCAGAAGGCTTACTGTAGAGTGATTAATTTTTTGGTAACGACACTTCACAAAAATTTCTACAAAGATGGGAATGAGTTATAATCCGTGGTGAAAGAAATATTCACACCAATAAAAAATCATGGGACTCTGTAGAACTAACATAAGAACAGTAAAACTAATTGAAACAGAGACATAGGATATACTAAAGCTCTTGCTAAAGAGGAGAAGGCTGAACATTTAGAGAGGGAAGCAGATGCTTGTCTTCCAGGAAATGATTCGAATGTACAAGTGCTTTCAAAAGAGATAACATTCAGAAAGAATGTAAAAGGAGACCAGCAGACAGTTGCTGATGAATGCTTTCTAAGAAATCCTCAAGGGGCAGCTAGCTAGGTGGTACAATGGATAGAGCACCAGTCTTGAAGTTCAAATTTGATCTCAGACACTTAACACTTCCTAGCTATGTGACCCTGAGCAAGTCATTTAACTCCAAGTGTCTCAGCAAAAAAAGCTCAAAAATCAAGAACACACCATCAAAGTCTGATATGTGGTGTGTAGCCAGCCCTGAAAGAACTAGGAAAGAATCAGAAAACTTAAGAACGATAGCATTTTCATCATTTCCACCAAGGATTTCAAAACGGAAAGGCAAATAGAGGAAACAACAGCTAGTAAAATGACCAAATGGAATCTTGATTTTTGGACCACTGGTGAAAAAATAAGCATGATAGCTCCTAGGGTTTACCATCTAATAAAGTAAAAAAGCACTAATCTAAACAATTAGAAACAAAGCAGAAGCCCACCTTATGAGAGACAGGTAGTCACAGTGGGGAGGGTACTGGACCTAAAATCAGGAAGACAAACTCAGATTTGGTTTCAGACACTTACTAGAAGTGAGAACTGGCCAAAATCACCTAACTTTTGTCTGCCTTAGTTTCCCCAACTGTGAAACAGGGATAATAGCACCTACTTCACAGGTTTGTTGTAAGGATAAAATTAGATAATATTTGTAAATTATTTAACACAGTACCTGGCACATAGCAGGCTCTATATGAATGCTGATACTTTAGCCTATCTTAACAACAAATAGGGAATGGCTAAACAAACTGTGGCATATGATTTTACTGGATTATTACTGTACCATATAAAACAATGTCTATGAAGAATTCAAAAAAGCAAGGAAAGACATGCATTAATTAATAGTAAAATCACTGAAAACAGTAAAATATATAGCACTTTTCTCCTTTCTATATATGTACAACATATATATAATATTGGGCTATCTTTTTAAAATTTCTTTTTTATTCTAGATTACGAAGTATAGCTGGCTGTGGCAAAGGAAATGTTTAGAAATGAAGATGCTATAAATAGTTTTAAATAGTTTTGCAAGTGGAAGTGGCAGAATTTTAAACTAAAGGGATAGTGGTAAAGAGTGTGTATGGGTGTGTGTGTGTGTGTGTGTGTGTGTGTGTGTGTGTGTAAAATATACACAATGAATCTATAATATAAAAATAGGAGAGATATTTATATTCACAAGAGAAAGATTCCAAAAAAGGATCTGCTACTAAATCTTATGGTTTCAAAAGTTTACACACAGCATGTCAACATTTTTAAATACCCATTATGTGCCACAGGCTAGGGTCTATACTAGAGATACAGAATTAATGAAACAATTGCTGCTAGTAATGAGTTTCTAGAGATACTAACAGAAACTGGCAAATTTGCTCTCCTAAGTATCACTGAGATTTGATGGGATGGGACCCATAATCGCACTATGTTGCTGGGAACATACACATTTTTTACTTTTTTATTTTATTTTTCTGAGGCTGGGGTTAAGTGACTTGCCCAGGGTCACACAGCTAGGAAGTATTAAGTGTCTGAGACCAGATTTGAATTCAAGGCTGGTGCTCTATCCACTGTGTCACCTAGCTGCCCCCGATACACATTTTTTAAAGGAAAAGAGTAAATGAGTAAAATGAGAAAACAAAATGACAATATATGATAAATATATTTATGTGAGAAAATAGGAACCAAGGCAGAAGGAGCAGAGCATGGTAAAAAGCATTTGGATGAAGAGCAGTGGAGGAAAAAACAGAAGGAATATTGTCCATAAAATATATTAGAGATTATCTAGGCAAAAAAGTAGATTAGAAAAAAAAAAAAAAAGTATTATATGGTAGAGAAGAGAATGTGGCTATTAGGACATTTTTTGGCATATCCTCTTATTCTCTGCTCAAAACATCATTACTAATAATTTGTCTTAATAGCTTAAGTTTTCAGCTTTAAACACAGGGAATTGTTCTTCAAGATCTGTTTCTCACCAACAAAAATAAACTAGCTGGTAGTTTGGAAATTAATTCTGTAGATTTCTGTTATCATGCCACCTCAGAAACTGACTGAGGAAAAGAAAAGCAGGGTTTAATCTAAATCCAAGATTTTGGGAGAACAGATTTCAAAGGGTTCAGAGTATAGCCTGAACAGGATGGGAAGCTAACAAAAACAAAATTCCAAAGACACACAACTCCAATGAGAAGGGAAATAGTTGTTCAATAACACTGATTGAAGTTCACTTCCAGTTGATCAATGATAGACAAAAACAACTACACCCAGAGAAGGAACACTGGGAAATGAATGTAAATTGTTAGCACTACTGTCTATCTACCCAGGTTACTTATGCCTTCGGAATCTAATATTCAACGTGCAACAAGAAAATTGGATTTACACACATATTATATCTAGGTTATGCTGTAACACATGTAAAATGTATGGGATTGCCTGTCATCTAGAGGAGGGAGTAGAGGGAGGGAGGGGAAAATTTGGAAAAATGAATACAAGGGATAATGTTATAAAAAAAAATTACTCATGCATATATACTGTCAAAAAAAATTTTATAATTATAAAATTTTTAAAAAATTTAAAAAACAAACAAACCACTGATTGAGGTTGATTAAATATAAGAAATTACCAAAGAAATTTACATTTGAAAAAGACTTGTGCATGGGGAAAAAAAATTTGACATGAAGGACTAAAAAAATTAGAAACCATCTTGACAAAAATTGGGTTTAGCTAAATATCCTCAGACTGGATATTGGATCTGGATATAAAATACAATATATAATTTTAAAAAACTTTTTATAGCTGAAAAGGTGAAAATTCTTAACTAAATATGGGATAGAGGAAATCACAAAAGGAAAGTTTTTGAATAAACAAAACAAAATCAATGTAATTAGAAGAAAAACAGGGAACTGGAAAAAGTCTCCATCAAATATCTCTGATGAGGAGGGGCTTTACTTCTAATAAGGACTTGACAGTCAAGAAACACAAGTTTAAGAATTGTTCCCCATTGAATAAATGGTCAAAAAATAGTTTTCAAAGTACATTTAACTACAAAATTATATGAAAGGGTGCCTTTCCTGCCCCTTTCTAGCTGTGCCAAACCTTCCTCTCAAAAGAATTTCCAGCTTCCAACCAGTAGTCATGTTTACTAGGTGAGAATTCATTATATCTATCAGACTCCACCTAATAAACCTTGATTTATCAGCGGAGTTGCACCTCCCTCCCATGGCCACACTTGAACATTCTAGCTCTGGGAACAGTGATTAGATAAACATTGCTATTGCTTCTGGAAAGGACATGGCTCCACTCACTATCCTTCTGACCATCTTTCTCAGAACATTCCCCTTCCCTATATATGTTGTTTCCTTCCCACTCTTTAACCCGCAAAACTTACACATCATCTAACAGTTGATAAATGGTTGATAAGTTATCCTTTTAGTTAATTTGATTTACTGATGAAAAAAATGCAAAATAATAATTTCACCTCATAGCAAATTGGGAAAGATGACAAAAGATAGTAATAGTCAATGTTTTAGGGGTTGGGGAAAGATAGGCAAATTAATCTATTGCTTGCTAGTGGAGCTATGAATTATTCCAACTATTATAAGAAAATCATTTTGAATTATGCAAAGAGAATAACTAAACCATAGATCCCATTGCTGGGCATATGCCCAAAGAAAGTCAAATACCCCTCTAAAACAATTTATAGCAACACTTTTTGTAGCAGCAGCAATGGTCTCTTCAAACAGAGTGGCTAAAGCAGCCACTGTTAAGAGAAAAAACAGAGGACCTAAAGGTACCTAAAGGATTCTTTTATAACTGAGATTGCTGCAATGGAATATGATGTTAAGAGATTGTTAACATAAAAGATTTTGGTGATAGCAGAGACTTAGATATCTAAGATAATTCTTCATTTAAAGAATTATTTCTCCACATACAGTATCATGAACATCTTTTTAATCCAAATTTGTTAATAAGGTTGCTTATAAAGAACCAGAAGGAACTGTTAAAGACAAAATAAAAACTTACCAATTACATAGTGTTTTAAAGTTTAAAAGTATTTTACAGAATTATGATACAACCCTGAAAGAGGGAATATTATACCAATTTAACAAAGGAGCAAACTATTAAGTGGTTCATCCAGGGTCACAGAGCTAGAAAGTATTTAAAGCAAGATGTGGAGTTAAGATTTTCCTGAATCTGTACAGTGCTTTAACCACTGCACCCTCCTAGCTGCCTAACTCACTTTTATTTCTTAGTGTCCACCTCTCAACCATCAATTTAGACTTGACCATAGATTTATAAGTAAGTATAGTATGGGTATAATCAATCCAGGAAGAACTATGAGATCATCTCAGAGTCTTGTTTTCCTTGGTTATGTTGTAGTTAATAAATAATACCTTAATATGGTCATTATCATTAATTCCTCCCAATGTATGGGTTTAATATATGCTAGTCATCCCAACCCTGCAGTTGTGAAGAACTAACCTAGTTCTAGCTGGCAAATAATGGATATTTAACTGAAGAGAAGATTCTCCCTGCCTCAAGGAATATGATTTCTTAATGGTTTCTGTGGGCTGAACCATTTTTCAAATAGCTTTGGGTTTAATAGAGCCAAGAAAAGGCTTGGTTAGAGCATACAAAGTTTTGCCATTTTTAGGGGATGGAGGGGGTCTAGAAGCATGTGAACTAGTCTGACCAAAGGTCAGGTGATCTTCCGGTGCAGCTCCTGAAGGTGATTTTTGGTGTCTCTCTCTCTCTCTCACCTGTTGGCAGTCATTTCCAAATGTAACTCATCTTTTACCTTCTCTTTCAATAGCCTGCAAGAATGGCAGACCAGAACTGAGCTCCAGGTTTTCATCCTTCCAGATCTTGTTGACTGTCCTGGATCTGGTTTGACCTAGAGTTGAACCAAGAAGTCAAGAAGTAGATGCCTGGCTTTGCAGCCTCCCTTTGTTTAAGAAGCACTGGCCAGTTTATGTGGCTAAGTGTTCACATATGAGCAATTGGACATAAGAGAGGCACCTAACATAATCTTTTCCTCTAAAATTCTAATCATGTGGCTTATACTTTTAGAGTTATTGTTAAATAATACATTTTCATTACATGAGTCACTTTTGAAAGCTGTTAATTACTGTTTTGACCATTTCCTCTATAGTACATGTACTTGATAACAGTTCCACTGATTCAGAAATTCTATTATTGTTGTGTTTCATGACAGCTATTAAGTACCTCACATTTCCTAGAAAGAATAGTGTCAGATTTTGTGGGGAATAGCTATGCAAATGCAAAAACACTAAAGTCTTTTTTCAGAGGTGTGCTACATTCATAATATTGTTATTTCTTAAGCTAAAAGAAATGAAAGGGGGATGAAGAATTAAATAAAATGGTTCTTTCAAATGTGTACTAGAGTGGGAACCATCTTGGTATGTATGATAATGACCATGGTCATTAATAATACATGTGTATGGACAGCTCAAGGAATTGAGTCTATACAAAGAATGCCTTTGATGACCACTTCATTGACATTTCAGGATACATGCTATATAACACATTATACACACACACACACACACACACACACACACACACACACACACACACACTGAAACTTAATCCTGGGGAAGCCACCACAGGCTCAACACAAGGATGCCCAACCTTGAAAACTGACAAAGCTAACCACTCATTCATAAGATGGCACCTCCCTAAGCACAGATAATTTTTTGAAAGGATCCTATTCAATGAAGTAACCTGGAGAACACTCCCACACACCACTTAAGGCCCTTCTGATAAAAAAAAGGTATACTGAAAACCATCTCTGGTTAGGCTTTTCCAAGTGGGAGGCTCAGGAACAGCTGGTGTCAAACTTTGTATTTGTTAAGAATCTCTCTGTATTCCTTTCCTTTCTGCATCTGCCTTTCTTGGTTTTCATCTTTCATCCCAAGTATTATATTCCCCATCCCCTCTAGTAGTTCTTATCTATCCTGGATCAAAGAAAAGGACCATTAGAACATTTTGTTCCATTTGGAGCCAGACATCTCTTCTTTCCACAGGTCCTGCATATAGTGAGGTCCTACTATATGTTGGTGTCACCTTTCATCAGTAGAAGTCACTCCCCATCTTAATGCATGCCCTACCTCACCTGTGTACTCCCCACTGCAGTTTTCTTTGATGAGAAATCTCACATAAGCAAATGCATAAATCATACTTTGCTCAAACTGTTCCTTAATGTATCAATTGCACTGAAACAAATTTGAGTTTTCAAAACAAGCATCATAGCAGAACTATTATACAGATAGTATGATATTCAGAGGAAAATAGTATCTAATGTTATAGATATTTGAAAAGGGCAGTTGCCAACAATGAAAAAAAAAATTAATTATTCCAATGAATTTCTCAATAGCACTGGTATATTTGGTTATCAGTAGGTTTTGCCAGTTCTGGCAAGAAGCAAGAAATCTCTTCATCACAATGTAAAACCAACCACTTACATTGGTGACCCAAGCCCATTGTGATACAAATATAATAATGATAAATAATACTTCCCAAATGATTTCTATATGAACATTTAAGAATACTGTTGAGAAATTAACCCCAAAAGGTTTCATATGTTTCCTGGACAAGTACTATTTTCTCCATATTTCAAATGGAAAGCAAAGAATAGAATGTATTAAAAAATAAGATGATTTAATAAGATTAAAAAAAAAAAAAAAAAAAACCCTGTCATTTCTTCGATATAGGGATCTGCCAAAGCAGGCTAGCACCTTCTCTGCAACTTATTCTTTTTTTTTTTTTTTTATTCATTTTTCCAAATTATCCCCTCCCTCCCTCCACTCCCTCCCCCCGATGGCAGGTAATCCCATACATTTTACATGTGTTACAATATAACCTAGATACAATATATGTGTGTAAATACCATTTTCTTGTTCTGCAACTTATTCTTGTTGAGAGGGACTGAAAAAAGTAAGAGGAAAAATAACTCAGACTGAAATGGCCTGGAGTCCTGAAATTTAAAAGTCTAGGTGTGCCTAAGGCCTGGGGGGGCAGAGCTCACTGAAGAAACTCAGGCAACTAGCAAACCAAGCCAAACCAAGTCAAGGACTGATGAACCACCCCAAACCAAGTACAACCAAGGAATGAGCCTGACTCAAAGGCTGGAGACATGAATACAACCAATATAAAACTATCATAAATCTAGAGATGGCCCAAAAAACTAGCCTAGAAGGAAATAAATTAGCTGTCTGTAGAAATTAGATGCAGAGACTCAAAGGAAAAAAAAATGTCTTTCCCCAAAGGACAATAAAAATACCTACAAGAAATAGAGATAAAATAAAATTAAATGCTCTGTATATAAAATTGAAAGTGACATAGTTAAAATAGACAGTAGTAAATCTCACTCACTCAAAAAAAGGACTCTAAAAACAAGAATAATCCAAACAGAAACCAATGTTTCTATAAATCAGCAAGAAATGTTACAACAAAATAAAAAAATTAAAAAGAAAATACAAGCTGATATTTAAAAACAACAACCAAAAAAACACTAACCTTTAAAAGCTGGCCAAAAACAGCTATTTAAGAATTATAAAACACTCTTAAAACCTTAAAATTTTAAAAACCCTGAGCACTATAATTCAAGAAATCATCAATGGAAATTGCCTATCAGAAGAGGCCAAAGTAAAAATGGGGTGGGGGGAGGGGGGAGGAGAAACTTATCATCTCCCAAAGGAAAAGTCCATAAAATCATAGCAAAATCAGGAGCTTCCACTTAAAAGTACTACAATCAGCTTACACAATAACTGGACGTTTCTATATACAAAATAACTTGCAAAGTAATTTTCTCAAAGATGAAGCTTAGTATAACCACAGGAAAAAAAAAAAGGGGGGGGGGAGTATCTTTAATGAAAAAGAGAAATGTCAAGTATTTCTGAGGAACATCAAGTATTTTTGATGAAAAAGAACAGAATTGAGTAAGAACCTGAAAATATAAATGTGCATATAGTGATAGTTGCAACAGTAAATTTATTGGAGCAGTTGGAAGGAGATATATGTCAATGTAGTGCTAACATTCTAATAGGAAAGAAGTGTTCCTTCAATTACTAAACATTTATTAAACACCAACTGTGTGATTGTGTGTCAAGCAAAAACTATCTTCATGAAGTGTCAAAGGAATTTAAAAAAAACAGTTCTGGACAGTAGACTGAATGTGTTCTGAGGATTATAGGAAGAGAATGAAGGCAGAACAAAAAGAATGCACTAGAATAAAAGAAAAGAAGGGGGTAGATTATATATTCTAGTTATGAGAAATAGCCAAAGACAAGGGGGGGGGGGGGGGGAAACACAGCATCAATCCAATCTCATAGCTAATAAAAGAAGATAAAAGAAGGTTCAAAATACACGCACAGTTTAATGTAAAAATAAATCAAACAACCTGGAAATAAGTGGGATTAGGGATAAGGAGTTAAGAGAGAAGATGACACCAAGAAAGTAATAATCCAAGAAAAAAGAAACTCCCCTAAAGGGGACTGTGGTAGAAAAAAAAAAATGCAATCGTTTAAAAGGTTTAAAGAAAAAAGAGAAAAGAATCAGAATCTAATGAGGCTAAAAAGGCACCTTTTCAAGTAGGGGAAGGCTGATCAGACTGCAGCATAAGAATGTAATAAAAGAGATAATTCAGAAATTTTTTTAGGATTACTGATATGAATCAAGTGAACAGAACCAAAATAGTTTTATACAAGGACTGTATCATCATAAAGTAAAATAGCTTTGAAAGGCAAGAAAGGACCAATCATATCTCCAGAGAACTGATTATATTATGCCCCCATCCCTATCTTCACACCGAATAGAGAGGGGAGTAACATAGTGTGAAGAAAGAGTTATTTGGGATTAAGTGTCTTGCTTAGGGTCTCAGGGTTAACACTTCCTAGCTGTTAAGTGTCTGAGGTTAGATTTGAACTCAAGTCCTCTTGACTCCACTGTGTCACCTAGGTGCCTCAAGAGAAATATTTTTGGATATAGCTACTGAATGGATTCATTTTGCCAACCTATGTTTGTTATAAATGTTATTCCCCCCCCCCCCCCCTCAGTTTTTAATTGGGAAAGAGACTCAGGCTGGCTGATTAATGATACCAAAAAAGAAAGCCAGTGAAACATTTTTTTAATGTTCAGAAGAGAAAAGATGGAAGTTTACAAGTAAGTAGATAAACAGAATAAATTTGAAAATAATATATGGAATTTATTATACTTTTTTTTTTAAAGAAAGCTCTATGAAGAAGTTTAATAGTTTCATATATACTATTTTATGTTTTACTATATTTAGATAAATACTTATTTCAGAAATATTCAATTTTAAAATAACATTTAAAAAATTAAGAAAATTAATATAACACATTAAATAAAATAGGCAAAATACCAATCCTACAATAGAGTTCTGGAACTTACCATTATCTGAATCATCTCCTTCACTGTCTGTTCGGGCTTGTTTGTAGTCTGGTTCTTCACCACTTTGGGATTGCTTACGTTTCTTGCTTATGCCATCTTGTCCCGAGTGATTAAACCCCCTTCTTCTGGACTAAAAAAAAATTTAAATGGTACTGTTCAACTAACCAGCAAAACCAACTAAAGAAAGAATGAAGTGAGGTACTGGGATCATAAAGGAAAAAGAAAAAGGAAAACCTAATTAAAAATCATTAATTGGCAGTAATTAAGGAGCACAGAACTCACCCGGTCTCTCATTCTGTTCCTAGACCTGCCACATCCATAAGGCATGTTGCCAAACCTGCTCATTCCTTGCATGCCCATCATGCCATAATCAGGGACCACAGCTTGTGAGAACAAAGATGGTAGTCTGTTGGGGCAAGGTCCTCCCATCCCCCTTCCACCCATATAGTTCAACTCATTCCATCGAGCAGACAAACGCTCTGAGCTTGAGGATGGCATGAAGTGATCATTGCGAATATAGGTGTTGGGATGACCCCGATCCCGGAACTGATTCTGACACTTTTCCTGAACAATGCCATAGAGAGATGCTCGGTTATGAGACAGGTCTTGATGGTCATCATACTGACTTCCAAAGCCATCATTCTGATTAGGCCTGAGGTCATAGTCATAATTGTAGCTCGATCTGTAGAGATTGTGATCAGCCATTGAAGCCCTGGAGTTATAGGAGTCAAAAGACTCAAATCTGAAAGAGCTGAAGAATAAGCACAGAGCCAGGTCAATAACTCAAAATGCTCAGAGAAAATCAAAGTTACCCTCAACATGATATACACACCAACATCCCAAAACAAAGCATGAAGCCAAATGCAATGGCCTCTTTTCAAAAGGACTGCTTTCATCAGGCCTTGTTTGTAACTAGTTGAGAACTCAACAAAAAAAAAAAAAAAAAAAAAAAAAAAAAAAAAAGATTTTTCCTTCATTAAATAAATCACACTTTCAAGCAAAAATGCTTGAAACATACAGGCAGAACTCCCAAACTTCACCCCAACATACTCAATTTGTTAGTTTCTTCAACTGACAAGTACAAAAGCAGGTACCTTGCTACGTTTGATTTCAGTGACACTGCTTTTGGATTATGAATTTTGTGAACTCGGGATCTAAAACTAGAGCCAGAACAGAGTTTTAGATGTATATTAGGCAGCTACAGAAAGCTAAGCCAAATTAAGAGTTAATGAATAAACATAGACCTGCTTTAAATGCCTATACCCTGTCAGATGGTCTCAATTCATTCATTTACTGCAATCTGAAGAGGATTCAAGAAACCCAAAACTGTGTCTGGGAATAATGGATTCCCCTCATTCCCAAGAGGAAATGAAAGGATCTAGTTTCCATATTGATGTAATTGGTACGAGCTAGCACTTGGTGCTTCTCCTTGAACAAGAAAGCCTGTAATCACCTCTCCTGGTCTTCCATGCCCTCCCCACTGCCGCCGGCCCCGCCCCTGCTTCCTTCTTTCGACATCATGTCCAAACGTTGGTTGATCTTGGCAATGAGGGAATCAGAATTATCCGTGACAGTCTCTGTTCCATAGGTGGCGATCTGCACAGCAGCACTCCCATCTCCAAGGCTTGCATTTTCTGTCTTGGGAGCTTCCCATGAGGCTGTGCTATAGTTATATGTAGCTCCAGTAGTAACTCCAGTGTTTTGGGCACCATAATAATTATAACCTTCATAGCCTAATGGAAAAAGAGAGCATCAAAATGAGAGTTCAACAATCAGGAGGATGGTCTTTGCTTGCAATATATGAACTGGGTTTGGTAGTAGGGGATGAAATAGGTACAATTCAACAGAACTCATACTTTCTGAGATATAAAAGAATAGCTTAGCAGTCAAGTTCTACATAGAGTTATTATTCAGCCTTAATCATTACTTATTCAATGCAGCACAGAGGATCAGCACAGGAAGGGACAATTAAAAAGGGGCTGACTGAAGACAGATAGCTAACTCTGGGGAGCTAGGTATAACCCTAGACATTCCTATAACTTAACTCTGTTAATTTTCATATTTTTAGTTTCTTGAATAGCCTCTTACAAGATTCTCTTACCAAAATAATCTATATTTATTCCTAAAATAGCTATCCTTTCTAAAAAGATTATCTTTAACTTTCTGATGCTACCCTTAAAAAACAATCAAAGCTAAAAAAACAAGTAAAAATTCATACTTGAAATTTTCCCTTTATCTTTCCTCTCTTTTCTGAGGTCCCAAACACTACCTAATACTTTAGAATAGATCTCTAAGAACCAAGCAGCAAGAAAACAATAAGAAGCGATAATCAAATCATTTTAATTCAACTTTCTATTACTTAAGAGGACAGTGGAAGAAGCACTTAGTATAAAAAAGGAGTTTCTTTCTATTCTATGACGTGTAGAGCTACAGTAAACAGAGTCATTACACATATTTGGGTTAGCTCAAAGACCTAGTTAGTAGAATATTGGATTTGGAATCAGAGGCCTTAATTTGAATCTCAGCTCTTTAAGAAAAAAGGCAAATGTGCAGCATGATAAATGTGTACATATATTTAGAGGAGTTGCACATGTTTAACCTGTATTGGATTGCATGCTGTCTGTAGAGGAAGTGGGGAAGGAAGGAGAAAAATGTGGAACATAGGATTTTGTTTGGGTGAATGTTGAAGACTGTTTTTGCATGTATTTTGAAAGATAGGGGAAAAAAAAAGAATGAAAAAAAAAAAAGGCAGCAAAATATAAGCTTGTTTCCTTATCAACAAATGGAGATGGTATATATGCTTTCTAAGGTCACTTCATTCCTCAATCTATGATCCTATGAACTTCTTTAGCACATGATTCTTCCCTGAAACCCAGAGCCCAATCACAGCTAGCAGCAATTCTCAAGATCAGATTCAAAGCTTAAAAAGTCACAAAAGGAAATCTCAACACCCCCCCCCAATATAAGCATAAGCACATACCTTGCCAGTTGGCTGCACTGGTCCCATAAGCACCTTAAAGGAAGTGGGGGAAAAAATACACAAAACCTTTGTTTTCAGAGTGGATAACAAAAAAATACATTTTACAGAACAATTACATATATCCATCTTATTTTCAAATAAGAAATGGTATAAACAGCAACCAAGTCCAGGTGCCACAAGATCCTAATTAGCAATAGTACTTCTAAGCAAAAAATATCATGTCACCTGGTGACACGAGAAAAGGCACACTGAAATTTTAAGTAAATTTCTCATAAAACCAGCATGAAGAACCAAAACAGAGGAAATGAACCATGGCCACTTTTCAACAACAACAACAACAACAACAACAAAAATATATAGTAGCTGCTGACAACAGTAATTATTGTTTTTATTTTTGAAGAGGAATGGAGAAAAGAAAGTACTTCCCTAACTTAAGAGAAAGAACATAAAAAGCACTGAAGACATTTTAGGCACAATAAATACTTCATGAAACATTACCACATTAAACTCAAGTTACCAAAAACTGTTCATGGAAAAAGTGAGAAAGTTACTAATACTGTAAATAATACATAGCATACTATTCAAGAAAATAAAAGTATCTTTATTCTCCCTAAGAGAAGAGATATGGCATGAAAAATTAAAAATTAAAAATGGCACTAGGAATATATGTCATTCCTCTGGAGAAAAAAAATAACCTTCTAAGAGGTAGAAGTTATATTTGCTAAGCATCTGACTAAATAATTAGATGATTTCCAGATCAATTTTTTTTTTTAAAGGATCTCAACAAAGTAGAAAAACTCACCCTGAGTGTTAGCAGCTCCAGTGCTCCATGCCCCATAACCTAAAAGAAAGACAAAGTTATGGACTTTTTGTCTGACTGAGAAAAAGAAAATTCCTCTTAGAAATACAATGCTTAAAAATGGTAAAAATCTAAATATCATTTTTTTATTGGTTTATGTTATGAGATGTTAACTCCTGAATTATGAGACAATATTTATTTTTCCTTGTTACTCCTTTATCTACTGCATTGGAAAAAAGTAGGTCAGAAAATTTAGTAGGTCAAAAATTAATGCATGTGACATGCATGGGCCAAATGAAAGGGAAAGAAGGAAGCAGATCTGTGGGTTCAAAATCTGAATCAGTTGACTCCAATACTGATTTGCTTGGTAGCCCTAGCAAATCAAGTTTCCATCTCTGGGTCAATGCTTCTTCAATTCGGCAAAGAAACTAATGGGAGTAATGTTTACCAAGATACAGTTGGAAAGGAAGCTAGGTAGACAATAAGGCCTGTCTAAATAGGCCACTGCACCAAGATCTGTCTCAAGGTGATGAAAGCCTGAGGACATGTAGGAGATGTGGAGGAGGGGGAGGAGAGGCCAGGGTGTACAGATGGGCAACAAGAATACCAAACTTTTTTCCCCCAGCTTTTTTTTTTAATTAAATTTCTCCTTTAAATCCTCATCATCATATAAAGATTATAATCTTTTAAGTTAATGGCAAGTCTTGAGGGGTTGGATGACTCAGTGAAGGATCAAAATCATATCTTTCAAAATATTCAAGTAAAAATCACAATCTTAATTCCTCAGTAATAATGGAAATGGACCTCATATCTTAACAATACAAACAATTCTATCACAAACACACCCAGTTAGTGGTCTCTGACTCAAGAAACCATTCTAGACCTATATTACTGTGAGCAATCTAAGCTCAGATACCAGACTATATCAGGTGAAGCCCTCCTTTAATGACAAAAGTAATAACAAACACATCCAAGAGAGGATGGATCTGATGATCAGAATTGGAAGGGCTATCAAGTAGCACTTCCTCATTTTTATAGAGGAGGAAACTGAGGCTCAGGGAAGTGAAATCCAATAAACATTAAGTACCCAGTATGTGCCAGGCACTGTGCTAAGTGCTGAGGATACAATTAACAAAAATAAAGTCCATGAACTCAAGGAGCTTACAAACTAATGGTGGTAAATAACACACAAAAGGAGACAGGAGAGGGAGTGTAGCCAGCAGGAACATCTTGTTTCATGGAGTTGAAACCAAGTAAGGCAGCAGATACTGAGTAGAGTTGGAAAGATAGATCAGGTTCTGCCCTCTAGAAAGGAAGGAATTAGAAGGAATTTGGTACTCAGCCCTTTAATTAGAAGGCAGAGAAGGCTGAGGGAGATAGATTCTGTCAAGGCTGGAGTGAGCAACATGGTGATGAGACTAGATTATGGGCAGATAGTAAAGCATTAGCTAGAGAGCAGGGCCTGGAGTCAGAAAGACTCATATTCCAGAGTTCCAATCAGGCCTCAACATTTATTAGCTGTGTGACCCTGTTTGCCTCAGTTTCCTCCTTTGTAAAATGGGCAAGAGAAGGAAATGGCAAACCGCTGTGACAGCTACTACCTTCTTCCATTCATAGATGAAGAAACAGGCTCACTTCCTCAAGGGCATGAAGGTAAATGAATTAGAAATGGTATCTGAACTGGGGCCTCCTACTCCAAAGTGTTGCTTTCACTGTAATGTCAATTCAGATCATCGGTTCCTGCCTCCTTGGCATCACGATGAATGGTATATAAAGAAGAGACATTTCTGGGGGTTGTGTTGCACTTCTCATCATTCAAAGAGTGTAAACTATTAGAAGGACCAGAAGCTAAAGGGATTCCAGAGGTAATTTAACTCCAACCTCTTATTTTTGGATAAGGAAATTAAAACCCAAGAAAGTTAGGTAATTTAACCAAGATTACTTTTAAAGTAAATGTCAAAGACAGGATTTGAATTCAGTTCCTCTGATCTAAGGGCTCAGCACCTGTTTCAGGTAAAAGAGTATTCCTCAAGAGAAAAGAAATGTGCAAATTTGGCTGGTCTCCAAAATACCAACATATGACTTTAGAGAAATGAAATCACTTTAGCAGTGGTAGGGTTGCAAAATGCAAAATACACGTCATGTGTACAGAGAATACTTACATAAGTGAAATAAAAAGTAATGCAAAGTGCAAAGTCCCCTGGATATTAAGAACCAAAGGTACAATTAATGTAATTAATAGTTAGCTTGCTCAGGGGCTAATTACTCTCTTTTGGCTCAAAGGAGAAGAGATTATTTAGGATTATGAAGTTTCTGCTTAAAAAAAAAATTAATAATACAAATATCTTTGAAAAGATTTTATAATAAACAAGATACAGTTTTGACAATGCTTGATATTAAAAAAAGAGTTATAACTTTCCTCCTACCCATTAGATAAGAGCTGCTCAACTAAAAGCACTGAAATTATGAGTCTGAAGCACTTCGTGGGAGAGCTTAGACCTAAACAGGTGGACTATAGTAGGAAGAAGTTTAAGGAAGCAAAACATCATGAATGGGACTCAGAAATCTTGAAATCATGTCAAAAGAAAAGTGAGAGAGGAATAACATCAAGCTGTGCATTTCAAAATCCTAGTTGAAGTCATTTGTTTCTGATTCTAGAAAAAGAAAAGAAAAATCCTTTTCTCATGCAAATTAAGACAACTCTGAGATATCATTACACACCTGTCAGATTGGCTAAATTGACAGGAACAAATAACGATCAGGAACAAATAACGATGAATGTTGGAGGGGATGTGGGAAAACTGGGACACTGATGCATTGTTGGTGGAGTTGTGAAAGAATCCAAGCATTCTGGAGAGCAATCTGGAATTATGCCCAAAAAGTTATCAAAATATGCATACCCTTTGACCCAGCAGTGCTGCTGCTGGGCTTATATGCCAAGGAAATACTAAAGAAGGGAAAGGGACCTGTATGTGCCAAAATGTTTGTGGCAGCCCTTTTCATAGTGGCTAGAAACTGGAAAATGAATGGATGTCCATCAACTGGAGAATGGTTGGGTAAATTATGGTATATGAAGGTTATGGAATATTATTGCTCTGTAAGAAATGACCAACAGGAGGAATACAGAGAGGCTTGGAAAGACTTACATCAACTGATGCTGAGTGAAACAAGCAGAACTAGGAGATCATTATAAACTTCAACAATGATACTGTATGAGCATGTATTCTGATGGAAGTGGATATCTTCAACATAGTAGAGAAGAGCTAATCCAATTCCAATTGATCAATGATGGACAGAATCAGCTACATCCAGAAAAGGAACACTGGGAAATGAGTGTAAACTGTGAGCATTATTTTTTTTGTTTTGTTTTGTTTCTCTTCTCAGATTATTTTTACCTTCCGAATACAATCCTTCCTTTGCAACAACAACAACAACAACAACAAAATTTGGTTCTGCACATATATATCGTACCTAGGATATACTATAAGATATCTAATATGTATGGGAATGCCTGCCATCTAGGGGAGGGGGTGGAGGGAAGGAGGGGAAAAACTCGGAACAGAAGGGAGTACAAGGGATAATGTTGTTAAAAAAATAAATAAATAAAATTTAACCTATGCATATGTACTGTCAAAGAAAATGTTATAATTATAAAAATTAATAAAAAAAAAGAGAAAAAAGAAAAATCCTTTTCTCTCCTTTTCTCCAACTCAGGGCTCTCTACTACAAGAAGAATCTACAGTTGCTGTGAGTGTAGGCAATCTTGGCATACAGACCAATTCTGAATGAAATCACAGAAATAGCTACTACTCCATAAGATAATACCCTCTCCTATTACTATTATCAGACCTTCTACCAGGGCACAAAAGGAAGAACTCCAAGACTGGGTTGCTATCAATACTATATGAGCCACCCAGCTCAAAAATTATACTGGATTCCATGAGTTCAACTTGCAAACTAACCGGCATCTTTAACATTGTTTCTCAGGGACAAAACATTATTAGCATGTATTACTAGTTCCAAATAAACCATCATTTTTAACAACAATGATAATGGGAACTGCCTGTACCTGCCTCTCCATAGCAGGGCCTTTTATCAGACTGATCCCTTATGAGATTACTACTGACATAAAAGAACACTATGGTCTATCTCCCACATTAGTAGAATCACAGAATGTCCAAACTGAAAGGGACCTAAAGACCAGTGAGTCTATAGTTCAAAATATAAAGGGGGAAAAAAATCCTCTTGTTAGTCTTTGAGATCTCAAAAGTGAGCATCCAACCTTTACTTAAAAGACTTATAATGATAGAAACTTAATTACTTCTTCAGAAAAGAATGTCCTAATTGCTAGGAAAATTTTCTGCATATTGAGGGCCTAAATTTGAAATACTGCAACTCTTGTCCATTGCACCCAATTCTGTCCCGTAGCAGAACCAATTAACAGCCCTTCCTTGAAGCCTGAACTATCATGTCCTTCCAAGTCTTCTCTATGCCAACTTCTTTTTATATGGCATAGTGTCCATCTCCTTAAGCAATCTGGTTGGCAAACTATAAAATTCTCCAGGTTGTTTACTTCTCCTGAATGTGAGGCCTAGCCATCAACATAATACATATATATTCTGATACAATCAAATTATAATAAAACCTTCATCACCTGTCATCTGGGGTACTGCCACAACTTTCTAATTAGGCTCTTCAACCAATCTCTCCCTTTTATAATTCCTCTTCTCAAGAGTTAAAAAATTAATTTTCCTAAAGTTTAAAAATGTCACTCCCCTGTTCAAAAAGCTTAAAGCCTATATACATACTTTTTTAAAAACAATTTTTCTATTTGGCATCAAAAATCTTTTACAATTTGGCTCCAGTCTATATTTCTTTACTGTCTGATTACATATTATTTCTCCTTTATGAAGACCTATCCTCCTAAAAAGCAATTAAGAGACAATTATGATTATCTTAGGAAGAAATGATGAGAGTGACAGTTTTGTGGGTGACGAGATGAGGACATAAGATGTGGTACGAGTAGATTTGAAAGACTTGGCAACTAATATAGTACTTGAGAAAAGAATAAAGGACTGAGTTATCTGTAGGAGGGATGGTGGGTCTTCTCCGCAAAAACAAATGTTTGAATGAGAAATGGGTTTCAGGAAAAACATAGTAAATTATGTTTTAAACATGTGCAGGAACTTGACAACATATGCCCAACCAGAATTCAGGAGACATGTTGAATGAATATTTGAATATAGAGGCTGGTGAGCTCTGTAAGGAAGAAGCTAGAGTAAAGGAAGACCTAGGACAAAGTTCTGAGTTATACTCGTGTTAAGAGATTGGGAGATGAATCCCAATTGAAGAAAAGGAGACAAAGAATGGTGAGACAAGAAGAGGTCATGGTACAAAAAACTATGGGAGAAGAAAATACTGCAAAATTGATAGAGAAATCAAGGAAGTTGAGGCCAGAGATGCTGTTCATCTTAGAAAGAGCAGTTTTAGCTGAGTGGTGGGGCTGGAAGTCAAATTGAAGAAGTTTGAAAATTAAATGGGAGGTGAGCAAATAGAATTTGGAACCCTTAATAGGAGTCTCTTTGTGAAAGGGAAAAAAAAAATAAGATAATAGTGTTAAGAGATGACAAGGTCCAGTAAAGAATACTATACATGTAAGGATAAGTTTGGGAGAGACTAGACCAAAAGAAAGGATACCATTAGACAGATTAAATAACAGGAATAATCAAATGCTCAATTTCTTTAAGATGAGATTGAGAGTATACAATTCTTCCTTAGAAGTCTGGAATAAAAAAGAAAAAGCAGGGAGATGACCTGAAGTGTTGAACAAAGACTAGAGGGAGCTCCCCAGGAAGATAAAATCAATTTTCTAGGTGGCAGATGAACTCAAATTTCTAAATTAGGGCAAAAAAAAAATTGTGCAAAAGGAGAGAAAAGCACTAAAGATCTGGAAAAGCTACTGGACTGGAGAGGAGAAAAAGTCCATTCGGAAATAAGAGAAATGAAAATCAACTGTGATCACCTCACATCCAGCAAATTGGTAAAGATGAAAAAAAGATGGAAATAGTAGGGTTGTGGAAAGATGGACCAAGAATGGAGTTATGAAGTCAGTTCAATAATTCTGGAAAGAATTCTGTAATTATGCAAATTAAGTTACTCAGATATCCACACCAGAAATTTAATTGTTGAGAAGACATCCCAAGATCAATGACAAAATGAAAAGCTTCAAATATTCAAAACATCAATACATTTATAGCACACTTTTTATAGTAGCAAAGAATCAGAAACAAAGTAGATGTCCATTAACTGTGAATAAACAAGTTTAATGTAATGTTATATTACTAATGCTGTTAGAAATAATGAATAGGATGAACGCAGAGATGCATGAGAAAATGTATATGAATTGATACAAACTCAGGAGGTTTCTCAGTAGACAAGACCACTCTAACCCAATTTTTTACCTTCCACTTCATCCTACCCTTCATTATGAACTAAATACAACAAAGAAAATAACACCAATGACTACAATTATGAAAATGCAAAGATCAACTAGAAAAAAAAAAAAAAAAAAAAAGAAGTTGAATGCTGTGAAATTTATGATGATCAAGGGTTGGTGCCAAAGAAGGGATAAGAGAAGACAATTTTTTTCAATAGTATTTGATTTTTCCAAATACATGTAAAGATAGTTTTCAACATTCATCTTTTGTAAGATCTTGTATGCCAAGTTTTTTCTCCCTCCTTCTTTTACATCCCCTTTCCCCAAGATAGCAAGCAATCTGATAGAAGCTACACATGTACAATATTTTAAACATTTCCATATTTGTTATGTTGCACATGAAAAATCAGACCAAAAGGGAGGGAAAAAAACCTACTAGAAAGAAAAAAAAAAAAAAAAAAAAAAAAAAAAGGCTGAAAATATCATGCTTCAATCCACATTCAGATCTCTCTTTGGATGTGGATGGCATTTTCTACTCCAAGTCTTTTGAAATTGTCTTGGATCACCACCACATTGCTGAGAAGAGCTAAGTCTTATAGTATTATAGTAACACTACTACACCACAATTTTATAGCCCTTTGGATATAGTTCCAAATTGCTCTCCAGAATGGATGGATCATTTCACAACTCCACCAACTATGCATTATGTCCTAAATTAACATTTTTACCCACTAATATTTACAACTATTTTTTTTTCCTCTTATCTTAGCCCACTGGATAGGTGTGAATTAATCCCACTGGATTTTCTTAATTTGCATTAAGAGAAGCCATTTTTTTCCTCCTTTTTCAAACATTATATAATCAGCCTTTTTTATATGTAAATATGGTTTGTTGAATTGTCTTTCTCTTTTAAAAAATTCTTGGTTCTCAGGGAGGGGAAGAGGGAAAAAATACTATAGGAAATGTAGACGACATCAGAAGAGAGTGATAAAAATGTAAGTTAAAAAAAACCCAACAAGATAGAGCAATACGAACAAAAGCCTAATCAGGGAATAAATGGATTGCTCTGTAGCAGTGATGGCTCAGCTGATATTAGATGATATTTATAAAAATGAGTAGTGGGCTCAATCTCCAGGTGACTTCAGTAGCAGACAAAAATGGGGAAAAGGCAGGAGGTGGGGTTACTCCAGAGATAGAGTCTGATAAGATTCCTCCATTATCCTCCATTATCTAATTTAGTTGGCTAACTAATATAGAAACTTCAAGAACAGAGAAGTGGCTTTGGAGCTAGGGTGGAATCTGTCTCTTAAAATTCAGGAATGTAAATCTGGGCAAGACTTAACCTTGCCCAGGTAAGATCAGAGGTATCCAAGGACATTGAAATGTAATTCAGACATGTTTAACAAAATAAAAATACGACATAGAAAGTGTTCATTTGTAGTTTTCCAAGTCAGTGTGAATCGCAAAGGGATCAATGAGAGTTTGACAACATTGCACCAAGCAATTCTCTAAGATTTGGTTGGTTGCTATCCCTATTCTCGAAGGGGACCAAAATGATATCACTATTAGAACTGAATCACAGTGTGTTTGACTAGGTGAGCAGTGCAATCAGATGCTCTGCCACAGGTCAGAGAGGAATAGTCCTTATGAACATTTGGGGTGGCTTCTCCAACTTCACCCATCTTGTGTTTCTTCCGAGCAAATTCAAATTTGCTTTGCCACACTGGGGTCCTGTGCCTGTGTCACAATTCAATCCTAAAGTTTTTAAGAGAGACTCCATTAGCCAACATCTCACTATTCATAAGTGGAACTGTCAGTCATAGCAAATGGTTTGTTTTGGTGAGGCAAATGGGATTAAGTGACTTGCTGAATAAGAAATTTCTTTATTAGTAAGTTCATTTCAAGTCATTGAAAGAACGTTACTCTCTCCATGTGAACCTTATTTCCATTTGAACCATGGGAACCCAATTAATGTAAGATATAACTTTCTTCATGGGAACTTTACCGTTCCTTAACCCATAACATGTTTTAGCTCCTTCTCCTATGAGAACCTGACCGTTCCTTAACCCTCAACAACATTCTATTTTTTAATCTCTAAGATGGGAATGTACCACTTGTGTTTTAGACCCAAATATGTGATTCCACATAACTGGTGATGTATTCTCTTCCCTTCTCTGCTATCTTAATCATAATTCTTATTATTCTTTGTCTTTTATGTATTATTTGCTGTATTAGTTGTTATTGTAAGCAATCTATTCCATGCATTGTATAATTAAATTTTATTTTCACTTTGAGTCCAAGAGCGTCATTTATAGGAGCGGATCCAAATCTTTCTTTAAAATCACATAACACTTGCCCAGGATCACACAGCTAGGAAGTATTAAATATCTGAGGCTGGATTTGAACCCAGGTCCTCCTGACTCCAGAGCAGATACTCTCTCCACTAGATCATCTAGGTGCCCCAGAAGTTAAGGATGCAGTGAATAAGTTCACTTATGTTAACAATTTACTTTCTAGGGATGTCCACACTGATAAACATGCATTGCCAGAGCTAGCTCTAAGACAAGACACTGTGGATAAGGTGCAGACACAGTAGCACAGCATTACTCACTACTAATGAAATCCCAGATCTAATTCCCATCCCCAAATTCTGTGTTAATATCTAGGTAGTCTTATGGAAAGGGAAACTAAAGCAGAGATGACAAACTAAAAGAATAAGGAGGGGATAGGAACTGGTGTCCCAGTGAGGTCTAAGTATAGTTTTAGAGGATTTTTGAGATGAAGGTTAAGATGAACTGATAAGAAGTTAATTATCAGAATTTCAGAGTTCAAGATCACATATTTATGAAGCAGTGAGATCTAGGGTATAATTATCCCTCTGGGGGATGAAGATATAAGTCATAGGAACTGAGGAATGTGATGAAAGGAGAGACCAGTTATTCACGGGGACATACCGAGTATGAAAATGCAGGATGTGGGTGGTTTAAAAAGTATAGTACACGCAGTGGATAGAGCACCAACCTTGAATTCAGGAGGATCAGAGTTCAAATCTGATCTCAGACACTTAACACTTCCTAGCTGTGTGACCCTGGGCAAGTCACTTAACCCCAGCCTCAAAAAAAAAAAAAAAAAAAAAAAAAAGGATAATACAAGTATTAATGGAAAAAGAACCAAGAAAAGATATGATAATAGCCTACAGGGCCAGATGACACCTGCAACAAAGATTGGGTCACTGTGATAAATATAAGGGAATGTTGCTGAGTGAGGGTGAAAGGAATAAGGAAGCAAGAAATATATCTGCTACCTTCAAAACTATCTAGTTTTGAAAAGAATAGCCAGGGATGCTACATCTTCTGGAGGGAACCAGATTTTTCCAAGTACAAGAATATGGAAAGTGTGAAAGGAAAAACAGTATTTCCACATGTGGCAGTCAGTTCCAGAGTGAATATACATCTCAATACAGACTCCAAGAATCCTGAGAAGGGATGGAGTTAAGACCCCATACTCCTAAATTCAATGATGGAAAAAAATGGATGTCATTGAATCCCATCCACTTGTGGTTAAGGGAACTAAAATGGGGGCAAAGCCAAGATGGCGGAGAGGAACTAAAATGGTTTGGTAACCCAATAATAAATGTTCCCTCCACACTTTGCAGTAGGTTATTGGCACAAATGAATTCTAATTTCTATTTGTTACCAACAAAATCCTACAGGAACGTATAGAAAGAGAAATTACATTTAAAATAACCTCAGATGGGTTAAAATACTTGGAAGTCTACTTACCAAGACACATAGGAACTACATTAACACAACTGCAAAACATTCATTATACAAACAGAAATCTATCATTCATTGCTCACAGATAAGCCAAACCAATATAATAAAAATGATAACATTACCTAAATTAATTTATTCAGTGCCATACCAATCAAACTATCAAGGAATTACTTTATAGAGCTAGAAAAAACTCATCTAGAGGAACAAAAAGTTTCTCTATAAATATGAAGGAAAAAAAGTGGGAAAGGAGGACTAATAGTACCAAGTCTCAAAATACATTATAAAGCCACAATCATCAAAATAATTCAGTACTGGGTAAAAGAGAGGTTGATTGGTGGAAAAAATTGGGTACACAACATACAGAAAAAATAAATGCAATAACAGTGCCATATATCCCAAGTATGGGAACAAGAACTCATTCAACAAAAACTGTTGGGAAAACTGGAAAGCAGTGTTGTAACATACACTATTGGCAGTTACTATTACCAGTCTGTCCTAGGTAGGCCCAACAGAGTACCTTTGACCTTTGCAGTGTCAATTCTACCCGGCTCGCCTCCTCTGAGGCCTTCAAAGGTCTCTGGCCATGATTTCTTGAATCTATAGTTTAATAACCGGTAGCACACTCAAGAACAGCCACGTGTAATCTTAAAAGCCTTTATTATACCTACTCACATAATGCCCTGACTTGTTAGCTCCCTAGTGAACACCTGGTCTGAAGACCCACGTGTTCACTACCAAACTCCTTACCTCTCTGGGCTATACATCAGCTTGACTTGGCTACCCCAGGCTAGGGAACCAGGATAAAGAGAGCAACTTGCTGTCTGCAGTGGGCTTATAAAGGGCCTGTGAGGTCATACACACAGCCAACCAGCGAGAGAGCCATCACCCATTACGAAGCTATCTCAATATGGCCAGGATCCCACCCACAGGGCATTTCTATATCCAGAGATTACTTCTGGGCCACTCAATCTCCTGTTGCGCTGTGGCCGCCCATTTAAAGGACCCTTACAATTCCCTTCTCTTGTTTTGCGGGAACCGCATCCTTACACAGTGTCACAAAAAGTAGGTCTATACCTCCACCTCACATATATCAAGACAAGTTCCGAATAGACACAGAATTTAGGCATAAAGGATGACATTATAAACAAATCAGAGGAATGGAAGAAATAAATGCTTGATCAAAAGATAAGAGGTTCATAGGAGAAAAAAAGTTTTCATTTCTACTTCCATTGCTTTCCCTCCTACACATGAGCTGCTGAACAAAGCTGGAGAAAAAAAAAAATCACATAATTATGCTGTGACTAAAAATTTATTATACAACTTAAACTAGGCTCTCAATACAAGGCAATCCTTTTACATCTCCCTACTCACTACAATATCCCACTTCTAATAGTAGCTCTTCCAAAATTTCATCCCTCCTCAAACTTTCCATGACTTCCCTTACACTTAGTTAAGAATGTTGCCTCATTTTACTAAAAAAATTCATTCATCAAGTGCTCCCTCTACTCTCTTCCCCATCTCACCCACATGCCTTCTAACATTCTCTTCCATCACTTTCCTCACAATGAAGAGGTAGCCTTTCTTGCCAAGATAACCTCCTTCTACAAGCATAAGGGATCCCATCTAATCTGGCCATCTCCAGCACACTACCCCTTTTTTACCAACTGTTCGGATCTACTTACCAGCTGTTTCCCTACACATACTCAAGTCTCCTCCATCCTCAGAAAACATAAAACAAAACTTTACTTGATCACCCTGGCTAACCACCATCTTTTATTTCTCCTCTTTTCTGTGGCTAAACTCCTGGGGAAAGCTCTCTATAATCAATGCTTTTAATTTTTTCCTCTCAATCTTACTCAATCACAGGGTTTTCAATGTTATCATTCAACCAAAACTGCTCTCTCAAATGTAAGACATTCTGAGATACCACTACATTTCTCAGATTGGCTAAGATGACAGGAAAAGATAATGACTAATGTTGGAGGGGATGTGGATCACTGATATATTGTTGGTGGAGTTGTGAACAGATCCAGACATTCTGGAGAGCAATTTGGAACTATGCTCAAAAAATTATCAAACTGTGCATACCCTTTAATCCAGCAGTGCTACTACTGGGCTTACAACCCAAAGGGATCTTAAAGGAGGAAAAAGGACCCCCATGTGCAAAAATGTTTGTGGCATCCCTCTTTGTAAGCCCTTTTTGCAAGAAACTGGAAAATGGCTGAATAAGTTATGGTATGTGAATGTTAGGGAATATTATTTAAGAAATGATCAGGAAGATGATTTTATAGAGGCCTGGAGAGACTTACATGAACTGATGCTAAGTGAAATGAGCAGAATCAGATCATCAATGTACACAGCAACAAATTTATAAGATGATCAATTCTGATGGACGTGGCTCTTTCCAATAATGAGATGATTGAGGTCAGATCTACACCCAGAGAGAGGACTATGTGGATCACTCTTGTTCATTTGTGTTGTTTTCTCATTCATTTTCTTTCCTTTTTGAT
Source organism: Sminthopsis crassicaudata (assembly GCF_048593235.1). Classification (NCBI taxonomy): domain Eukaryota; kingdom Metazoa; phylum Chordata; class Mammalia; order Dasyuromorphia; family Dasyuridae; genus Sminthopsis; species Sminthopsis crassicaudata. The sequence goes on along the minus strand of NC_133617.1, from coordinate 60,703,954 downwards.
CTGATCATTCTTGTGCAGCAACATAATTATATAAATGTTTACATATAATGGATTTAACATACATTCCTTTTTTTTATTATAGTTTTTAATATACAATGCATATGCATGGATAATTTTTCAGCACTGACCCTTGCAAGACCTTCAGCTCCAACTTTTCCCCTCCTTTCACCAACCCCCCCTCCCCTAGATGGCAGTTGGACCAATACATGTTAAAATTATTATAAAGTATATGTTAAGTACAATATATGTATACATATTTATACAGTTGTCTTGCTGCACAAGAAAGATCAGATTTAGAAAGAGGGTAAAAATAACCTGAGAAGAAGAAACAAAAATGCAAGCAAACAATAACAGAAAGAGTAGAAATGTTATGTTGTGATCCATACTCATTTCCCAGTGTTCTTTCTCTGGGTGTAGATGGTTCTATTCATTACATATCAATTGGAATTGATTTGGATCCTCTCATTGTTGAAGGGAGCCACCTCCATCAGAACTGATCATCATATAGTATTATTGTTTAACATACATTTTGACATGTATAATATATATTGGATCACTTGCCATTTAGGGGAGAGGGGGTGGGGGGAAAGAGGAGAAAATTTGGAATATAAAGCTATGCAAGAATCAAAGTTGAAAAATTATCTATGCATGTTTTGAAAATAAAGAGTTTACATTAAAAAAAAAACAAAACCTATTTTCTCCAAAGAATCTCTTCTTGATCTCTCCACATCCTTAAACATTACCCATCACCCTCTTTTCCTGGATAACCTATTATCTCTAAGTTTCATGACACTCTTTTATCTTCCTCTTCAGAGTCCTGAACTGGATCTTCCTCCAGGCCAAAAGGCTCTATCCTGGCTTTTCTTCCCTTCTCTCTTTACTTGGTAATCTTATCAATTCTGATAGATTTAAAATACATTCCATGTAATGACAGCTTTGTTATGGCTTAGAAACTATTTACCCACATCCAACCTATCAATCCCACCCTTTGATTCAATTAATCAATAATCGATCGATAAACATTTACTAAGGACCCACACTAAGGGAAAATACTGTACCTCAGTACATTTGATGGGGCGTACAGAGGCAAAAAACAGTCCTCAAGGACCTCATAAATGGAGAAAACAAGCAAATATAACAAAGCAAGGTATATATAAAGGATAAAATATAATTAATAAGGAAGGTACAAGAATTAAGAGAGAGTGGGTAAGCCTTCTGATAAAAGATGGGATTTCAGTTAGGATAATTGACTGACTTGAAGGGGGAACTCAGTAGAAAATGTATTAAGAAGAGAGAACATTCATTCCAAAGACAGGAAAATCAGAAAATTTGCCTGGAGCTAAGATGGAATGTCTAGTTTGTGGAACAGCCAGGGGGAGAGTGTCAGAAACTCTTATAGCATATATAAGGGTCTTATAGCAGAAAGCTATAAGACCCTTAGGAAGGGAAGAGGAGTCTAGGTTTTAAAGAGCTTTGAATGCCAAACAGTGGACGGTTCCTGGAGGCAAGGCAAAAGTTCCAAATGGTTATACAAATTTCTGCTGAGGAGCAATTATTCCAAAAAAAGACCCATCCCATCAGTTCACACCGACACTTAGGAGACCGAGTTTACCTCTTTGCATTATTAACTCATTCATCTGGTGGAGTATTCCGTTTATATTTGCATACAGGTTTCTAAGTCATGGGTTCCTACAGTGGTCTCATTTCTAGGATCTAATCAGACTTGTTCCTCCTCTTCAGCTCGGAAGTTAGCGTGCTCCGAGTTACACAGGCGCAAGCTGACTTCCGAACCTGTACTCTCCGGGTGAAACGCGACGTCCTGAAGCCAAGGATGACATCGCTGATCTCTTTTTCAATGTCTATGTATTTTAAAGAGGCAGCACAGCAGGACAGATAGGGAGCTAACTACAAGACTTGAATTCAAGAAGTATCTGGCTCCGATAATGACCTTAAGTTGTCTCTCCCCAACTAAACTCCAAAGAACCTTTTCAAAGTACAACTGAAACACCTCGCAGTCAGTCTCCCCGTATCTTCGGAGCCACTATTTGGGACGTGTTCGCTACTAGTGCCTCAGACATCTCTGTGCAAGTCTCTCTCCGCCCGCCTGCTCATTAGCAGAGTGAGACTGGAAAATCTACGCTTCCACTGACCCTCATCTATGCCAAGCCGCGGGGATGCAGCGTGCATTCAAGCCCCTCCTGCGGGACCTCTTCCCATCTACCTTTTTTTCCTTACACTTCCGGGCATGCTCCCCGTTCCAATCCCGGCACTTTCCTTTTGACTTAATGTATCCTGCGCCTTCTCCCTTTTCACCACAGCTGCCACCCCCACCCCCAGTGCTAAGGAGACTCATCTTCTGGAGCAGAGTGCAAAAACTGGTAACATCTGACAGGACGGGAGGCGGGGCTCAAATAAATCCCCGAATCTCTGGGCCACATTTTCCTCGAGAAAAATGGGGAAAACGATAGCATCCACAGAGAGCCTGGGGCGGGGCAGTGGGGGAATGGGGAAGAAAAACTGAGACAATCCGTAAGGGCTTAACGAATTTTTAAGCGAGATTACAGACCTATTTAAAATAATCGGTCGCAGACATTTAACTGCGGTGTCACCCCGGACAAGCCTCTTAACTGCTATCCGCCAAAGGGCTTGGGGGATCTCCAGGGACTCCCGTTGACACCCAAAGCACGCGGAAGAAGACACGTGAAGGGGGCGGAGTCGACCTCGGGGGAGGGGTCCTCGACAGCCGCCATTTTGTGTCGCCTCCAGAAAGGGGAGGCGTCCATTTGAACCCTCGGCGAGAGCAGAGGGCCCCTCTGGCCGCTAGACATCACTAATTGGAACTAGCTTCTCGGTTACTCCGCGGCACATCCCTTTCACTTCCCCGCCGCTCAGCCCTCAGGCAGTAAGGCCTGCCCAGGGAAGGCTGACCACCTGGGCGCAGAGCCGGCCAATCCACTGTGAGGTCCGGCGGAAAGACGGCCGTCCCCACCAATCAGAAAGCCGATTAGCACCCCCCCCCCATGCCCGAAGGATAAATTTTCCTTAATGCTGACATAACGCCGACCCCGACTGCCTGCCTTCCCTCTGCGCTCAGACGACCCTTTGGGTGCCCCGCATTTCTGTCCGGCCAGAGCGCTCGAAGAACAGAATCCCGGCTGTCGCCGCAAACTCCCGCCTGTTGGACCCACCTCCGTATCCCGTCTCCATGTCGAGTCTACGGCCAGCTAAGAAGAGTTCCTCTTCCTCGACAGCGTCAATGCGCATGCGCTAATCTAGCCCTCCCTAGCCTCCTTTCCCTCCTCCCCCACCGAAAGCCTATTGGTTGTCTCACGCACCGCCTTCTCCTTCCAGACCCAAATGCCACTGGTTGTCTCCCGGCGCTTAGCTCCGCCTCCCAAACCTCGAGTGCGCAGTCTCCGCAAGTATCGAGGTAGCTAAGTAGTGATTTTGGGCTGGGCGCCTCTACCTTGAGAGACGGATCAGGACTAGACAGGATCGTGGAAACCGTCCTTGGAAAGGTACAGGGAACTACGTACTTTCCTCCCGGACCGTTATTCCCAAAGTACTGTGCCCCGTTCCAGAAATCGAGCCGAAAGTATCTTCTTCCTTCCCGTGATGCCCCAGGTGCGGGAATCGCGCCGCGCTGAACCCAGGGTGGAATGCCACAGGCGGGGCTTCCGCTTCTCTACAACTTTACCAACCCGGGTGTTTTCCACCCACCAACCTACTGACTCGAGGCAACGATAAGCATGGGAGATTTGGGGCCCAATAGACCATTGAGGAATAATTTCCCTCATCGAATTCGAGCTGGCTAGGCACTCCCAAGATTCTTTCCACAGCCTTGCTGTGAAAGGAAACCTAGATCTTCTGAATGAGGCAAAATTATATAATTACTTTGGGACAGTTGTTCCGAACTCTTATCTCCAGTCCAGATATCTCTTCAGAACTTCTAGAATGTTGCTGAGAGACTAAAGAGAACAAGGCGGACCTCTTTTCCATGACTTTCCTTCAAATACTTCAAAGTCAGCTATCACATGTCAGCCTAGTTTCTGGAAACCCCCTTCTTACAACCCCATAATTACATTGTGCTCTCAAGTGCCACACTTTCTTCATATGCTTGTGCCCCTCTCTCCCCCTTCCTTCTTCCCACATCAGCCCAGAATGTTCATGTGTCTCCCTTGCATGGAGATAAACCTCATAATATTTGCAACCTCTACTGATTCAAGAACATATTGATTTTTCTATCTGAGCTATTGTGGGGAAGGACATTACATCTATTTCCATCTCTAATACATCTTGTGTCACTTGTTTATTCACTGTTAAAGCCCAACTCAAATAAGGAAGCATTTCCTTAGAAGATGTTCCCGAAATTCATTATTCTCCATCCTAATTTTCAAAATTCTATTTGGATGTAGATCGTAGTATAGAACTTGGAAGAATAGGCACTTGGTAAAACTATTAAAATACAAAAATATTTTTGAGTGTTAAAAGGTTCCCCAAAGCCTCAATTCCTCCAACTAAAAAAAAATAATAATAATAAATTTAAAAGGTTAAGATCTTTTATCAGTTCGGAATTGAACATTTATTTCAGATTTTTACAAACATTATGATGCTGACTTTGGCTTTGCAGCCAAAGAATGAAAACAAAATGACTAAACAGGCAAGAGTTGTTGGGGACCAACGGCAGAACAAAAAACAGGAAAATTTCTTTTACCCCAGAAAGCCCTTTCAAACCAGAACCAACCTACCTTTTAATTAAATACAAAGCTCCCTGAGGAAGAGTACCAGGAGCCACACTTTTTCACATAGTATTACTGATACCATAAAAGATGTCCCTAAAGAAAGGTTATCTCAGAACTCAAAAGAGGCTCAAAGCAAATATGTAGTTGGGAGTTTCAAAAAAACACCCAGTCCTCTATTCCTTCCAGCTCCATATCACCCCTCTTACAACAACCAAAAAAACAAAAGCAAGCACACTTGCACACACGAACACACGAACACACACACACACACACACACACACACAATTTCCATCACCATTTACAAAAAAAGAGGCTAGGCTTTCAAGGGTCAGAATGAGATCAGATTTCCACGTAGGTGCTATCAATTCCCTCATTCTACCACTCTTAGAAAGGTTCAATGATGGCTCTGAAACAGATCTAAGCTCTCCCTGAAGAATTGATTCCTTCATCCCTCATCCTCATCAGCTTCCACATCTAGGCCAGGAATACCCCGGATCTGTTGCTGCAAGGCACCCCCTAACAAGGGCACTGGTTCTTCTTCTGGGGATAACTCCAAGGCAGATTGTTCCTCTACTGAACTCTTTGATGGAATTTGTTCTCCAGCCCCTGCTGTTATTTCAGGTGGCTGGTGGTCTCCTGCCTGAAGCTCTGGTTCTTCTGCATTGCTTTTCTCCTTGGTGGTATTTTCATCTTCCCCTTCAGCAGCTCCTTCTTCTAGAACACTGCCCTCTCCTTCTTCTTGCTCCTTTTCTTCTTCTGGGTCATCTGTAAAGGGATTCTCACCCTGAAGATGATAAATACATACCAGTCTGGTGATACTATTTTCCCCAAGCAATTTTATTCCCTAAATTCCCAGGGCCAGTCAGGACTGATTACCTTAAGATAACGTTCTAGCTTTTTGCTGATGAGCTTATTATTCAGGATACTTCGAGCTACCATGAGTGAGGATTTCTTCGATTGGTCCATCATGAGCTAAAAAGAAAGAATAGAACCCATTTGAGCAGTTGGAACATCCTAACAGTTCAACTCCTGAAGAAAACAAAGGTGGGAGCTTCACAGGAGTACTTATACCCAATTCATCATCTCTTTAGCATATAAAAGTCTATAAAGCACTTTTTTTTTTTGTTTGTTTTTAACCAGCCTGAGGTAGGTATCAATGACTTGCCATTGTTGTAAAAGCTATTAGTGTTTAAGGCCAAATTATAATTCAGGTAACTAGATTCCAAATTCAGCACTTTCTACTACACCATTTCTCTGCTATGAATTAGAAGTTTATTGTAAGCAGCTAAACTAGGTGGCATAGTGGGATAGCACTGCCCTGTTAGCCTCAAAAAAACTTAACATTTACCAATTATGTGACCCAGAGCAAGTCACTTAATCCTAATTGCCTTGGTGTGCCTTCCCCTCCCCCCCCAAAAAGAATATATTGCCATTTAGGTAACAGAGGTGATGTGTCTCTCCAATGTAGTTGATGCTTAAAGATTTATATTCTGTCAGTGGGCCCACAGCCAGTCTTTCCAACTTTGAAAGCTCTGCCATTAGGCCCTGAACAATATCAAATTACCTCCATAAAGACATCAAAGGAGAAGTTTAGTAGAAGGTAAGAAATATTGTTTCAATTTTGCAGGGGGAAAAAGGTAGAAACTCAGAGGAAAACCAATTTGCCCAAAGTGTCACAATCAAATAATCCAGCACTTCTCCCACCATAATTCAATGTTTCCTTGACTAGGAGGACAGCATCAAAGCACTCCACTCACTCTTCTATTTCGGTTGTGTTCCATGGACTTGAGGTGCTTCTGTATGATCCCAAACTGCATGGGAATGAAGAGGTCACAGGCTGCACAGTGAGCTGCCTCAACTTTCTTCACAAAATGCTCCATGGCAATCTCTGCAAGGGAAGGAGCTCCTGAATAGATTTAGTCCCTCAAAGTAAAAAGGGTCCACTATTGCTATTAGAATATCCCTCTCCAATTACAAAAGAAGTCTTTAGGTCCAGCCACTGAACACTAATAAAATAAATGCCTTGATCCTATCAGAAACTTCAATAAACTTAAGTCTCACTTCTTTCCCCTCCCTCTTACCCAAGAATGAACCCCAAGTACTTCAAAAGGCCAGAAAAGGCTTTTTATAGTTCTCACAAGTTCTTGGGAATCCATTTTAATTTAGATTCAAAATAAAGGTTAAAACCCAGATTAAATGGTCCATCCAAGTCAAGGCAGACCTTTGAGAGGGTCTTAAGACCGACACTCACCTTGAGTAAGATCTTGATCTTTATAAATCTGCTGGATAACACCATTTAGGTCCTCGATAGTTTTGCGTCGTTCTTCTGTCTTCTTGGTTTTGTTAGCAACATATTCCTGGAAGTATCAAACAGGAGTTATCAAGGTTATCTATAATTGAAAAAGCCAGGAAGAAAAAGGAGAGTGTCTCTCTTTTGTTTAAACCCTAAAAACAAAAAAAGTAGAGATGGGGGAGTTGAGAAGAAAGCAGACATGGAAGCCTTCTTGATCACTTCATTTCCTTCCGTTTTTGTGATGAGTTGTCTAATTTGGATGATAAACCCTAATATATGCAGTTTTCTGTGTTCAGGAAAAGAATGGAAAGAGGTCAAAGCAGTCCTAATCCGCAGAAAAAGAAAGAGCTCTTAAAAAACCCAATGTACCCCAAAATCAAATGAAAGGATCACCTGCAAAAAGTCTGCAGTCTGTTTTGGCAATTTAGTCCCTACAAACTTGAAATGTTCCTTGTGGAACTTGCTGTCTAAGTGGTTGGTCATCTCATCATCATAAAAGGTCCGATATTTGCAGAGAGAACACACAAATTGGATCCTGATAGAAGAAAGAACAGAGGTCAAGCAATGTCCCCATCAAAGGTGCTACTACCAGCACCAGGTCCCTGAACCATGAAGAGAACCCCAGAAATGGGATGGGGCAACCCCCAGGTTCTGATACTCAAAATCGCATCTTTATGGGACTCTGAGGTAGTGGTCCCAGGAAGAGGAAAACTCAAAAAGTTCTTAAAATCTCCCTTCTTTTACAAGAAGGGACACTTGACACCATGAGGGAAGAATTAAGTCATAGTGTGAAGTGGGGAATAGGTAAGAATTTCTGAACTGTACTATTAGCTAAAATAGAGTAGGTTCTACTGGCTTTCTTAAGGGACAATATAGGAATGTTCTTCTTATAGAAGGCAATGCTATGGCAGGTCTACACTCAGGGGAGCCAGTTGCTTCTGAGAAAGAAAGTCTAGCTGGAAAGGTTCCAATGGGGTAGTCAGGTAAGTCTCTCCATCAAAGTAGGGAGCACATCTAGGAGAAACAACTGGGGCCAGGGAAGGGGAGGGCGGCCGAACTTGAGGAGGATCTGGCCCCATGGCGCAGAGAGAAGAGATCAGTCCTGAGCCATTGCCTGCTGAGAGGTGCTGTGTCTTCCTGGGGCTCACCACCCCACCCCATCCTCAGCTCAGAGAGCCTAGGTGTGGTGGAAGGAGGGAGAGGAGGAGGGGCTGGATGCAGCCCAGCCTCTGGTGCCTGCAGCCTCATCTTCCTCTTCCAAGAACAAAAAAGTCTGACCTGGAAGGAGGGTGCCCAGCATGATGGCAGTTGGGAGCCACCTGTACTGAGGTGGTCAGGGCCAGGCTGTCCATAGCAGGTTCCCCTGGGGGGGTTGGGGGCCTGAGCCGAGAGGCAACGGTGGCCGTGGCAGGGGACGGAGGAGGCTGGCCTCCACTAAGGCCTCAGGACGGGTTCCTACCTCTGCCGTCCATATCTGGGCCACGGGAACAGCTTTGTCTGGAGAGCCCAGGGGCCCGGAGCCGGCTTGGCCGAGGAAGATCCAGCAAGAGCAAGAGTCTGAGTCGGAGGCAAACACCAGTTCGGGGGGCCCTGAGGGCAAATAGACCCGACAGCAGGGGCGTAAAGGGCTCAGCCACCTGCCGGACACGGGCCTGAGGCAGACTGGCCCCTCCAGCACCAAGTCACGGAAATGTGGGAACTTCTGCCATAGACTGGGCATAAGGGCAGGGCCCAAAGCTCCCGAGATTCCCCCATTGGTGTTTCAGTCTTTCCCAGGCATGGTAGTAGCCACTTGGCCACAAGTTTGGGCTGGAGAGGTGCCTCAGAGTCTCTGATGAGCTGGCCCCCTCCCTTGGGGGCCAGGGGCCCCCACAGCACCTCTGGGTATGTTCGGTGACCTAAGCGCTGGAGCTTCTGGGCAACAGTGCCAAGCAGTGTCAGGTCCCGAGCCGGAGAAGCAGAAGTTATAAGGCGGCCTCTGGGGGGCAGGGGGGATAATTCAGGCCCTTAGGTATGCAACCAGGACCTTGGAAGCCCTGACTGGTGGGAAGCAGGGTCCATGCACAGAAGAGCAGGTATCAGCTGCCAGGGCAACACTGGGCCCCACTGAAAGGCCAGAGGGAGAGACGAAGAGGCACGGCCAGGCCAGGAGTAGAGTACACCATTCATCTCCTGAAGATACCCCAATTGCCCTGGGAAGGTGGGTTACCTGAGGCTGCCAGGAAGGCTAGCCATGGGGAAGAGGAAACGGCGCTTGCTGGAATCCCTGGCCAGCCATGAGTTGCTAGGGCGAGGTCAGCAAATGAAATGAAAATAGAAAATATTACCTTTCCACCATGCGGTCTCGCTGCCGTTTCTTCTGTTTCTCTTGGGTCTTCTTGCCAGCCTGCAATTTGCGTTTGATTTGACTGATTTCCTCCTGAATAGTCAGTGCTCCTATGGGAACAAAAGGGAAAAGGAAAACCAGGAAATCATCATACCTAATGAGCAGCATAAAGGGCAGATTCTTTTGCCCTTCTTTCTCCTCCCAGCTACCAACCAGAGCTGGTGATACACTCCTTTGGCAAGAGATACTAAAGTCCAACCTGAATAGCCAGGGGACCCCAAATATTTTTCCAAGGTCTCTGTCAAGGGAAGTGAATGTTGATAAGAGCTGGGAAAGAAAAGGGAAAATGACCCCCTTCTTATTCTGTGCCACCTACATATTCCCAAGGTGCTTCACCCACCTCTATTCCTCCTGCACTTAGAATAAATCTTGTAGTGGGCCCCAGAGAGCTTACAAATCCCAACTTTCTGGGAATTTTGAGCCCAAGCTCCCAACCCCACAGTTTTACCAAAACACAGCAGCTCAGGAATTCAAAGGGGGCGGGGTAGCTTGGTGACAATCCTGACAATAGTTCAGTGACCAATCCAGCAGGATGGACACTACTGTAAATGACATAGTAGCAGACATTGATAGCTATGTGAAATGCTTGAAATGCCCTGCCCACCCTCCCCCTCCAACCAGTCCCTGTGGAAACAGTGGCCAATACTGGAGTTGCTGTTTGGTACCTGCTGGTGCTCATCACACGGGTTGGGGGACACGGATTCCCAACTGGGGCTGGAGAGGCGCTAAGGGAGAGGACACGCAAACCAGAGCCGTAAAAACTGGAACGAGGGGGTCACGGCTCGGACGTCAACAACTGCCAGCCACTGAGAAGAACTTGCAAGTGGGTGTCACTATGGGACCAGGGAATGGTAGGAGTCACAGGGCCTTGTCCCTGATTGTGGCAGAGGTATGTATTCCTTGAAGAACCCCAAACTACCTGACCTATCTGGAGATGTTGGAGAGCAGACAAGTCAAAGGGGGCTGGCTATGCCCAATACTAACCCCAGCCTCTGGATCAATGGAGAAGAGGATTTGTGCTTAACTACCAAAGTACATCCAGCCCAGAGGAGTGGGTCACAAGCAAGCTGAAAGCATCAGCATTAATGGACACCCTGCTAAGTCCCAGAATCACCCCACCCACCCCACAACTCTATCCACTTAAAACTGCTAATACCTGCATGGTCTTTTTCTAAGAGGGGAATGTCCAATTACAATTAAAGAGCACTCAAAACATTCACCTACCCTTTTCAGTATCTTCCTTCCCTTCTTCCTTTCCATCTTCTTTTCCTCCTTCTTCTCCTTCCTGACATAAAATTCAAAAGATCAAAACCTATGCACAAATAGAATCTATAAAACTCGCCATGGAAAGGTTAATCCTAAAAGCTCCTAAATTCAAACAAGGGCCAGCATTCTGGAGAGTCATACCCTTATAACAAACTTTCTTCAAAGTCATAGATCACTTCTACTCAGTCTGGAATCTTGCTTCTGCCATGCTCAAATTCAAGTTCATATCTGGCTGGCTGGCTATGTACCCAGATAGGGCAGTTTTTTGTCTAAGAGACCACATGAGGCAAGAAAGTCAAGTATCCCAAAGAATCACTTACCGCTCTGGAGTCCTTTCTAGTTGTATCAGAGGCTTCCATTCCTTCTACTGTCTCACCTTCAGTCCCCTCATCTGAAAGAAAAATGCAACATATCTCAGGGGTTATGGTTCAGCTCATTAAAAAAGAGGGGAACTAGTGAGGAGAGAGTGACTAACTGGCTGCACCTCACCATTGTCAGAGTCACTGTTCTCAGAACCATCTGTCTTAGTTGCTTTGCTGTCAGGTTCATCAGTGCTATTTGATTGTTTTCGCTTCTTCTTTTTATTCTGCAGATAAAAAAGAAAATCCAAAACTGTGCAAAAAAAGAACTAAAATACTAAATAAATCATGGTGTCCAATTTTTAAATGGTGATAGGGCTAAATATACATGATGGGGCCACTGTCCTGATTTAGACAGGGTTGGACAACAACAAATGCATGCCCATAGCACCGAGCTGTTCTGTTTTCACTGGGCCATCCCTGTCTTCAATGACCAACTAAAGGAAACAATCCTTACCCGGAAGTCTGTAGTAGCCCAGGTCTTCCATGTCCTTCTCATTTGTTTCATCCCACTGCCAAGTCCGAAGCCAAATTGCATGTTCCCATAGGAGCCTCTCATGCTCTGAAACATGCCGTATTCAGGAATAATGTTCTGAGAGAAGAGGGATGGGAGGCGGGACGAACCCGGTACACATTGGCCCCGGGTCCCCATAGGGTCATCCCACATGCGCCCGTAGCCCGTAGCCATAGGCCGATTAGTGCGGCCATCTCTGGCCCAGCCCTGTGCCCGCTGGCCAAAGGCATCACGGACGCGGAAATGATCCCGGTAGGCATCGTAGTGGCCTTCATAGGCCATCTCCATTTCAGGGTCAATCTCACTGTAATCATAGCCGGATCTGTACAGATCACGGTCGCTCAGTGCAGCCCTGGAGTCATACGCTTCGTAGGAATCATACCTGCAAGAGGCGCACAGTATTGCGTCAGTTACCTGGGAAGGACTCAAGAATACAGAGGCCAGGACAGTATACAATAAATATATGGCTAAGTGACGCGTAACAACAAAAGTGACCTGAAAAGCAAGTACTTCCTTTGCACAAGCAATATAGACACTAAATCATCTGGGAGTTCTTTAATAGCACCCAATTGACATGTTTCTACTTTACAATTTTAACTGTATGGCCAAATCCTTCAATCCCTAGATCAGAGGAAAAATAAAAGTTCTAAGAAGTAAAACCTGTTCTAAGATGGTCTAAGAAGCACTTTCTGGACATTTCAAAAATGGCAGAGACAGAAATCCTCCATACCTACAAAAGACCAGCTTCATTCTTCCCTTCTACAACTTCAAATCTGAGTTAAATTATAATTTTTAACCCCATGCTCATAACTTCCCCGTTTCTTCCAAAAGCTCTAAATGTTTAGAGAAACAAAGAGACAGTATCAGACTGACAACTTAAAAAAAAAAAAAAAAAGGCCTGGCTTCTAAACTTCTGTATATATTGCTACTTTTGGTAATGCCATAATAACTCTCTCTAGGAAATATAACAAATAAACCTCAGAGCCTCAGCTCCCACTCCAATTCAATGTAAGGGAAGTTCAATGCTATTTTAACTTATATTATAAAACTCTAACATGCAAAAAAAATTCTCTTTGATTTTAGGTAACAGAGAAATTTGTTTTCTAAAACTTACAAGAACTTTCTAGCAATTTGAGAGATATTTACTTTCATCTGAGTAAGATATACTTTAGATACTAGATATATCAACTGTTGAGAAGGCAAACCTCTGTTTAATAATGCACCCACTGCTTGAGGAAAACCAACAAAAAAAGGAACCGATTGTTCCTGAAAGCCCAGACTCTCCAGTAAGTTCATGAAAGACAGGCACAAAAAAGATGATTTCATGAATGGAATCTAACCAGGCTACAAACCCTAATAACTGGCAAGTTCAACAGAAAGGATCTGAAAATAAGAAAAGGCCAATGGCTGAGTAAAGCGTAGTTCTTTCTACTTCAAAGTCTGCTGAAATACCAATGAACAAAACACTACCAGCTAGCTATCTACCAACAAAGTTCTAAAGATAACTTATGAAGTGCGCTCTCCTCAAGATGTGCCATTATAGAAGCAAAGACAATCTGAGTTAGTTCCCAAAGTATATAACCAGTGTGTGACAAGTCAATTCTACTCAAGATCAACAACCAACCAGAAGTGCCAAGAAAGAGGTAGAAACTTGATTCACATTTATCACATTGTCCACTAGCACCTTCTTACAAGTTAGTGACCCAATTACCAGTTTCATCTCTACTACACATTGTTTCAAAAGGGAAGGCGAGTCATTATACAAGCTGCCCAAGGCATTTTGCTTTTTTGCACTTCAGGGACAAAACCAAGTACCAAGCATCATAAACACTTATGGCAGCAGGCTATCCTATCTTCCAATTTTTTCACCAAACTAAGAAACCTTTTGAAGTGCTTCATCTTCAAAACAGAGAAAGTCTCTGCTAATGCTTTAAAATTACCTTTTTATTTTTTTATTATTTTTTTTTTGAGCTGGGGTTAAGTGACTTACCCAGGGTCATACAGCTAGGAAGTGTTAAGTGTCTGAGACCAGATTTGAACTCAGATTCTCCTGAGTTCAAGGCTGGTGCTCTATCCACTGCTCCACCTAGCTGCCCCCTAAAACTATCTTTTTAGGGAGCTCTAGAGCTCTCTTCATATTCTTTGCTCAGCCTTAATTTGAACAAATTTTTTTCTAATCCAAGTTTGATGGTAGATCTGATTTTCTAAGAAAATTCTAACTAGCCTTTGGAAAAACATGGATAAATGACACCTTTCCCATTCTGCCCCACCACTAAAATTTGGGGGCATGGATTGAGGCCTACATTTCCCTATATCTAAATTTTATTATTGTTTAGTCAGGTTGAATTCTTTGTGATCTCATTTGGGTCTTTCTTGGAAAAATGGTGGATTAGTTTGCCTTTCCTTCTCCAGATAATTTTACAGATAAGGAAACTGAGGCAAACAAGGTTAAGAGCTCACAGAGCATTAGTAAATGTCTGAGGAAGATAAGTCTTCCTGACTCCAGGTGCAGCACTTTTATCTGCTTTACCAGAGTGAGGTGACTACATAAAGCAGGTCCTTGATGCTGTAATTTCCTGGGTTAACTGGTAAACACAAGTTATCTTACTGATTTCATATACATGTAATAGAAGCAGAATGCTAAACTGGTACCAGCATTCATGCCAAATCTATGGCTTTTGCTTCTCTGGAGGAAGGAATGCAGATTATCATCCATTATTGTTTCTGAGTTGAGGGAGAAACTACCTATTACACCTCAGAGCTTAGATTTCATACCACATATGAGAAGTAAGAAGAAAGGAGAAAACAAGAAAAGAAAAACCATACCTGAATCTAACCTAATCAAAATGGTGAAAAAAGTAGAGAGGGAGCAATGGCTAACTGAAAGCATCTATCATTCTCAAAAATACTACGTCCTTTTACTGAACAGTCTCACCTTGACAGCTATACTCACCTATCTCCACTTGAGCTATATATTGCTCCTTGCATCATGTCCGTTTCTAGGTGAGACACCACATCAAAGCGCTGGTTAATTTTGGACAGAACATTATCGGTACCGGTGCTAGCAGAAGCATTAGGGTTTGTATTTGTGTCGGAGTTAGGAATTTCCCAAGAGTTTGTACTGGCCATACCATACCCATAACTGGTAGTGTTATCCTGACCATATCCATATCCATAACTATAATTCTCGTAACCTGTAACAAGAGATATGGACAACTCCAGTCACACAATCTGAGACAGGTCCATTTTAAGCTGGCCTCTCAGTTTACAATCATTCTAACCTGGAGTCTCTGGTCAAAACTCACTTAAGGAACTATATTAGCTCCACAGAAACAGATTAGTGGACTATCCAAAGGCTCATCATCAAACTGGTCTGAATTACAAACCTAAAAGGATAACTTCATAAGGAAAATATATAGGCATATATTTTGAAAAATACAATGAATTTTATGGTGGATTCAGATTTTATAAAAAGACTTTTGAGGGGGAAAGAGAAGAATGAAAAAAGAGGGAACAATTTGAATGTAGCTAGCTCTGGCACAGATTAAACTGTCAAGTCACATTAAAGGTCACTTAATTTTAAAGAATTTTTTATATTTATATCAGGGACCAAGTTGAATATCTCATCACTTTTAGTCTCAAGGGGAAAAAATTGTTTAATCACTTACCTCTATTTGTCCCAGAATTCCAGGTTCCATATCCTACAAAAACCAAAACCATCAGTAATCAAATTTCAAAATGTTTATAATGAACAAAGTTCAATATTTAAATATTTTATTAACACATGCTAACTAGCAAAGTTAGAGTATCCTCATTAGCTATGTAAAAGTTTCCACTCAAAAAGAAATAACAAAACATAAAAATCAAGCAGCTTACAGGTCAGAAGACTATAAAGATCATTATGTATACTCATACTACATGACAGTAGAACAAACAGTTTCATAGTTACAAGTTCAAACATCTTGCCACCATTCCACACTGTCCCCTCCACCGCACTCATCCCAACTCTTGTTTTAACTAGTAAATGCTTACAAAGAGAATTTGTACTCTCTGAACTTCCCTTAAGCAAACCCAGCAACACCACATATAAAATAAATGGAGGCTCAAGATAATAACCCAAAGCAGTGAGTAAAGGAAGGAAACTTAATGAGGTATCTCATTTTTCCAAATTTTCCAAACACAATAATTTCACGGGAATAAGTACAACTCAAAAATTATGCTAGTCACATCATAAAGATAAATTGAATAGAAAAAAATGAACCATTAATGAAATGACAGTATTAAGGGAGCAATGACCACTTTGGCAGCATGTTATAAAAAAGCAATTCAGTACAGGAAAAAATAAGGAAAAGCAATCAATCCATATTGCAAAGCACGAGAGTCTGTCCTTAAGGACAAGATGATAGTATTTGTTCATTCACACAGAATCTCAAGGGTTTGAAAGAAAAGTAGAGGTTAGCTATTCACACATTAGCTGTGAAGTGACCTCTAGGGTCATCTAGTTCAAAGAACAAGTCCCTGAACAAGTCACTTGTCTCTCTGAGTCTCAATGTCCCTAGACTGTAAAACTGGAATAATAACTGTAATATCTAACTCAAAGGAATGTTAGAAAGCATAAATGCAAAAGATGTACATAAAAGACATTTGCAAACACCACATAAGTGACGTTTGATTTTTCCCTTGCTTCTAGTTCTGCTTCTGAAGCTCAAGGAAAAAGTGCCTAATTCATATACCATGTGTCTCACCATGTCACATACATCTCTAAGGATAGCTTATCTAGTCCTTCCTAAAATATAGCACTCAAAACAGAACATAATCCTTGAGGACCAATGCTGTACAGCCAACATGGAGCATAGCAAGACTTTAACTCTTATCTTCCGGATACTATTTTCTCTTACAGCAGACTAAGATTATATTAGCTTTAATGGTTGCCACATTTGTATAATTCCCCCTTTTACAGTGCAGTAAACCCTCCAGGATCTTTAAAAAACACACACAAATTAATGTCTAAATATGCCTCCCATCTTATTATTGGAGTTGATTTAGAAACTCAAATGAAGAATTTTAGGTTCAAACTATTATTCTAATTTTTTGAGATTTGGAAGCTAGCTCTATAATACTACAGATCCTTCCTAATTTGGTGCTACTTGCAAATTAGTTCAAGTATGCTACCTGCTTCATGCAATGAATAACTTATTTTTAAACAGCAAGGGCAAAAAATAGATTACTGAGGGATTCTGTAAGTACAAGTTCTCAAAGTTTAATATGGGTACTTCTGGGAATTATTTTTATAATTATAGTAAAATGTCTTCATCTCTGCTATAATAAATATCAACAAGTATAACCAACAAAAAACAAAACAAGGGAGGATTCTCCATAATTTTTGACAATGTAAAGTGGTCCTGAGACCAAAAAAGTCTCAGAAAATCCCTGTATTAAGAGAAATAGCTTGAAAGTAACATAGCAATTAAAAACTAATCTTTATATCTAGTCAATTTGGACCACAAAACTATATAGGTATAAAGACAATATACGAGGCTATATCAAATACTTTGTTAAAATCTAGGTAAACTATCATAAATGGAGAAAATTATTTACAGGAAGCCTCCCCAAAGCCTCTTAATTATAGTCATTTAACAATTTACTCATCCTATATATAACTCACTTTGTATATTTTTGTTTGTATATTGTCTCCCCCATTGGCTTAGAGCAGGATTGTCTTTGTTGTCTGCACTGCCTGCATTTGCAATCCCCGCCACACAGTAGGCACTTAATAAATGTTTATGGATTGACTTGTTAGGTTCTTACTAAGTGCTAATGAGATAATGAGATATTAGGTTCTTACTAAGTGCTAAGTCAGTACTTAACAATTCTCTAGTTCTGGTCTTTACCCCTTTGAATTCCTGGGGAAGAGCTTCCATGCTTAGGAGGAGCAAGTTCATTGGTTGAGGTAATTTTTCCCAGAAGCCCTTGCATTATCCCACACCCATTCTCTGGGAGGATAAAAAAGGGCAACTCTAGAGGAAAGAGAGAGTTTTTTTCTGGATGAGACTTGAGGCTGCTCTCTGCAGGAAGGGACGTCCGCTCTCTGCAGGAAGAAGAATCTGTCCAAGAGATTCGAGTTGACACAGCAGATTTCCTCCCAGAGAGTGATCGGCAGCTTCTGGAGACAACAGCACGTTACATATTGGCGTCCACAACGTGGGGCAAGGACTTTTGCTTATCCTGACAAGGACTTATTCTGAGCCCTTCAGAGCAGCTAGATCGGACCATCGCAATGACTGATTTTAGGAATATGTAGTCAAGGATTATGAAAACATCGCATGGTCCTGCCACAAGAGTCAGGAATGCTGAATCTCAAAATGAGCTGATGATGGAGAGAAATGTTAAGAATGAAAAAGAATTGTTTAAACTACAAAGGAAAAAAAAAAGGTGCTCTAAATAAGGACAGGGCAAATATAACTAAAGGATGGATAGAGGTGGAGCTGTCCAAATTTTATTTTGTTCTTTTGATCCAAGGAATATGAAATTTAGACTGGGAAGGACTAATAGAAGCTGATCACCAAGATAAACAAAAGAGCAATTAAGAGAACATCCTGTTGCCTTCAATTGTCACATGTCATGAGATGAAATGATTGAATGTTCCCTAATGGTCAGATGTCTACCCAGTAGATTACTACAGGGATTTCTAAATAGTTTGCCTTATTAAAAGATTTTCAGCAATGTAGATAAAAGTATAGATGACATGCTTACATATAGCTAGAAAGATAATGACTAATATATGTCAGACTTAAAATCTGAAAAGATTGTGAAAAGCTATTGGGGGTTCAAGCTAATAAAAACCAAACAAATAAGTGTCAAGTGTGAGTTTTAAAAAAAACAACAACTGATTTTTAGAGAGAACTCACATGAGGCAAGCATTCACACAGAGGTCAGAAAATTTGATACAAGGAATTCTCAAGGACTCTCTGAAGAACTCTGAAGTTGATTTTGAGCCATGGGTAACACTAGCACAGAAATTTCTAGCAAGGCATGCCCTTATCAAAGAAGACATTTTGCTCTATGAACAAAGCAGAATCATAGTAGCTCAAAAGAAACATGTGATGCACAAATTTAGAGAAGTGTGGGATGTAGAAGATCCTTACCCTAAAATGATCACTCAAAGTAGTTAAACAGAAAGGTTATTTATTAATCCTCATGAAGATGAGAAGTTCTAACACGAGATAAGGGAAAGAGAAAGCTCATGGCAGGAGGATTAAAGAAGTAGTAAAAATACACAGCTTTTATACAAAAAATTACATCACAAGAGAGCATTGGGGAGGGTCTTTACTTATCTTTACTACTACCAGGCATCTGGTTGTTGCTACCCAGAGAGATTGGAATGGAAGGTTTCTGTTTCCCTGAGATCACCGGATTTCTAGGAAACAGAAAATCAGGCCTTCAGTCTTTAGATAATCAATTAGAAGGTGGTCAAGCTAATACACTAAATATCGAAAATGTCAACAGCTCAAGTTAAGTAAATATGTTTATAGCTGGCCAAGGCTCAAGTAAATATGGACCTGCACATATTATGCAGGTCAATAGGGAAAACACAGAAATAATGAAAATAAAATACAGAAAAAGAATTCACATATCCCTGTAAGTTCTTCACCTTATCTCTCTATTCCACACAGAGACAATTCTACTCCAAAGAGGATACAAGCAAATTTAAATCTGATAAAGAAAAAACTTCCTAACAATTAGAACGATACAAAATTGGAATGAAAATGGGCTGCCTTAGACAGAGAATGGTACCCCCCTCACTGGAGGTTTTCCAGCAAAGGCTAGATGACTTAAACTTATTAAGTAAACAATAGAATAAGAGTCTTGTTTGTCAGGCCAATAATCATTTAAATGCTTACTTTGTGTTAGTGACTTTGCTGAGCACAGCAGATACAAAGACAGACCAAATAGCTTCTGTTCCCAGGGAACTCACAGTCTAATGGGGAAGACAATATGCAAACAACTATGTACAAGCCAGGCAGGAAGTGGCACAGTGGTTAGTGTGTGCAGGGTCTGGAATCAGAAAGAACTCAGTTAAAAAAAAAAAAAAGTGACCCAGACATTTACTACCATGTGATCCTATGCAAGTCACTTAACCTCTGTGAGACTTTATCTGTAAAATAGGGATAACAGCACCTGTCTTCCAGGGTTGTTAGATTTGCTAAGTGATCCTGAGCAAGTCACTTAACCCATTTATCTCAGTTTCCTCATCTGTAAAATGAGTTAGCAAATGAAATGGCAAACCACTTCAGTATCTTTGCCAAGAAAATAGTAAATGGAGTCTAAGTGTGGTCACAACTGAACAATAGAACTGAACAATAACAACAATACCTACCTTCTTGGGGTTGCTGTGAAGATACAATGAGATAAGAATTATAAAGCACTTCAGCACAGTGCCTGGCATGTAGTAAGCATGATACAAATATTTAGCTATTATTAAATTTATTTAGAATAAATTACAATCAACAATATGTTAACATTGAGAGGCACTGAGAAAATATTCCTATAAAAGGTGCAACTTTAGCTGGGATCTGAAGGAAGCCAGAAAATAGATAAAAAAAGAAAGCACACTTGGGAGAGTGCTTTTGTGTAAGGAACAATGATGACAGAACATCAACAGCAAAAGCAGCAAAAGGGGCAATATTGATAAATCAGAGTATATGGAATGGTATGTAGGTGTATAAATATTAGACAACATGGCCTCTGAAGTCTTGTCCAAATGTGACATTCTATTCTTTTAACTTTACAGATAGAGCTGATGTGGGGAACACAAACTGTCTCTAACTGGGGAGAATGCTTAAGAACCTCCTTCAACCCTCAGAGAAGCTCTCCCATGAGAGACCCATCCTAGGGAATCAAGATACATTCTGTTTATCTGGGTGAAACTAGTTGAATTCAGGACCACTCCTAGTTGGAGATTGAGATTCCTATCCAACTCTACTGAATTGGAGATTAGTCCAGGGACATTTATTCAAATGGAAACTGCACCCAGCCCCTAGCTAAAGTTTCAAATTATAAAAAGGGGCAACTTGGGGCACGGGACACTTCCTTGCAGAAAGCCTAAAGTAGCTTGCTCAGCAGCGAGGACCCTCTGCCCACTGAGAAGGCATCTATTTCCCTAACAGGATCACACCCTTCTTTACCTCTCTTTTGGGATTTCTCTGCTAGAAACTTTACCTTGCCTCTGAATAAGTCAGCCTTCCTAGCAAAGGCTGGCTTCTCAGTTCCAGCAATGAACTTTTTTTTGCCAGTCTATCTTTTGGGGTTCATAAATTCTTTTAGGACCTGCAGGCCGACCAGAGGGGGTTCCCCACAACTCTCTGACTTGCACCGAACCTCATCAGAGCTACAAACAAAACCATGGTACAGTCAAAAGAGCTTATTGGTCACAAAAGCTCAATTCAAATATAGTGTTCACTTCTTACTCTTGTTAACCCTTGCATGGGTCATTTCATCATAGGACTAGATGACCTCAGAGGTCACTTTCAGCTTCAAGAGTCAGGAAGTAGGACCTTTCAGGCAACAAGATCAAGGGGATCATCAAAGGACAGGCTACTAGTCTTTTAAGGATTATTGAAGGAACAAAAAGAGGAAAGCTTCCTATGCATTGCATAAAACATCTACTAAAGAAAAAGGGCTAAATGTAGGCAACACAAAGGCAAGTATATAAGACATTTTTGCCTAAGGGAAGGAAAAAGTGAGAGGAAAAAAGTGGAAAGACCAGAAAAAATTTGGAGGCTTGATACTGGGCAAGATGATGATAATGATGACAACTTAAGCAAAAAGCACTTTGAAAATTCCTGAGGGAGACATGGACAGAAAAGTCCTAGACAGATTCGCAAGGAGTATTAGTGAAAAGAATACCCACATTAATGCAATCAAGGACCTACTAAAGTAAGGATTTAGGTTTTTAAAACTATCAACTTCACAAGTTGAAATTGGAGGAGACACTTTCTCCTTTTAGTTGACCACAAATTTGATAAGGAGCCAATTATGTGATTACTTAAAAAAACAACAACAAAAACTATTAGGAAGTTGATGATCTAATAAAGATGACAATACTCCCCAAACTAATCTATTTATTTAGTGCTATACCAGACTCCCAAGAAACTATATTAGTGACCTAAAAAAAACAACAAAGTTCATAAGGAAGAAAAAAAGGTCAGATGAAGGTGGTCTAGGTATACCTGATCTAAAGCTATATTATATAGCAGCAGTCACCAAAACCATTTGGTATTGGCTAAGAAATAGACCGGTCGATCAGTGGAATAGATTAGGTACAAAGGACAAAAAAGGGTACAACTATAGCAATCTAGTGTTTGATAAACCCAAAGATACCAACATTAGGGATAAAAATTCATTATTTGAAAAAAACTGTTGGGAAAACTGTAAATTAGTATGCCAGAAATTAGATATGGATCCACCATATACCAAGATAAGATCAAAATGGGTCCATGATTTAGGCATAAAGAATGAGATCATAAATAGATTAGAGGAACAGAGGATAGTCTACCTTTCAGACCTGTGGAGGAGGAAGGAATTTATGACCAGAGGAGAACTAGAGATCATTATTGATCACAAAATAGAAGATTTTGATTACATCAAACTAAAAAGTTTCTGTACAAACAATACTAATTTAAACAAGATTAGAAGGGAAGTAACAAATTGGGAAAATATATAAATTTTAGTTGACACTTGGGAAAATATTTTTACAGTTAAAGGTTCTGATAAAGGTCTCATTTCCAAAATATATAGAGAATTGATCCTAATTTATAAGAAATTCTCCAACTGATAAATAGTCAAAGGATATGAACAGACAATTTTCAGATGATGAAATTGAAACTATATCCACTCATATGAAAGAGTGTTCCAAATCACTACTGATCAGAGAAATGCAAATTAAGACAATTCTGAGATATCACTACACACCTGTCAGATTGGCTAAGATGACAGGAACAAATAATGATGAATGTCGGAGGGGATGTGGGAAAACCATGACACTAATACATTGTTGGTGGAGTTGTGAAAGAATCCGGCCATTCTGGAGAGCAATCTGGAACTATGCCCAAAAAGTTATCAAACTGTGCATACCCTTTGATCCAGCAGTTCTACTACTGGGCTTATATCCCAAAGAAATACTAAAGAGGGGAAAGGGACCTGTGTGTGCCAAAATGTTTGTAGCAGTTCTTTTTGTAGTGGCTAGAAACTGGAAGATGAATGGATGTCCATCAATTGGAGAATGGTTGGGTAAATTATGGTATATGAAGGCTATGGAATATTATTGTTCTGTAAGAAATGATCAGCAGGATGAATTCAGAAAGGCTTGGAGAGACATCAACTGATGCTGAGTGAAATGAGCAGAATCAGAAGATCATTGTACACTTCAACAACAATACTGTATGAAGATGTATTCTGATGAAAGTGGATATCTTCAACATAAAGAAGATACAACTCACTTCCAGCTGATCAATGATGGACAGAAACAACTACACCCAGAGAAGGAACACTGGGAAGTGAATGTAAAACATTAGCACTACTGTCTATCTACCCAGGTTACTTATACCTTCGGAATCCAATACTTAACATGCAACAAGAAAATTGGATTTACACACATATATTATATCTAGGTTATACTGTAACACATGTAAAATGTATGAGATTGCCTGTCATCTAGGGGAGGGAGTAGAGGGAAGAAGGGGAAAATCTGGAAAAATGAATACAAGGGATAATGTTATAAAAAAAATTACTCATGCATATATACTGTCAAAAAAATGTATAATTATAAAATTAATAAAAAGTAAAATAAAATAAAGTAAAACTTATGCATAACATGAAAAAAAGAAAAAAAAAAAAAGGAAGTTCATCTTCATTTGTTTAAGAATGTAATCTCTGTATCCAAGTAGAAAATTCATAATGTACAGTTCTATCAAGATTTAAAATGCAGTGAAGAACTCCAATGCCTTCAGCATGGTTGGAATAAAAAGATTTATGAAAGTAGGGTACTCACTCCCACTTCCCTTTCTTTCCCTTCTTCCCCTCCACTGTAAAAAGCTTTTTCTTGCCTCTTTTGTGGCAGATAATTTACACAATTCCACCTCTCCCTTTCCTTTCTCCCAGTACATTCCTCTTGTTAAAGTTCAAAAGGAGACTCTAAAGAAGTTGGGGTCACAGACCAGTATTGCAAGGTGTCTCAAAAGAATTTGCAGGCTTGAATCTATCTCCAAATAAAGGGGCAATTTATTATTATATTATTATTAACTCCAAATGAAGCGGGTAAGTTCCAAAAGGAGTTAACAAAGAAATAGGAGAAAGATGATAAATTCATAGCACAAAGTTAGAGGCTAGAACTTCATATTACTTATTTGCTAATTTTATGTCTTACAGGTAGATACTTTTGAGGGGTGGTCTATTCACTATTGTCTCAGGAACTTGGTTATCACTGACCAACAGATTATCTGACTGTCAAATGTTTATAGGACTATCTAAGGCCAGAAGACTTTAGAATCACTGACAGAGATACTATAGAACTATAATACTCTAAGGTCAGGGAACTTTAAGATTACTGCTATATTTCCCTTAGAAGCTGCACTCCCTTCATGGTCATCCCTTAATTTTTTTTTTTTTTTTTTTTTAGATATTATCCCTTCATATTCAACTCAAAACTAGGCCTTCTATATATACACTCCTAACTGCCCAACAATAATTAAGTTCTTATGAGTTACAAGTATCATCTTCCCATGTAGGAATGTGAACAGATTAACCTATATTAAGTCCCTTACGTTTTCCTTTTCCTGATTATCTCCTTATGCTTCTCCTGAGTCCTATATTTGAAAGTCCATTCAGTTCTGGCGTTTTCATCATGAATGCTTGAAAGTCCTCTATTTCATTGAAGATCTATTTTTTCCCCTGAAGGATATTCATTTTGGGGGTGGGGGGGGTGGGAAGGGGAGTAGATAATTCTTGATTGAATTCCTAACTCCACTGCTTCCTGGAATATCACATTCTGAGCCCTATGATCCTTTAATGTAGAAACTGCTAAATCTTGTATTATTCTATGTCTCCATTATATTTGAACCTACTCCTTAACCTGAGTATTCCAGAATTTGGCGATAATATTCCTGCCAACCTTAGTTCATGAAACACTTTTCTGAAGTATTTCAGAAGGCAACTAACTTGAATCATAGGATCTGATGTTCCCTTCGGTTCCAGGTTTAAAAAGCCACCTGGCCCTTTTATCTCTTTTAAAAGAAAAGAAAACTGAGGGAACAGCTAGATAAGGAAGGGACCCTGGAATCGGTGGACTTCAGTTCAAATCTGGCCTCAGACATTTAAAGACTTCCTAGTTGTGTTGTATGATCCTGGTCAAAGTCACTTAACCCTAATTGTCTCTCAAAGGAAAAAAAGAATTTTTAAAAAGTCTATCCTTGACAAAATTTAATTGTTAGTGTCTGCCGGAACCAATCCCCTAAACTTTTAACTAATCACCTCATTCTCCTATGACAATTTCCTATGAATGATTACCCTGATTTCTACAGTTATATTATATCTCATAAATGATTTTATATTTAATAGCACAGAAACGATATGAAGGACATCCTTTCCTACCTTGGTAGATATAGCAAAAACAGATCTGAAGACTGGCAGAAGCAGAGAAGGAATCAAGATTTTCTATCCTATAGATGCTAACATATTTCCTACAATGTTCAACACAAACATAAAATTTCTAACTAAACTTTAAGACTACTTACATAGGTCAGCATTAAATGCAGAAAGCTTAACCTGGTCAAAGAAATAAGTCATCTGCTTTTCTTTGCCATCAAATCACAATCTTAGTTACTCTTCTTCCCAATTTGAATAAGTGAAATTTAGACTTACCATAGTCACATGTGGGCTGGGCAGTAGTATCAGAAAATGTGGATTGTAGAGTTGTTTCTGATCCCTGGACAAACCCTAGACATATGTAAATTAGTATCATCAATCAAGAAAACTGAATGGAATTGATAACCCTCTCCCCCCCCCCCAAAAAAAAATCTTCCCATCAATAAAATGTCACTTAAATCATTGAAGACTCAAATTTAATATATCTCCCATATGCATTGTTATTCATCAAATGAACTCATTTAGAAATAGATTTCAATCAGGTGTATCTATGTGTGTGTGTGTGTGTGTATATATATATATATATACATATATATATATATACACACACACACATATATATATGTACATATATATGTAATTAAAAGGGGAGAGTGTTGCATTAAAAAAAGTATCTTTCAAATTAATACGTTAGCTATGATAGCAATGTTATAATTTGGAAACCATCATATAAAGGAACTGAAATATTCAGGCTAGAAGAAACTAAATGAGAATTATAATTGTCATGTTAAGGAAGAAATTTAAGATTTGTTTGGCCACATAAAGCAGACACAAAAATGGATGGAAATTACAGAGATTTCCCTTTATTACAAAGGAAAAATATCTCAATAAGAGCTGTCAAAAAGCAAAACGAGTTGCTCTGAGTTAAGAGTATCTTGTTATTACTGGAGATCTTTCAAACAAATAAAAAAGATGGCATAAAGGGCATATATGTGCCGTTAAGTACTCAGATCCTTCCAAATCACAAAATCCCCCAATGATATTTACTTTATTTAGGAAAAATAAAAAGCTAACATCTATAAAATTACTGGTGAATAATTTAAAAGGAAGAAACCTTGGTATCCTGAAATACTATTATGATCAAGATCTAGCACACAAAAGTCATTTATACTTGAGTTAGGGAGTTGTTGGTGGGGAAAAGATGACCATAAATACCAATATCCTGACTTTTTTTAAACAAATATCTGCATTTCAACCAGTAGATTTTTACATTTTAAATTATTTTGTTAGAAATCCAGGGAGGAAAAAAAAGACATTAAACAAGATCAAAATGAAAGTTATTTATTGATTATAGATGACTATGTATATGTTAACTTTATTTTTTCAATCTCCCCACTTCCCAAAATTTTCAATTTAGTCCAAAAGAAAAAAATTCTATTTAAATCTGTTAAAAAAAAAAAATGCCAAGGCTTTTCCATTTAAATCTGTAAAATAATGCTGTTAAAACCTGGAGTGTCACTGCAATAATGTTTACTGAATACAGATGCTTTAACTTTGAAAAACACTATGCATTTTGCCTAGAAATGAAATTTCGAACTAAGCTATATTAATATATCTTATTCAACTGTTCTTCACTAAGGCCTAATCCTGGCATTGTGAATACTGGCAAGAAATGATCTGGAACTAGCACCTGACCTATTAGAGTCTATTCTATTTATAAAACATCTCAAGGAAATATTACACAAATATATTTCTCTTGAAAATAAAAGAAAATACTTATTAACTAAGTTGTTATATATTTTAACTATTTTAACAAAGTCTCACTGATTATACGCTCTAAGGTCAAAGAATGATGCTTTATTATTTGTTCCAGCACCAACATCTAGCACTAAGCTTTGAAAATAATTTGTTTTTATACAGAAGTGTGAATTATTGAAATTGAACACGGGTTTTGTTCCAAAGTAGGCTCTCTATTCACTGAATCATGTCTTCCCTTCTGTATATTAAAAAGCCTAATAATAAATGTGTTGTAGATCTCATAAAATTTGTTTGTTTCAGGAAGACAATCAAGTTTGCAGGAGGGCATCAGCAATTTTCTCAAGATGAAAAAGCCAAAAACAAAGTCTCTCTCTCAGTAGCTGTGACTCCACAAAGGTGGGAAGTAATGTGGTTTTTCAAAGGCCTCCAGCGGGTCTAAAGTGGAAGGGCAAAAGATAACAAATAAAGTCAAAGGAATTACAATTAACTGTTTAATTGTGTGAATAAACATTAGCAAACAAGAATCTGCCTCAAGGTACAAATTTCCCAGAACCTGAAAATTCTTCCCCCTTTTCATAAAAAATATATTAAATGAAATGAACTAGGAAAATCAAACCAGTACTTCATTAACTCAGCCACACAAAAATAATTCCACACAGCAGATCTGATCTAAGTCAGCTGCTTCTACTTTATAATCAGGCAAGGTGATGTTTATTTACTCAAACACAAACTTTGTCAAATGTTCAACTCCTTTTAGGGCAAAGTGTTTTTCCCTTTCTATCTTTCAGCACAGAGCCAAGTAGGAAATACGATTAACTAACAGATACTTCTTGATTCAAGTCATTTCAACAAACATTATGAGACCACTGTGCCAGGCACAGTGCTGAAATTATGGATATTAAGGGGGGGGGGGAAATCCCAAACAATCATTGCTTTCAAAAGTTCTAATGAGGGAAACAACATGCAAACTGTAGATGTTAGGAAAGAAAGTGTTAGCATTTTTAAGGAAGATTAATTAAGAAAGAACTTGTAGAAGGCAGGATTTTAGCTGGGATCTGAAAGAAGACATAAAAATAAGGGGAAGTTTCAGGAATCTGGGACAAGCAGTAAAATGCAGAGTTGGACTGTCTAGTAGGAGAAAGAGCAGGCAAGTCAAAGGCAAGTTATTACAAAGTGCCTGGGAGAGTGGAAGACAGACAGAAAAGGCAGAAAGAGGCCAGGCTAATTAAGGTCAAAACATTTAACATTTGATTTTGGAAGTAATAGAGAGCCACTGGATTGATTTCAAAGTCTATTCAAATGACAGCTTTCTGAACCTTCACATTTCAACTTCTCTACCTTATAATTTCTGGTGTCCTCAATAACTTCTGTTTGGCACAACTATAGCCTTCCCCTTTCCAAATTATTTCCTTTTAAGTGATGTATATGGAGTCAAACCTATCTTGTCCTATTAGACTCTCCGGACCGATTTATTTTTCCATTTGTAAACTAAAAGGGCTGCACCACATCCCAAATCTCCCATCACAGTCTACTTGACCTTGAATATTTAACTTCTTTGGTCTGTTTCCCCACCCGTAAATAAATGCAGGCGGTAGGGCTCTAGACGACCTCCAAGGTCCTTTGCAGCCATAAATGATAATCCTGGACGATCACTTCTCCAATCCCTTCTTTTTAAATGCCTCTGAATGTTGTGTCTCTCTCCTACCGGGCCAGCTGCCGGCCAGCCAAGGCCGAGCCCGTTCGGACTGCCCGGCTCTGCCCAGTTGACCACGAGCAGGACAGGGAGGACAACGAGGTGGAAAGGGGGCTGGGGCTTGCCAAATTCTACCACCCACTCCTAAGGGGGTGCAGGGGAGTGTCCGTCACCCGGCAACCGAAGCTACTTCTAAGGATCATGGGTTCAGCCGCGGTACTAGACAGCCGCTCCAATCTCAAACGGTGGGCGAAGCGGGGGCGGCGGTCCTCCCCAGCCCACCCCGCCTTCTGCCCGGGGACAACCGGAAGAAGCTTGCAGGCCCGCACCGCGCATCTTCTGCCTGGCTTCCTTACGTACAGACTACTTGCTAACCCTCGGATCTGTGAGGTGCACGGGGACCCAGCCACCAACTGTTTCCTCCCCAGAGCAGGACAAGCTCAAATCCCACCTCACGTCCCGGCGCCTCTCTTGGGTCCGATCCTTCCCCCTCCCCCACCCCTCCAATTCTACGGAAAGGGAAACGGAGATTTGGCCAAGGTCGCCCAGACAGCAAGTTCCGAAGGCAACGTTTGAACCCGGATCTTCCGACTCCAGAGCCATCGCTCCCCTTCGATGGAGTAAAGTCCCGAAAAGAAACAAAGCCCCACCCAGCTAAGAGCCAGGAGGTGGGCTCGGCGTCACCAAAGTCGGGCCCTAGATGAAAAGCGTTGGGCCCAATTTAGCCCAAGGCTGGGAGGGGGGAGGGGAAAGATGAGAGGGAAGGGAGGTCGAAAAGTTGGGCACGGCGCCATCTTAAAGCCTCGGAGCGGACACTGAAGGCCTCATTCCCTGAGACTCGCGGCTGTTGCTGAAGCTCAGGTTCACCTCTTCCATCTGGTTTTCCTCGACCAGGAACGGTCCTTACCTGTATAACTCATAGCGGCCAACTGCTCGGGGAATCTCCACAGCTGCTCTCTGCCTCGGCGGCCTCGGGTGCTTTTCTCCCCTCCCCCCCAAGGCTCCGCCTCCCGCCCGAATTGGCTACTTTCGGCCAAGTCTGTGAACGCTATTGGCTACTTCGACAGCCCTCAACTAACAAGGCTTCAAGTTGTCGTCCCAGGTCAGTGGCTGGAGGTCCTGCCAATCTGTTAGCTGCGTGCTCCCTCCCCCCACCCCGCCCCGCCCCGGTATCTAGAAAACCGTGATTGGCTGAGAAGTCCTGGGAGTACCAGACCTCATTAGCCCTGCCTCTCCTAGCGAGTTCACCGCCGATGAGCTCCAGGTTCCAAGTGGGTAGGAGGAGGAAGAATGTGACGTCTCTTCCGTACGTGGTAGTCAGATTGAGGAGCCAATGACTTGGGAGGCAGGGTGGAGGCTAGTTTAGAGCACCAGGTGGAATCTAGTCCTAACTAGACTTTACTCATCAAAACCAGTAGGTGGCGGAGAGCAAAAGGCCACCACTTTCCAGCCCAAACCAATTGTCTTAATTTCTCGGGCACTCGGGGGCCGATGGCCGCCCTAAACGCCACCGGATTTTAGGGCTTTTCAGTTTGAGACCCGAGTCTCGTAACCTGCGCCCGTTGCTTGGGTCGTTCTGGGCAAATCTTATGCACTCGCTCGACTGAGCAACTTTCAAGGTTTATGTCCCCAAATCCTCCCCGGGAGCTCCACCCAGTGGGCTATTCCAGTTTTGTGGAGACCAGACGAACTTTTCCCGGCCTTTTCCTTCCTTTTTTTCCCACGCATTTTTTTAGAAAACTCACTTAAATGCGAGCTCGGGAGTTTGTGATGAGTTTCATAGGAGCTAACATCATGGATTGAAAACTGTGTACACTATATAATCCAACCTCCTTTTTACAAATGAAATGTGCATGGTCGCACAGGCAGAAATGACGAGACCAGGCTTTGAATCCTTAAAAACCAACTCCAAATCTAGAGTTGTTTCTATCGCACCACGAAGCCTAAAGAAGCCTAGAAAATTATCTACCCTGCTCCTCTTTTATATAGAGAGGAAACAAAAGCTCAGAAACAGCAGCTGTTTCCATTTCTCCCCAGAAGTTTTCCAGCCTAGGATATTTTACTGGTCCGAAATTGTTATAATAGAAAACCTTCCATATTAAATGGGGATAATAGCACCGAACTCTCAGGATTATTGTGAGAATAAAGAGATAATTGTAAAGCAAATCTTAAAAAGCACTATTTATTTTCTTCCACAACTAAAATGTGAACTCCTGGAAAGCTGGGGCTGTTTTTCTAAAAAGACTTTCTCATGCTTGGGCACATAACGTGATTAATAAATGCTAGTCGTCTATTTTAATAGCAAATTTTCCTAATTAGAACAAATAACGGTTATACATTAAGACAGTTTATTTAAGATTCCAAATGTTCAAGGTAGATGGTAATTCATTAAGAAAATTATTAAGTCCTTCCAAAAGGCGATTTATTTTGACTTTGTAGTAATGTGCCTATTAGGACAACAGTTCTATTTCCTTAACACATTGCAGTTTAGGCCTAAAAAAAAAAAAATCAAAAAGCTTTCCTCTACTTGCCAGAATTTAAATTACACTATTCCCTAGGTCCTACAGAATAAATGTCTCACAAATAAGGAAGGATTAATCTATCATCAGTGTTCAAGAATATGCCACCCAAGAAGTTACATCCTGAGAGCCATTTGCAGGAATTATAAGGGGTTGGAGTATCACACATTAATTGTCTGAATTTCTGAGAGTACCCAGTAAATGCAATATTTGTTGTGAGCAAATTATTTTCTTTTTTCTCCCTAAGGTAAAGATTGGCTTTTTCCATCAAATCTATGAATATCATAAGTCATAGCATACTTAATGAAGAAAATTGGTTTTAAGAAACCCAATAGGAGAGAATTATCCTGAAAAATTGTAAAAGCAGGAAGAAGTATAATTAGATCCTCAGTGGGATACCAAAGGAAGTTATTTTGAAGGTGATAGATGTAATAGATGACAGACCACAAGAGACTACCCCTTGGCACCCATACCAGACTTCCAAGTCCACTCAAATAATCTCACCTTGCCTGGTATTTCTTGTATTCTTCGGTGAGACAGTCAATGGTAGGTGGGGAAGAGAGCTAACAAGAAGGTATTATTTAAAAAACAAAACAAAACAAAAAAAAACCTCCCAATTCTACTTGGGGAAGAGAAACTAGGGAGTCTTATCTAGGCTCAGAGAGGAAGGAAGCTTAGAAGCCAGCCCCTCCCCCTCAAAGACACCTGACACCAGATGGAAGACAATAGAATCTAGAGCAGGAAAGGGCCCGGGAGACTATCCAGTCCCACTCATTTTACATATGAATGAAAAGCTTTTATTTAGGGCTTACTAAGTGCCAAGTACAGTGCTAATAAAGATTAGAAACTGAGGTCTAAAGTAGGATAGTAAATTGCCCAAGATCTTATTGGTAAGAGACAGGAGGACTGGGGTTCCAAATCCAGTGTTCTTTTCACTAGGCAGGGATGCAAGCTGATCTCTAGGAATGGCGGGCCAATTATTTCCATTTCCATCCATTGCTGCATAGCTCTAATTGTTAGGAAATGTTTTCTTTTATGAAGTCAAAACCGCTAACTTCATTTTCAGGACTAGGCTTCAGACACCAATAAAGGCCCTAGGGAAGAGGAGGTGTTTCCTTCTTCCAAGTGAAGTGACCACATAGCTCTGACCATGGGTCTGATCCCTTCAGACAAAGTATAGGCATTTCCATACACAAAATCCCTTTGGGCTTTGCCATTCATTACTCAGAAAACTACAGCAGCTCGGGCACACCTTCAATGGCCCCCTAGCACTTGAGTCCAAAGACTCATAAGGGCCTAGGTCCAACTCTAACCTGCCCACAGAAAAGATTATCTGCTGCAATTCCCAAACAATGAAGTCTTCATTGAGCACCCTCAGACCAAATGAGGGCTCACTAGCTTAAAAAGGACCTTGGGACATTTCTTTTTCAACCCCTATAGAAAAAACACACACACACACACACACACACACACACATGCATACATACACGCACACATCTCCAGCTACCCAGATGTGTTTTCAGAAGAGAAATTTAATCTAATTTACATACTTCTAGGTACATTAATAACCAGAATGTGGCCACTGAAAAAAGTTAAAAGGTCAATTGCCTCCCGGCTTTACTTGGCCCAGGACTCCAAAATAAAAATCAATGCTCCTTATTCTCTACACAAAACTAGTTTAAAAAAGTGGAAGTTCTAGGAAGCTATACATAAAAAGCAATAGTGAAAGAGGGGAATGAGATGGGGGAGGAAAATAGTCCCATCCCAGGGGAAAGGGAAAGAACAGGGAGGGGGCTTCTAAAGTACCCCCTGTTGATCTTTGGGGACTTTTCTTGGCAGGAGAAAGCTGTCAGCTCTGAGCTTATTTCTTCTCAGGGAAAACCCCTCTCAGGGCCTCAGGCTGCTTGGAGAACCACCAGTGATTTCCGTGGCATTGGAGGCTTTCAGTGCTCCCCAGCCTGGGTATTCAGTGAAGGCCTAAAGACAACACTGACCCCCCCCATACCAGGCATCAGAGAGCCCTGAAGCAAGCACCGTGGGAATGATGCACTCATTTGATTGGGCATCTAGTAGGGCAGACAGAGAAAAAAGGAAGGCAGAAAAGAGGAGGGTAGGGAAGGGCAGATCTCCCCATAAAACAAGATGCCCTGGGAGTGTGTGGAAAGTGGGTTGTGTTTGGGGATTTTGGGAGAGGTCAGAAGTAGTGAGAACTATCATGCAGCCAACCTGGGGCAAAAGAGGAACCATATGGTTATTATTAACCACCTGGTGCCTGAGGCAGCAAACAGACAGGGGCTTTGGGATTCTACACACAATTAACTGAGTGGAGACTGACTGCCTATTTCTGGCTCCAGCCCTCAGGGTCCCAACAAAGGAACTATTCTCCATGGCTCTCTGCAGATTTCTAATCTGCTTGGCCACAGACAGAAAGAAGCAAGCCACCTCTCTCCCTCCTGGCATTAAGCAAGACTCCCGAGTGCTCATAGGTCCGAGTTTTGCCTTAAAACCTGTGGGGAGAAATGTCCTCTATGCACTATTACACCCTAATTAGGGTAGTTTCCAAGCCCAAGGAAGAGAGGAAAAAAGGGAAGAAAGGAAGGCTAGGAAAACTCATCATCTGTAGTGTTCACGCTTAGGGCACCAGAGCCTGGGCCTGGGCCTGAGTGTTGAGGTTGTGACTTGCTCCTTTGGAAACGGAACAGAGGAGATTGGTGAAGAGAGAAAGGGTGAAACCAACAGAGAGAGAAAGGAAGAAAGGTGGCTCTGGAATGCTTCACACTGTCTCCCATTACTGGGCCTCTGCCACTGTCTGTGCCTCTGGGGCCTCAGGCTCCACAGGCCGGGGCTCCGCTTTGGAGAAGTTCATTTCCAGGATGTGCCTCTGGAGATGCCGAACCCACTCCTCCTGGATGGAGAGGGGACCCTGGAACTCCACTTCGCAGAACCTGTGGAGGAGAGCCGGAGCATTCAGGAAGGGACCCCAGACCTTGACACTCAAAAGGGTAGGGAAGCTTTGGGCCTCCACATCCTTAGCCTGCCTCACACCTCATCCAGGGCCTTTTTATTAGCATGAGACTAAGCTACTGTACCAACATCATCATAAAACATGGGGTAGATATATTTGTTACTTTGCCAGTCTAGTGGCATAAAATTTAAAAAGGGTACTAATTATGTTGAAACAATTATAAAACATTTTAAAAATATATATAAATTGGTGCAAATAATTCCAAAGGACTCATGAATGCTATTCACATCTAGATAGCAAAACCAAAGAATTTCTGAGTCCAGAGTAAAGCAAAGTTTTTTCCACATAATTTTTTCTTGCTTTCCCCCCCTGCACTATGGCTAATATGGGGATGCTGTGCATGACTTCATATGCATAATGGGTAGTATTTCTTGTCTTCTCAATGAGTGAGGAAGGAAGTAGAGGGAGAAAGAATTTGGAACTGAAAATAAAAAGGGTTTTAAAATAATAATTTTTTTAAAATCTCATGGACCTTAAGTGCAAACAAATTAAACATTGGATTTAGAAAACGTGAAGAGAAATTGCTCAAACTCATTCAAATATGAGCTTTGTCAAATAATAGCTAATTAAAAATCACAAAGGCGAAATTCTTATGGAGAACCCACTGGATCTGAGGACTCAGTTTAAGCCTAAGTAATGAGTCCTAGGGAAGAATAACTAATGGTTTCTAGGCAGGAATAGGAATGATTAATTATTGGATGAGGCATCTCTGAACCTGTTTTTGCTCTGGAAGGTTCCCAGGCATGCAGATTTACAGAATTTACTTTCCTAATTTATCACAAAACCCTTGACAGGTAAGCCATGCCAAGCACTAATGATCCTACACATAAGGATTCCCGCTGGCTCCCCATTGATGTCTATAGCATACAACTACAAGAAGCCAGAGTTGGATGGCACTATAATTCCTTGGAGAATTATAAAAACAAAGGGAAGAAAGAGGCAGAGTACACTTGACTACTTCAGGTCCTGGAGAGATTTATAGGTTTCTATCTGTAACTCTATAGAACCATACCCTGAAAGTTGAGAGCTAGATGACAAGAATTTTCACTACCAGCTAACCAATCCCAAATCTAATGTCCCTGGAGGAACATACCTGCATTTCAGAGTGTAGATGTTGCCCACAAATTTCACCAATGACGTCTGGGGAGGGCGGGGGACCAGTGAGGGGACAGGCCTTACTCTAGGAGGTGGCTGTCGCACTTCTTCCAGTTTCTGCTGAAAGTCACTGGCCTCCTCACCCCGAGAAGGGGTTGCATCCAGAGGTCGGGCTTGTCTGCGCTCAAATTCTATCCAGGGAAGGGATGGAATCAGTATCAGACAAGCAAGACAGGCCTGTGATTGCTATAGTTTCAATACCTCCCTCCTCCCAGTACATACCCATGCATGCACACATACATAGACACAAACTCCCAACCTAGACTCCTTCAAGATGAGGAAAAGTAATAGGAGCAGAGCTGCCTGAAAAGAGACCAGTTTTGGGAACCAAAATTAGTGGAAAGATAAAAGCCCCAGATCTTGGGAGAAGAGCTCTGAATTCAAGAGAAAAGGAAGAAAGGTACTCCAACTCCCAAAAGCCACTTTGGTACTAGCTCCCCATAGGAGAGGTCCATGTTAATATAAGAAAAAAAAAAAAAAAAAATCAACATTTTCAAATAAAGAGAAAGAGATGGTAGCCTAACTCAAATAAATTCTGTCATGTCCGTGCTTATAGGCTAGCCAGATTCCCATCTCTCCAACTTTTCAAATCTCAACCCCATCAATTCCAAGACTGCAGGTGGAACACTGTAAGGGGAGGGGAACTAATGAAACACCACTTACCCATTCACACTACGAAAGGACCCAACAGCAAAGAAGCCTTCCTCCCCTCCCAGTCACCCTACTAATCAAAGCACAACACTTACTATTGATATTCTGACGCTGGTGTTCCTCTGCTTTCACCAATGCAAGAGGTGAGGATGCCAGGGGTCGTTCACCACCATCTCCAGTCCGGCTAGCTTCTCCAGGCCCAAATTCACTCCCCAGGTGCTTATTCATCAGGGCGAGGCTATTGGGAGCCAAGGTGAGGGGCACTCGTTTGTCCCCATCTCGTCCGTGGCCTGAATTACGGAACTTCTTGGTGAAGGGCCGGCCACCTTGAATATAGCTGCGGTAGGCCCCCACCTTCTGGGGTCTGTGCTTGATCCACTCACTCAAGGTCTCAATTGGGGAGCCATTCACACACCATTCTGTCACTCCAAATTGCCGCAGGTGAGCCCGAGCATGACTGGCCAGTGCCTTACGATTCTCAAAATAGAGACCACATAGCTCACAACAGGCTTCACTGGCTGTGGGTAGAAAAGGAGATGATGAGGGTGTGGTGCCATTTAGAGTCCAGAGCTACCTGGATATGAATCCTGCCTCTCATACTTGGTAGCTGTTACTAATTTCTTTGAGTTGGTTTCATTCTCTACAAAATTA
Organism: Sminthopsis crassicaudata; assembly: GCF_048593235.1. Lineage (NCBI taxonomy): Eukaryota > Metazoa > Chordata > Mammalia > Dasyuromorphia > Dasyuridae > Sminthopsis > Sminthopsis crassicaudata. The sequence continues at coordinate 60,667,301 of NC_133617.1, read as the reverse complement.
AGATAGCTATACTTGTCGTACTTCCCTCACAAAAGTGTAATAAAATAAAGTATAAAGAGTGCTTTGCAATTCTTAGAGTATTATTAAATATAAGTTGTTAGAAGGAAGCTAGTATGGTCAGTAAGAGAACAGCAGATACTTAGAGAAAACAAAGAGTGTCCCTGCCTCCATACTCAGGGAAAACTCCACACCCACTTTTGTACTATGTATTTAGGTCATTTTTGTAGCTTTGATTCTAGAAAGCATCTCTGTTGAGATATCTTCCAATAAGACTATATATCCCACCCAGGGGATAACCAGGTCTCTCTGAAGCTTTAAAGAGATATTTCTATTTTAGAAGGATCAGGGATAGGTATGTAGAACAGAAAGAAGGCCTGCAAAAGGCAGGTGGAAAGATGCAAGAGTGGTCTGGATATCCAGCCCTTACTCCCCAAACCCCAAGGATCTTATCATCTGTGAGGGTCTCATCATTTGTGAAGAGAACCCACCCACCCTCACCTCTAGGTGACAAAGAACCAAAGGTCAGATGACTGATCAATAGCCAGATTGTACAAATTCCCACTTCTCCATTCAATCCCGCCAACTCCAAACTTACAAGTGTGTGAGCTTTTGTCATGAATGGTCTTGGTCTTGAAGGGCAGCTCTGTCTGTATATAGGTCTTAGGCTTCAATTCCCCAGCGAGAAGTCGGTCATCAGGCAACGGCCGCTTTGCCGTCAAAGGGGTGAGAAAACCAGCAGACGGTTTGGTGGCAAGAGGAGAAAGGGTCATCTCCCGGGGTATGTTGGCAGAGCCAGGCCCCGGTTTGCCAGGACGACCAGGCAATGGGGTCAAAGACAGGGCCTGAAGCACCTTTCCAGGGGATTTGGGCCCATCCTCACCCAAGGGTGAGGGCAGTTCGCCTGTGGCAGGTTCCTTCTTAATAAGACACGGTTTGGCCTTTTTCTTCAGGATCTCTCGAAGAGTATCAATGGGTGAACCATTAACTGACCACTCAGTTACCCCCATCTGCCGCAGGTGAGAGCGTGCATGGCTTGACAGGCCCTTTCGGTTCTCAAAGAATTCACCACAGAATTCACAGCGGATGTCCCGGACTGGCTCAGCCCGGGAAGCTGCAGAGAAAAGAAGAGAAGGATGGAAGTGGAAAGATTCCCAAGTATAGGATGCTAAGCCTACCTAATAGTATGAAAACTATGCTTCCCTGGCTCCCTTATCTAGGCCTTGACCTCCTGATAGGCTGGTGGTTGTTCTAGGAAGGGTTCCTAGGACTTATTCTGATCTAGTGCACTTCTCAAAACAAACTTCTTCAGTGTCTGACTTAACTGTCCCTGAGCCTTGGACCTAAACCAATCCCGGTTTCCTTCCCTCTACAGACCCATACACGGTAGAAGAGCTTCCACAGACTCTAGTCAAGGCAAATTTGGACAAAGCATGTCCAGTACCTTGTAGAAGAACTTCTAACACTTATTGTAATCACAATCAGTTATTAACCCCCACAGTGCCCTAGGTCAGTGGGGGGAGCCAGATTTAGAAAGCATTAACTCAGCAGCTCTCCCTTAATAGGAAAAAGATCCTCTTCCTGCCTTGGCTTTCCTAATCATAAAGGTAGGCCCTTTCCACTTACATTCCTAACAGAATCCCAGATTTCTACGTGTCTCTGTCTTGGACCTGACTACCTTGTTTTATTCCTCCCTCCCCATCACTCGGGGTATAACTTACATAGATTCAGGGGCGCCATGTCCTCACGTGGTGACCAGGGTCCATCAGATGGGTGTCCTTCACTGTGCAGGCTTCCAGCCAACATCTCCCGTTTGATCTCCATCCGCATTTGATCAGGCTTTAATTTCTTCTGGAGGGAGGGAGGTGGCAGACCAGGGAACATCTTCCGAGCAGTTGGAGGTGGAGAGGTGGTTGGTGAGTGGCCCAGGGGGCTGCTGGATGGCTGCAGTTTCTTGGCAGAGGGCGGTACATGCAGCTCTGAAGCACTTCGGGCCTCCAGAGAGCTACCGGGTCCCCCACCCATTGCCTTGGCCAGTCCCTTTGGGCCTGGCAAGGTTGGGTTGGGAGGTCCTCCAGCCCGAGGCTGGGTCCGGCGCTTCAGGATTTCTCTCAGGGTGTCAATGGGCGAGCCATTGACATACCACTCTGTTACTCCCATCTGCCGCAGATGGGAGCGTGCGTGGCTTGACAGGCCTTTTCGATTCTCAAAGAACTCACCACAAAACTCACAACGGATGTCCCTGACTGGCTCTGGGCCTGATGCTGCAGAAAGAGAAAGGAAGAAAGGTTACTGGGAAGAGTAGCTGGAGTTGATTACCAAAATCCTCACTCCTCCCCTTCTCCCCTCTATATCACCAAATGGTCCTGCACAACCAAGGATAAGAGGATATCAATGAGCTGATTCAGGACTATTAATAGGAAAGGGTCAGAGAAAGCTATCTAAGCAAGGTGGCAGAAAGCAGGGAGGGAGAGAGAGAATAGGGAGTCAGGAGGAGATGGGGATGAGAGATGCTCCCCATAGGAAGGCACTTGAAGCAAGCTGCCCCTGCAAGACAATTCCTGTGATTTCCACTCATGTCCCCATTTTTCAGTGGAGCTGGAGTAGGACTACTGGAGTAAAGGAGGAGGGCTGATAGAGCTCTGGCCTCTGTCTCATAGGACTTTGTCAACAGCCTTCAAGTTGCTCTTGTTTTAGAGCATGCGATTCCTCCATGGTGACCAAATTCCCTAAACCGCGGTGGCTCCTGAATGAGCAGCTAGTGCTGTCATTAGAAGAGACCTCTGAAGTTGAGGATACAACTGCCCACACCACCCTCCATATGATCACAGGGCCCTGGGGACTTCCGAAGGCAAAGAGTGACCACAGATGGCAAAGATGAGAACCTGAGCAGTGGAAACCTCCAAGACAGGGGAATGGCTCCCTCAATGGAAGCCCAACCAAGGGTTCCCCTCCCAGGAGAGCCCCGTAAAAATGGTGTCCCCTCCCAGAGGAGGCAGGCAAGTAGGGCCATGGAAAGCCTCCTAGTCAATTACAACCCAGGCCCCTGGACAAAGAAATGCCCAGTCACATGAAGGACCCTTCCTGTTTCCTTCCCTCAAATGGGAAGTGATAAAAGTTTCCCTGGACCCCCAAGGGGGAAGCAGGGGCTGGAGGGGAGAAGAGACAGTGGAAGAGAGAACCTACAGAGATTGAGAGGAGACAGCTCCACGTCTGAGGCCCAGAATATGCTGGCAGAGAGATCCTGCTTCCCCCGAAGGCTGGCCTCACCCGACGCCCTCGGTTTGGGCTTCTTGGCGGGCGGGGGGGAGAGCAGTGAGAGAGCCGTGGCCGAGGGCCGGAGGGCCGAAAAGCCAGACCGCCCAGGCTCTGCCAGCACCTCCCGCTCTGCTGGGAGGCGGGTCTGGAAGCCGTCGCTCTTGATGAGCTCGTGAAGCACGTCTATGGGGGATCCCTTGGCATCCGGGTCGCTCACCCCCAGGTGGCGCAGGTGGGCTCTGGCGTGACTGGACAGGCCCTTTCTGGTCTCAAACCAGGCCCCGCACAACTGGCAATCAAGCTCTCTGCCCGAATCACTATCTAAAGCTGCGGAGACAAAACATACGGGGGGTCACCATGCCCGCTCCCCTGGGGCCATGCTGCTGGTCCCCCAGGGAAGGGGAAAGTATTGTTCCCACCCCAGCCAGGCCCTGGGGAGCCATAGCAGTGGAAGGTCCAGAAGACTGAGTCTGTTTCAGCCACTTATGCCAGAGTTCCTGGCAAAAAAGTCACAGAATCTGGTTCGTTCCTTGACTGCAGGAGATACTCAGGACTAAAGATTTTAACCAAAGATTAATTTCTGGAGGTTCATTTTTTTTTTTTAACCTTGCTTTCCCTTGGGAAGCCCAGAGACAATCCCCCTGGGGGGATCCAACTTTGTACATCAAGCAAGAGTCAGAAGACAAAAGCTCCATGATTTCAGAGTGAGGGGTAGTAGCTCATTTGAAAGGAAGTTGGAACAGTTTGACACTCCTGAGTCCCTCACCATATCCATACAAACTTGAACCCTGGGCTCCAATCATGGGATGCCATGCAGGGCACGGTATACTACCTGGGTCAAAGCCAAGAGCACAGACCTGGCGAGTGGCACATAGCCAAGCACAACAGCTGACAGAGGGAACCCCATGCACCCATGGGAATGGAATGGTTGAAAAGCAACTGTACCAGAGGAATTAAGGAGGCAGAATTAGATGGGTGACAGACTCAGATAAAGGAGACAAAGCTGTAGGTATTCAACTGCCCTCTCAGGACTAGTGTTGGCACTTCAATGGGGCAAGCAAATGGCAAGTGTGCAGCTGACTGCTGTCCTCCCCTCACAAAGGATGCTGTTTAGGTGGAGCACCTGTGTTTCCTAACCAGACCCAAGTACAAATAAAGCCCTAGCTAGGTATCTAGGGGGAAAAGGTGGGGGGGAAGGGGGAGGACGGGGAACTCTACAAGAGCTATGCCTTGGGACCTCACAGGGACTCAGAACCAGTGGCTCTTCTTTGAGAGCTCAACCAATCCAGGAGGTTGCAACCAACTCTCAAAAGAAGAGGTTTGTTATGGAGCCCACAGCCCCAGTGAGAGTTCTATACAGACAGGGGAAGTCCAGCAGAGGCCTGAAAAAGAAGAGGTGCCCTGATTCTGGTGCTCTGCAAAAGTCCACAGGCCCCCTAAGGCCTCCAGCAACACTCTGGTGACTGGGGTACTGGCAGAATAAGAGGAGCCCTGTCTAGTCTCACATAGACCTAGAGTTTCTTGGTCACCAAGGGAAAAAAGACCAAGCTGATGTATCAGGCTGCAGGACAAGGAAGGATCACTAGGCAGAATCCAGGAGGAGGGGAACCTGGATGCTTGAATATCTGTCTCCCAGGTCTTAGGCCCAGGGGAAGATCAGGAACATGAGAGAGATGGCCCCACTCAACAGCTGCAGTCCAGGGGACCAGCAGCAAAGAAAAGTAGTGGGGGATGAGAACAAGTGGGACCTATGGATAAGCTGTTCCATCTTAGCTTTCAGTCACAGACAGATGCCCAAGCTGACCTGAGCTGCAAGTGCTTAAGTTGAAACTCCTTCCAGGGGAAGAGGTACTAGTTCTGCTGTATTAAATCGGGCCTCCTAGCAGCCACATATAATCCCCCTCCCCACCACCAATCCCTTTTCCCCATGGTCCCACCTCCCAAATTTTCTTGACCTTACCCAGCTTAAAAAATCCCAACTCACTGAGGTTCAGGGGCCCCTCATCCTCTGGTTGGGGCCACTGCGCCTTCGGGGAGCCTGACAGGGGGCTCAGGGGCAGCTTGGGGCTCTTGTCCTCAGGGTTCTTGGGTGGGGGGGACCCCGACAAAGCAGGCGGCACCTTCTTGAGGAGAGGGGAGCCTGGTGGGTGGGAGAGGCCCTTGGATGAGAAGCCAGGGGGTGACTTGATGGCCTTGTTGATGGGGATATCAGGGGATCTGTCAACTGCCTTGCTGAGGGTCAACAGGCCTGGGCGGGGAGAGGCAGTTGCCTCCTTTGGGGAGCCCGATTTCTTGGCCAGGGGTAGGGGCAGGGGGCTGCTGTCAGGTTTTCCTTTCTGTTTCATCAGCTCGTACAGCAGGTCGATGGGGGCTCCGCTACTTTCAGACTCAGCCACCCCTAGCTGACGCAGGTGGGAGCGCGCATGGCTGGAAAGGCCTTTTCGGGTCTCAAAACAAGCACCACACACCTCACATGTTGTCAGATTCTGAGCTGGAAATCAAGAGAGACACAGAGACATAGAACAGGCAGGCACATGAGGTCACGCTGGGAAGAGAAACACCTAAGGTGGCACCTCTGAGGCCTGGCCTCAGGTATCCTTCCATGAGGCCATCTTTACATGAGAATAGCAGAGTAGATGACCAGAGGGCTATAGAAGCAAATTCTCAGATGGGTTCTGATTGGCAAAGAGAATTCCCAAGCAGAGGGCTGGTGGCCTCACAAAGAACTCCCTGGATGACTGATCCTCATGGGAATTTACCAAAGCAAATGACTCTAACGACCTCTACGGCACTCTCACTAACAAAGTGCATAAGTTGGGGATGAGGAAGTAGAGAATCTCCAGTCAATACCCTCCTCAGCTGCCCCAGATGACGAAGAAACTCACCTTTGAGGTCTGGGGGTTCTTGTTTGCTCCCGTGGGGAATCTCTGGCGACATCTTGTTACCCAACCTGCTGGCAGTTTGATCCAGCTGCCCTGGGGGAAGACTCTTCTTTGGGAGTGGGGGTGAGGCCAGCTCCATAGCCACCATCTCTTCTTCCTCAGAGGCCAGAACTGTCCAGGGTGGGAGCATGAGGAGAGAAAGAGACAGAAATATATTCATGCTGAATAGAGGAAGAGGAAGCCCCCCAGCATGAGGCAGAAAACAATCAATAACCAATGCATCACACAACAGCCTCGTTTTTCGCATGGTGCCTATACACAATACCGGCTGCATCCATATACTGACTGACAAAGCAGGAACGGGTTGGCCATAGTCCTAGCCTCAAAGATTTAGATCTCTTCATCCAATCTCCATAGAATCTCAGTCTGCCCCAAATACCCTGGAGTCAACAAAGGCAAGATCTTGGGGTTTGGAGAGCAGCTGGCTAAATACAATGAAAAGCTCTAAACTGGAAGAAGCCAAGCAGTTGGGTATCCTTATCAATCAAGCTTTTACCCAAAGAAAAATAAGGGACTCTGCATTTAACCATGCTCTCTTCAAGCTGCAGATTTACACGATGTCAATGTCATGCAAGAGTGACTACACACCGCATAATAACTAAATCTTTTCATACCCAAAACAAGCTATCCGTTCAATTCTCTCAAGCCAACTCCAGCATAACTTGCTCAAATGAGTATCAAGATAAAAAAGGCACTGAATTTAAAGAAGCCAGATAGGAAGTCTCCTCTCCACTACTCATTACCTAGGTGACCGTGGGCACCTAACTGTTTTGAGACTTGATGACGAGAGGACTTAGTCTTTAGAGCTGGAAGGACTCACTGAAGGTTATTTTGCTACCCTCCTCCTTTCACAGATGACTTAGGCTGAGGCCTACAGCCACAGAATGACTTATCCAAAGTCACAGGATTAGACTGAGAGAGCTCTAGGGTCAACCTCAGCTGATTCCAAAATGTTATACTCCTCCATCTCTGCCTGGGCTTTCCCCACTGGGTCTGTTCCCTCATTCCATTTCACCTGGGAAGACCCACTTCTGGCTCTTCCAGTAGAGACATGACAATGGGGTTCCTCAGGTGGCCTGGGACCAGGAGGTAGGAAGGCAGTCCTGAGAAAAGAAGGGGCCTCTCCAACATTAGTTGGATCTGCTGTGAAAAGTTGCAGTAGACAATCCCATCAGTCGACCAGTCAGGCCACAAAGATGGACCTGGAAGGAGTAGGAGAGGCAGAGAAAAGGAATATCCAGGATGATAGGGGAAAGCCGGGGCACATGCTGTGGGTTCTGGGAGAAAGAGTTGGCCCTTAACTATGATTTTACAACCAAAAGCTTGGAGATTCAAACCTTTTTTAACGAGGCTGATAAGCTTCCCGGAGACAAAAGGGGCTTGCCCAAGACCACAAAAGTAAAAGGGCAGAGGTCCGATCTGGAGCCGGGAATTCTGTGTCCCGGCTCGGGCTCTAATGCACACAGCTCGCTCCTCCTCCGCTCTGGGCCCGTCTCACCACAGGCGGCAGACAGAGCCGGGGTGGCCCTCCCCCACCGAAGTTAGCCACCCCGTCCCGGGGCAGTCTGACCCTCCAAGGCCCAGTGGGGTTCCCCAGGACAAGAATGACGAACTCTGGGCCGGAAAAGAGACTCAGAGATGACTCGGGACAATTCCCTCATGTTACAGATGAGGAGTCGAAGGGAGGAGGAAAGGTTCGGCCTGAGCACGCTGCTGGTATGATGGAGGCAGAAATGACAAGGCTGGGGGGGGGGGGTTCTCTTTTTGGAGGGCAGGGAGAATTAGGGACTGAACCGTCGACCTCAGTTTCCCCCAGTAAGACAAGGCGGCTAACCCGGGTGAGAACCCCCCCCCAAACTGCTATCCCGGCCTCCTCCGCAGGCCCTGGCCGGGCACTAACAGAGCCGGGCGCTTCCCAAGCTCTTCTCTCCCTCCCCCAACCGGCCCCGCTCCCCTCTCTTCGAGCCGGGCCTCGCGGCCTCCCAGGCCTTCCCGGAAGGGAGGCCCGTGGCGCCTGCTCCGGCTCGGGCCAGGGCCCGGGATCCCCACGAGGCGCAGCACGGCACGGCCTGCTCACCCGGCGCGGCTCCCGGTCCCGGTCCCCGGTCCCGGGCCCGATCCCGCTCCCCGCTCCAGCTCCCAGCCCCGGCTCGGGCCCGTCTCTCGGCGGCGGCGGGCAGCAGCGGCGGGCGGCGGTGGCGGGGAGCAGCGTCGGCGGCGGTGTAGGTGGCGGGGAAGGGGACGGGGGACGGGGACAGGGGACGGGGGGCGGCCCCCCCGCGGGCGCGCGCGCTCCCGGGCCCCCCCGCGCGGCCCCCGCCGCCGCCGCCGCCCTCCCGTCCGCTTTTGTCACTCGGCACTGGGCGGTGGAGGCGGCCATCTTGGGTCCCGGGCGCACGCGGGGCGGCCGCCCCAGGCGGGAGCAGCCGAGCGCCGAGTGAGCGCCGGCCTCCTCCCCCCCTCTCTCCTCCGCCCCGCCCCGCCCCGCCCCGCCCCTCCCGGCCCCGCCCCGACGCCCGGACACCCGTAGCTGGGACGGGAGGAGCCCGCGGAACAACTCAGGCCCGAGAGAGCGAGCACCGAGCTAGCCGCCAGCCAGGAGCAAGCGAACGCCAGAGGGCCATTCTCTCTTCCTTCCACCTTATTTCACCCCGCCTTGCCCCCAGTCTGGAAGACGCGGCTCCTTCCAGCCCAGCCCTCCCTCTGGAGGAAAGAGTCTTTCTTAGAATTCACTTGGTCCACCTCCCCATTCTCTGCGAGGTCCGCAGAAAAGTGACAGACCGAAATCCCAAGGCAGGAGTTGGGAGCAAGCGGGATTTGAACCCAGGCTGACCTCCCAGAAGCCAAACCCAGTGCTTTAGATAGAATGCTTGTGAACTCGGGGCGGAGCCCTCTCGGTTCCAACCTCCAGGCCCCGTCTCCCAAGCGCCTCCGGATCCCCTTCGTCAGTAGGGGCCACGGACCCTCTGCCAATTCCAAACCCGCGGGCCCTTTCTCAGGAAAAAATACAAAATACTTTGGAGTACAGAGGAAAACAATTCTGCCGTAACATGGTTATTAAAAAAAAAACCTGGGGCTCCAGTTGTGGAGCCGTAAGCCCAAAGTTCTCCCACAGTCTGACCTCAGGCACAGAATCGGAAAGTGATCCTGTACAGTCCAACTCCGCTACAAAAGGAAAAAGAGCCAAGAAGTTGGCCACCGCTCCAAGGTCCCCGAGGACGGCCAACTCCTCTCCCCTCCGGACACGTCGAGGCCCCTGGAGAGCTCCCCGGAAGAGGCCCCCCAGTGTGGAATCCCAAGCCAGGCCCATCAAAAATCCACCGTGGAGAATCCCCACGCAGCACGCCAGCCCGTGGCCGGCCTTCCGAGGGAGAGCTGGCTCCCCCGCCGAATTGTTGGGAAGTCTGTTGGGCTGGTTTGGTTTTCTATCACTACGCATGCATACTTGCCAAAACGATAATTTTATGGAGAAACACCACCAGGCAAGTGCTCACAAGGTGGTCAGAAAAAGTGGCACAAGGACACTTTCAAGAGCTCTGATTGTACTACATGGGGTACACTGGCCCAGGACCACCCAGCATGATGTGCCTTCATCTCAGAGAAGGTGTGTGCTCTATGAGCAAAGCAGAATTTGAATTAGTTCAGAAAAACTTGAAATGCTCAAAGTTAGAGAGCGCCCTCCATATGTTCATAGAGACTATTTGTACCCAAGCTGGCAGAGCATTCGAGCTGGTATTGGTCTGATCAGCCACATTCAGATCACTATAACTCTACTCTTAATATAGCGATGTCATTTTGGTCCTCTTCTAGAACAAAAGACAGCAATCAACCAACCAATCTACCACTTTACACTTCCCATTGAGTGCCCCTAATTTTGCCCTAAAAGTCCAATGAGAAAATGTCTAAAAGTCAGACCCCAAATTCTCTCCTGGCATCCTAATGCATCAGTCTCCTAAAGCAGACTCATGGTGCGCTGGGAAGCCATGCATCCTCTCTTCATGTAGAACTTGAGAAGATGACGTAAAAAGACGCAGCCTAAAGGTGAGCTGGCTCCCCTGGAGGTTGGCAGTAGGCTCTCAGCCAAGGAAGTTGCCACCATCCTTTAGCTTAAGGAGACAATGTCCATAAAGGAAGACTGCCATATAGAGTGGTGGAAAGAACCGGGGCTCAGGCCTCTGAGAAAAAACACCCAATCCAATCCAGTACCACCAAAAAAACCAACATGATGATCAATCTCCAAAGAAAGAGCACAGGTCCCCACAGAGTGAGATACTGGTTCTTTCCCTGGTAGGGGGAAAAAAGGGATTATCAGAGACTGATAATCCACTCTGCTCCTGACCAAGTTCCAATAGAATTGGCAACTCTGGCTATGAGAGGACAAACTGAGATTGGGGTTCGTGGGAGAGCCAAGATCAGAACCCAGGATCTGGAAATTCTGTCCTGTCAAAAAAGAAAAATGGAGGGGGGAGGGGAAGGGGGAGCAGCTAGGTGGCGCAGTGGATAGAGCACCAGCCCTGAAGTCAGGAGGACCTGAGTTTCAAATTTGGCCTCAAACACTTGACACAGCCTAGCTGTGTGATCCTGGGCAAGTCACTTAACTCCAGTTGCCTAGAAAGAGAGAAAGAAAGAGGGAAAGAAAGAGAGAAAGAAAGAAAGAAAGAAAGAAAGAAAGAAAGAAAGAGAGAGAAAGAAAAAAAAGAAAAAAAAAAAGAAAGAAAAAAAGGGAAAACCTACACTAGAAACTGCTCAAGGGCACTCAAAGCACAGGAATGAATTTTCTGGGTCCTGTAGGGTGAAAACTAGCTTCCAGTAACTTTACACAAGGAAGAGACATTGACCTCAGGTTTACTCATAATTTCCAGTGGAAATGGGAATTAGAGGTGCTGCATTCTAATCCTAGCTCTGCCCTGCCATCTGTGAGACTTTGGAAAATCACTCTCCCTCTCTGGGCTTAGCTTCCTGCTAGAACAAATGAAGGTGTTGGCCTTGGTGGTTTTAAAGGTCTAGTTCTAAAATACTGTGATACCCCATGGGCCTGAGGCTAATTCCCCAAGCCAGGCAAGCATCCATACAGTTTGCCCAGAATCAGCAGGTGGCGCTGGACAGCCAGGTACTCAGGTGCCTCAAGAACAGGCTTCTTAACCTGGGATTCATCATGAACTTGAGAAGGAAAAAAATCTTTGTTTTTACTAATCTTTAACTGAAATTTGGCATTTCCTTTACTTAGGGATGCTGGGAACCAATGATTCTGAGAAGGGGTCCCTTCATAGACTTCACCAAACTGCTACAAGAGTCCCCAATATCAAAACTGTTAAGATCGCCTCTTCACTAGAGGGCACCTCAAGGCTCCTCAGACAGTCACATATCTTGCACTACAACTGTCCCCCCTCATTCATGGGCCAAGGACAGCTGTAGAAAGATGGTTCCATTCCACTGAAAGCTTAAACTATTTTTGTTTCTTAGCCTTTCTTTGTATCTCCAGGGCTTGGAGAGGGCAAACCCACATGTGGAGGAGGCAGCTTCCAGGTCTGTGCCCTTGAGTCACAAGTCTTTGGGTAGCTTTAGTGCTTGAAAGTTGTGAAAAGCAACTTTGTGATTCCTCATCTAGTTTCCAAGCTGGGGTGGGTCTTACCCCAAGGCTCAGTTACAAGGTTAGACTTCCCAAATCAGCAACCCAAGCATCCCCTAAATAAAAGTAGGAGTAGTCTGGGCATCACCACAAACAAGTAGGCTTGGAAAGGGCCTAATCAGGACTGAGTGATTATCTCTAGAGAGAGGAGGTCCCAGAGATTATTTCCAGAGAAATGCCTGCAGATACCTCAAAGAATTGAGATATAGCATCTTCACCAAGAGAATAAGGCAATAAAAAGTCATCTTGGCATGGGGAAGAGCAGAGATTAATTCCATATACAATTTTCTGAATTCATAAAGGACTCTTTTCCAAATTCCAAAACAAATTTCCCATTCCAGGTCTCTCTGATATAAACATCTCCACCATTTTCCTGGGCTCAGGGACTTTTTCATTTTTTTTTTCTGTCGCAGATCCCCACCATACCCAGCCTAGTTAAGGCAGGGAATCACTTCACACAGATTAATCAACAGCCTTTTCCATTTCAACCCATCTTCCCCAGGCTACTAGTCTAATCAACTAAGATCCAGCTGATCATATCACTCCCTTGAGTCAAATATTCAGGGGTATTCAAGGTTCTCCACAATTTCTCTTCCACTTATCCATATCCATATCCATATCCATACTTCAAGACCCTGAGGATCCCTGAACTTCATCAGCCTATGTACATATCAGTACAGTCCACTGGAAAAGAGTGATTCGGCATCCAAAGACTGGTTTGCATACTGCTCTGCTAATTACCACCTTTGCAACCCCTGGACAAGCTCTACGATCTCTCTGATCCTGAATGATAAAAAATGAGTAGATGGCACAAAGGTACATTCCAGGATCTATATTGCCCTTAGTCTTAACGACTCATGACCACAACCAATCTTGTCTTGACTTCCAATCTCCAACCAAACTAAATGGGAAAGAAGGAGCATGTCTCCCCAATAGTATCAAATTCAGGGCTAAACATAGAGGGATTCCCTGCCCAATGCCATCTGCATTTAAGGATGTTGATCAATTGAACATGACCTAGAGAAGAGAGACCATGGGGTCAAATGTAGGAAAAGCTCTTTGCAGAAAGAAGAGTTGTTATAAGGGACCTAAACTCCTAAAATCTACTCTCAACCTTCCAGGGTGTCTCATCTCTAGGCTTGTGCCACATCTTTCATGAAATCATCTACTACAGACTAAAAAACTAGTCAGGAACCTTTTGGAATCCACGAACTTAGGGTCCCTCCCCTCTCCCCAGGAACCAGGCAGGAGTCATATATGTTATTGTATGAAAAACTCAAGATTTCTCTTACCATCTCGGTAGATTGGCCCCAACTCATCACCCCAGGCTTGGGGAAATGGAGAGAGTGGTGAGCCCCGTCCTCTGCATTCCGACAAAGTCATCAGGCTGGGTGGGCCAAAGCCCAGCATCTCCCTCTCACAGCCTGGGGATCCAGGCTCCCCCGGGCCTGGGGCTACCAACACAGGGCGCTCTGCCGATGCTGCCAGCAGCTCCTTGAGAATATTGATAGGTGAAATGGTGAGCTCCCAGTTGGTAATGCCAAAGTCACGCAGGTGAGCTCGGGCATGGCTAGAAAGGCCTGCTCGGGTGTCAAAGCCTGCTCCACAGAACTCACAGCGCATCAAGCTGAATGTGCTGGGGTCAAAGTTGGCAACTGTGGAGAGAAGAGCGAGATGGCCAGTCACATAGGGGTCTCCTTGCCCTGAACCGCCTCTGTCTGCCTCCCATTCTGCCCAATGGCACCTCTTTCTTGGACTCAGCTGTGCACATTCTCCATGATCCCTTGTCCTCCTAGTCCTTTGTACCCTCTTTAACCCCACCCTTGCCCAAATAGTCCCTACTGGGAAACAGGGCCAGCTGAGTAGGGCTATAGGCATCATGGCTGGTTCCAGGCAGGCTGGCTGGGTCCCCCTGCCAATACTTCTCCCTTCATCCCCCTTCATCCCCTTTCAAATCCTTTCTCAAGACTTCCTTCTTACTAGAGTAGTTATGGATAAGCCAGCAACAAAGACTACTGGTTTTTCTGCCCATGATACCCAAGGGCAGATTCCCCTTACTCCTCCTTTATCTGGGGTCCTGTCCAGCTCTTAGTTCAGGTAAGGGGGAGTGGGGCTTAGCACATGAGACATGGAAAATTTGCTCTGCCCAATCTCTTCCTTCCTGTTCCCTTCCCCCCCAGTGATGAGGCCTGAAGGGTCCCTGCCTCTCCAAGTGATCCTTTGTCCAGGTCTAGAGCCACACCCAGGCCCATGCCTTGGAGTAGGACCACATTCCCAGTTGGACAGCATATACATACCTATCTATCTCCGTGGAAGGGAGAGTGCCAATTAACCCCACTTTTGTTTTTGTATACATGTTTTTAAGTTAGGAGACTCTCAAATTGATTACATACTACCTTTTTTCTTCTTCTTTTGGAAGGAGAACTTTTGCTCGATTGCTTTTACTTCCTCTGCAGAGATGAAGTGTCGGACATTGTAGCTCACCCCTACACGGTTCAAATGGCCCCGAACATGGTTAGCCAGGCCAATCCCATTGTGAAACCTGTCTGGGCAGTAAGGGCACTTCCTCTCCTCATTCTTTAGCATGGGGGAGTCTGAATCAAAGAGGTCATCAATTCCCAAGGGCCCTTCGAGTGGGGAATCCAGCAGCAACAAATCCAATGGGATAGGCCCATCCAGCATCAGCTCTGTGGAAGAGGGAGCCCCCTGAGACTTTGCCAGCCGACCATGGGCTTGGAAAGCCCGTGGAGGCTGTAGATTCATCTCTTCCACAAGGACTATGGGGACCATCTTCCGCAGCTGGTGCTGCTGTGCCTCTGAGGACTCAGCCTTTTGTAAGGCTTCTCGAAAAGTCCTTTTGAGCTCCAACGCAGGTTGGGGGATGGTGATAGGGTTAAAGCTTCTGTTCTGTGGAAAGTCAATCTCAGTGGTTAAAGACATCTCCTCTTCCACGTTTCCCAAGTCACTGGTATAAGACCCTGGGGGCCTGAGCTCCTCCCACCCAGTGAAGAAGTCTCGACCCACATCACTCTCCAGGTCCTTCAGATGAGCCATACTTTTTTTTTTACTAGGATGCAAGGTATAGGGATTATAAACTTTGGCCGAGGAGAATGGCAATGTTCCCAAGGACTTATGGGTGGAACTGTATGGAAGCATCTTTCTTGAATGGAAGCTAGCAGTGGCAAAGCCTTTTTTTACCCGACTGCTCCTGTCCAGCCTTTGATGTCCCAGAGCAAAGGCAGGAGTGGGATCATAGTGAGCAGAGCCTTCCTGCCATGCTGGAGCAAACAGCCGGTCTGCTTTGCCAAAATAGTCCACATCAGGTATGCGGGCTAGTCGAGCAGGGCTGTAGGAGTCACGGCTGGTTCCAGGCTGGCTGGCTAGATCTTCAAAAGCCTCAATCTCTCCCCCCCAAGGCTGGTGAGAGTGGGCATACTTCACATGTTCCTTCAAAACATTTTCATTTGGGGCTGGGAAACCACAGAGGATGCAGCTGTGAAGGCCTTTTCCTAGCCCTAGGGGTGGCCCCTGGGCTAATGGGGGCTCATTGGATCTGAAGTGTTTATAGGCAAGGTGGCCAGGACTGTCCTGGGCCTCACCTCCTGAGTGGCAAGAGAGGCCCAGGCCCTTGGCTCCTTGGTCCCTCCTCTCCCTGACATGCATCTTGGCATGCTGTACAAAGATCTTGGAGGAATTGGTGCCAAACACACATTTGGGGCACTGGAGTCGAGCATCTCGTCCTTCATCTGGGAATTCATTCAGTTTCTGAATTTCCTCAATAATCTTCTCCCTAGACTCCTGGTGGAGCCGGCGATGCTGCTCCAGAGTGCCAGGGTCCCCAAATGCCCAGCCACATTCACTGCAAGAGAACTGCCCCTGTCCCCCTCGGGAGTCACCTATAGGGTCCTGCCCAGGGCCTCGGCTATGCTGCATCATATGGTCCAGGAGATGTTCTTTCTTCTTGAAGTAAATGCTGCACTCAATACAAGTGTAGACAGCAGGGTCTTCCTCCTGCCCCAGTGCTTCCTTGTCAGCCTCCTCTACCAAGTTACAAAAGTAGGGCCTCATTTCAATGTCATATGGGCCACAGGGCGGGGGTTCTAGGGACAGCCGTTCCACTGAGTCTTCCTCATTCACTGTCCATGTCTGTTTACTGATGGCCAGTTCAGGACCAGTTTGAAGGCCTGGCCTGGGCAAGACCCACTCAGGACGGGGCTCAGGAAGAGGACTTCTTTCAGATACCTCTGGCTCTGTCAGCAGCCCCTTCCTCTCAGTGACCACTGCTGCCTCCAGGGTTCTGATTTTGCCTAAGCCAGGAGCAGGGCTTTTCCTGAAACCTGGAAGGGCCAGGGGGGGAGCCGCCTCTCTTAGGGGCTGGGCTCGCATCGCCTGCCCGACCCCACTGTCTAGGCCTTGGCCCTTTTCCCTATAGTGGGCATGCTCATCAGGGTCTGAGAACCAATCAAACCTCAGGATACCCTTCTTGTTCTTCGATAAGTGCTCTCTGTGGAAAGTGTCAAGGGGCTTTGGTTCAGAAGTGGGGTGCCTGTCCTCCCAGGACCCCAAGGGAACAGGGGACTCAGCCGCAATCTCAGGAGCTCCTCGAAGCTCCGGCCCCCCTCCCAATTCAGTGTGAGTTTTCACAGTATGTACAGCTTTGGACTCGCTGACAAAGGAGGTCTCCTGGGAACAGAATGGGGCCCCAGCTTCCCTGGAGCTGGATGGCCTCTCTAAAGTGCTTTCCTCCCTGACATCGGCCCCTCTGTCCACACAGAAAGGGCGTTCCCACGGTGCCCGGCTGCCCCTCCCATCCGAAGGGCTGGGGAACCGACCCAGGAGCAGCAGCGGTGGTGAACCCAGAGGGAATTCTGCACCACCTCCATCCCGGTAGCTGCAAAGAATCACCAACAGGTTAGGAGCTGATCTAATTTAAGGCCAGTATGGCTAAGAGCTGCCCTAGTGGATCGGGGAAGGGGAAGGAGGGGACAATAGGATTGAGAACTGGAAGAGACTTTGGAGATCATCTGGTTCACCCTCTTCATTTTCCAGATGAGGAAAAACTGAGGTTCAGAGAGGACAATGAGTTATCCAAGGTAGTAAATGGAGCTGTGAATCCAGCCCCTGTGTTTCAAATGAGCTAGAAGAGGAGAGATTCCATTGGGAGGGGAAGTAGGCCCCAGAAGCTCTGGGCTCCAGCTTCCCCCTCTCCTCTTATTATCCTCATTTATCACTTCCAGGGTTGGGTTTCCTTCTAAAAAGGCAGGAACAGAACATGCCCCCTGAGGGGAGGAGAAGGCAGTCCCTGGTTCCCTCTCACCCAGATGCAGTCTAGTCTTGGGCTGGGTCTCTGACTCTCTAGCGTCTAGCAAGGCAGGGCTGGGGCCTGAATGCCCAAGACCCGGAATCCATGAGACAATTGTGCTTCCTCAAACACCACAAATACATCCCAGCTAGAGCCCAAAGAGGCTTCCCTTAGTCCTGCTATACCAGGTGCATCTATTTATAGGGAGGGCATCATTCCCAGCATGCAAAGTCCCACATGAATTAGCCTCAGGATATACTGGGATCTGTCACCCCTGAGACTGTGCCTCTAGGCTTCTCAGTATCACCAGCACCTCCCTCACTTTCCTCTCCTTGGGCAGCATCTAGAGGGGCCAAAAGCTAAGGAATTTCCTACATCATGTCTGGATCTGGTGGTATGCTTGAAAGTGTGCAGGCAATTCTCCATTGTCCCCAGAAGTGGCTTCCCCATAGCACAAGTATGTTTCCAGCTTCCCTTCCATCCCAGGGCCCTCTCCTCCTAGGTATTCCAAGCCCATTTTATTATGAGCTCTTGCAAAGCATGATTAGGAAGTTCAGAGGTCAAGAAAGAAGAGAAGGAAAGGGAAGAAAGCAGGAAGGGAAGAGAAAAGGAGGAAAGGAAGAAATAAAAGGGAGGGAAGAAGGAAAAGAAAAGGAGGAAAGAAAACAAAGGAGGGAAGGTGGGAAGGAAGGAAAGAGGGAAGGAAAAGAGAGGAACGGAAAGAGGAAGGGAGGAAGAAGGAGGGAAGAAAAGATGGAGGAAGGGAAAGAAGGGAGAGAAGAAAGAAAGGAAAAAGAGAAAGGGAGGGAAGGAGGGAAGAAGGAAGGGAAGAAAGAGAAGGAGAGGAAGGGAGGCAGGAAGAAGACCACCACTGCATGGTGAACTGGAAGGAGAACCACCATGGCCACAGGACTTGGGCTAAAATCCTATTCTGCCTTTTGCTCACAATGTGACTTTGGGAAAATCACCTTCTTCTCAGTGTCTGTTTCCTCACTCATGAAAACAGGAGCTAGACTTCCTTATTGTGAAGCCCTGTCCAAGGCCCAACCTGCCCCCGAATCCCAACCCCTTTCTCAGGCCCTGATTCGGGTGCCCCCTCCTCCAGGAAGCATTCCCTGACCCCCCTCTCCTTGGAGAAGGGTTTCTTCTTCCTAAAATGCTCTCCGGTCTCTCCCTGGCTTTCACACACTCTGCCTTCTCTCCACTCCTCACCATACAGACTGCATGCCCCCGCTAATTAGTGAGGAAGCTCCTGGAGGGTAGCTACAGCTACTTTCCAGCAGAGTAACAATAGCAGAAAGAACTCCCATAGCACCCTAGGGCTTACAAAGCACTATCCTCACAACAACCCTGTGAGGTAGGTTGTACAATGGCAGATGTAGTAGGCTGAGAGGTTATATGAGTTGCCCATAACTGCACAGCTACGAAGAGTCTGGGCAGGATTATAACTCAGTTGTTTCTTGATTGTGGGCCCGGGTCTCTTTCCACTACACCATGCTGCTATTCCTAGGCTAGGGGATCTGAAGCCATCCTGGGGGACGGAGACTGCCCCCACCCCGCCCAGGCACACTGTGTCCCCACAGCACAAGGCCTTACACCTAGTAGGTATTTAATTATGTTACACATTAAACTGCAAGCTGAGCACATTACTTGGCCATCGATCCCGCCACTGCTTCCTCTACAAGCTTAGATAAATTGAGCTGATCAGATGCATCTGTCCTGAATCCCCTCTTAAAGATGCCCTCCCCTACCTCGGGCACTCTATTTTGGTCTGGCCTACCAAATACCATCCTGATCTAAGGTGCCCCTGTACCAGAAAAGATTTATTCCTGCCCTTCTGGCTCTAGGGGATCAATCTGAGGCTAGGAAGGGAAAAGAGGGGTGGGGGCAGGAGGGAAGGGGAAGAGGCTGTCCTCAGGCGTGGAGCCCACCCTATTCCATCCCCCCAGGAAGTGATAAGCAGACTAGCCTGGCACTCACCGGCTGCTGCTCCGGTGGGCGGTGGTGGCGGCAGAGGCAGAGGGGAGGGTGTCGCCGAGGCCATGATGGGGTGGCCCATCTGTAACAAAGATGGGGAAATCTTGAGGGCTCTAGGGTCATTCCCACTCCCTCCCCAGCTCCAAGCTGGGGCTGCCCAGCCCTTTCCCCAGTCCTTTGTTTCCCTACCCTCCACCCCTGGACTGGTGGTACCCATAGGAAAAAGAGGAAAGGAAAGACTTAGGGGTCTATTTCTACTTCTAATCATATTCGAGAAGTCCCTGACTTCCAAACCAAAACCCTGTCTTCTTCTGAGACTCAGTGCGGAGGGTCCAATCACTCCATCCTCTCAGTGGCCATCCACACGGGTCCAGAGGGTCACAGCTTCAGAGCTAGCAAGGACTATACAAATCATCTAGTCCAACTCCCTCAGTTGAATGATGAATAGGCCCAGGAGAGGAAGTGAATGGCCAGAGGTTACCCAGATTATTAGTGACACAGCCAGGTTTTGAACCCAGTTCCACTGGTTCCAAATCCTTAGTTCTTTGTACTATGCTGAATGGGGAGCATAAATCAACAGATGTGTAGCAGGTTTCAAAAAATGCCCATTTTAATCACTCATGGCTTATTTTATGCCGTAGGGAAGCCTTCCCACTAACTCTGAAGGCTAACTTTTATCTACACTTCATTCAATAAGATGATCTGGAATTTAGGCTACTTCTTCTCTACATGACATCTTTATTTGACATCTAAACACTGCAGCTTTCATATTGTTTTGGCTCTTCCCTAAAATACCATGTCTAATCTGTGCCCATGTGGCAGGCTGCCAGTTTCTTCTTTAGCTTTGAGAAAGGCAGCATAGATCAACAATCAGAGGGGCATAGACCAGGCAGTTGGATTCTGATGGGTGCCCAGCCCAAGACATCAACTTTGGGCCACCCTCACCTCATTTAAATGGTGGCATCTTTCTCTGGAGACATGTTATGCCACATACCAGTCCCTAAGCCCTACCTTCCCTTAGATTGGTCCTCATACAATGCAGAAGAGGATGATTACAATGCTGCTGCTGATGATGATGATAAGTGACATTTACACAGCACTTTAAGATTTATAGATTTCACTATCTCTATTTCACTATATCTACTATCTTATTGGATCCTCATTACAATCAGGTAAGTTAGGTATCATCCCCATTTTATAGATGGAAAAACTGAGGCACAGAAACTTGCTAACTTGCCCAAAGTCATACAACTAATACATATCTGAGGATTTGAACTTGAGGACTATCTACATGGTTGCCTCTCTATGAGAGTCTGGACAAACCAGCTATAGAATTATAACCAAAACCAAATTATCTGCCTATAGTTATCCATTTTAGTGTTAATAAAAAATCAAAAGCCCAAAAGGTACTATGGTCCAAGCAAACTACAAATCAGAGGGAATTAAAGTAGAAAAAGAGACAGAAAAAAGTAAATAGTAAGAATAAGGAGAGAAAGGATGAATGTGTGAGAGACTCAGGACAAACTGAGAAGAAAGAGAGTAAAGCCTGAGATGTTCCATCTGAGAATGGGAAGAACTACTTCAGCTCTCAGGCTGGGTAAAAAGTTTTATTATTCAGTTATTTCAATCATGTCCAAGTCTTCGTGACCCCTTTTGAGGTTTTCCTGGAAAAGACATTAGAGTGGTTTTGCCATTTTCTTCTCCAGCTCATTTTACAGATAAGGAAACAGTTAGATTCACTAAACTAGATTCACACAGCTACTGTCTGAGGCTGGACTTAAAAGCAGGAAGATAAGTCTTCCTCACTCCAGGCCTAGCACTCTATCTACTATGCCACCTAGCTGGCCTAGCTACCAAATGGGAAGACTAGCTTGTTTAATAATCAATAATAACCCAGATTATTAGTGACACAGCCAGGTTTTGAACCCAGTTCCACTGGTTCTAAATCCTGAGTTCTTTGTATTATACTATGCTGAATGGGGAACATAAATCAACAGATGTGTAGCAGATTTCAAAAAATGCCCATGTAATCACTCATGGCTTATTTTATGCCGTAGGGAAGCCTTCCCACTAACTCTGAAGGCTAACTTTTATCTACACTTCATCCAATAAGATGATCTGGAATTTAGGCTACTTCTTCTCTACATGACATCTTTATTTGACATCTAAACACTGCAGCTTTCATATTGTTTTGGCTCATGTGGAGGGGATAGATCCAAGATAGTGGGGATTCCTGATTCTTCCTCCCAAATTCCCCTTCAAATAAATTTAAATAATGCCTCAAATATTGTGGAGTGGCAGAACCCCCCAAAGAATTGGGTGAAATAATTTGTTAGTCTAAGGTCTACATGTGGGTGAGAGTGGAGCACACTCTGTGCCACTGTAGGCCTCAGCCCAGCAAACCAGAATCAGGTCTTGAGGCAACTGAATGAGCTGTGGTGGCTTCTAGAGCTCTAAGTAATTCAGAGAGTTAGGGATCAGTCCACTGGTCAGAAGATTAGAGGGGTCCCTTTGGCACCAGGTGCAGATTTTTCTTTCATTGACTACATGTGGTCATAGTCCTAAGACAAGGAGGAACACTAGCACAGTAGCCCATCACAGCTTGTGGCCACAGGGAATGGGGACTTTGGCACAATTCCAGAATAGAATGCCTGTGATTACTTACAAAGGAGAACACAATCCAAGAGAGTAATAAACACACTTCTCCTTAGATCATACTATCTTGGAAGAACTAAACACTTAAGAGACTCCCTCCCCCCCCAAACTAGCTCTGAAAACAGTTACACAGAAATTTCAAAGCTTGGGGAGTGTCTCCTCCATCCTGGGAGCAAAGCCCAACTTTAAAAGATAAGAAACAAGCTGGGAAAATGAGCAAAAACACATTTTAAAAAGATCTGACCATAAAAAGTTACTATGACAGAAAGGATCAAAACAAAAACTCAGAAGACGACAAAGTCATAACTGCTAGATCCAAAGCCCCACAGTGAAAAAACTGAAAAATCAAATAAGAGAGGTAGAGGGAAAATTGGAAAAAAAAAAAAAAAAAGAAAATTACATTTATTGATTAAAATCATGAAAAAAGAATAAACTCCTTGATAAAGGAAGCACAAAAAAATACTGAAGAAAATAAGGCCTTAAAAAATGGAATAGGCCAAACAGTAAAAGAGACACAAATATCCAATGAAAAGAAGAATGTTTAAAAAGAATTGGCCACATGGAAAAAGATGTATAAAAATTCACTGAAGAAAAAGATCTTTTAAATAGAATTGGCCAAATAGAAAAGTAGGCTCAGAAGCTCAATAAAGAAAATAAATATCTTAATACCTTAAACATTAGTAGAAACTTGATGTCTATGAGACATCAAGAAGCAATAAAACAATCATAAAAATGAAAAAAATTTAAGAAAATATCTCTGGAAAAACAATTGTCCTAGAAAACAGATCAAAGAGATAATTTAAAAATTATTGAACGACTTGAAAAAAAGAACCCAGACATCATCTTTCAAAAAATTATCAAGGAAAACTGCCCTGATATTCTGGAACCAGAGGATAAAATAAAAATTGAAAAAAATCCACTGATCACCTCGTTCATGAAAGAGATCCCAAAATGATAACTCACGGGAATATGATGGCCAAATTCCAGAGCTCAAGAAGAAAATATTGCAAGCAACCAGAAACAATTTAAATATTGTGGAACCATAGTTAGAATTACACAAGATTTAACTGCTTCCACATTAACAGATCAGAAAGCTTGGAATATAATATTCCAGAAGACAAAGGAGCTAGGATTATAAACAAGAATCACTGACCCAGCAAAACTGAGTATAATTCTTTAGGGAGAAAAATAGATATTCAAGACATAGAAGACTTTCAAGCATTCCTGATGAAAAGACTAGAACTGATAGAAAATCTGACCTTTTAATACAAAACTCAAGAAAAGTGTAAAAAGGTAAACAGGAAAGATAAATAATAAGGGATTCAATAAGGTTGAACCATTTCTATTCCTTCATGGGAAAGATGATACTTATAACTCCTAAGAATTTCTTATTATTAGGGTAGTTAAAATGAGTGTACATAGAAGGCACAGAGTATATATAAAAATATAAATAAAAAAATATAAGGGTGATAAAGAGGAATGCATTGGGAGAAGGTGAAAAGGAGAGGTAGAATGGGCTAAATTATCTCATATAAAAGGTATCAACGAGCTTTTACAGTGTTTGGAGGAGATGGGGGAAGTGATTATGGGGAAAGCAATGGACCAGTGGGAGGGATACTCAACACACTCAAGTTTGGCACAGAAATCTACCCTACTTTATAGTAAAGTAGTAAGGGAAAGGGATAAGAGAGAGGAAGAAAGAAAAGAGGGCAGATCTGGAGAAGCAGTATTTGGAGGATGTATAAGGTAAAAGGTGAGAAAAGATAAATGGGGAAATTAATATGGAAAATATAGTAATTGTAACTATGAAAAAAATTTACAGCCAAGTTTCGCTGATAAAGGCCTTATTTTTCAAATTTATGGAGAACTGAGTCAAATATGTAAAAATAAGATCCATTCCCCAATTGATAAATGGTTAAAGAAGGTGAAAAAGCAGTTTTCAAAAGAAAGTAAAGCTATAGTCATATAAAAATGCTCTAAGTCACTACTGATTAGAGAAATGTACATTAAAACTATTGCAAGACACCACCCCACACCTTCAAGATTATCTACTATGATAAAAGAGAAAAAAATGACAAATGCTGGAGAGGGATGTGGGAAAATTGAAATATTGGAGCTGTGAACTGATTCAAGAATTCTAGAGAGCAATTTGGAACTATGCCCCCAGGACTACCTTTTGATCCAGCAATACCACTATTAGGTCTATATCACAGAGACTAAAGGAAAAGGTAAAAGGCCTATATGTACAAAAATATTTATAATAGCTCTTTTAGAGGTGGCAAAGAATTGGAGATTGGAGAGAGAGTGTAGAATGGCTGAGCAAGTTGTGGTATATGTTTGTAATGGAATTACTATTGTGCTATAAGTCATGAGTAAAATGCTTTCAGAAAAACCTGGAAAGATTTAAGATGAATCAATGCAATGTGAAATTATTATAACCAGGAGAACATTATATATAATAATGTATGATGATTAACTGGGAATGGCTTAGATATTCTCAGCAATACAATGATCCAAGACAATTATGAAGGAATGAAAATGCTATCCATCTCCAGAGAAAAAACTGTTGGAGTTTGAATGCAGATCAAAGCATATTTTGTTTTACTTTTTCTTTTCTGTTTTGGGGTTTTTCTTTCAGAACATGATAAATATGGAAATGATTAAACACATATAACCTAAATCAAATGGTTTGACTTTTTAATGAGGGAAGAGGAGAGGAGAGAATTTGGAACTCAAAATTTTTTAAAATGTTAAAAATTATTTTTATGTAATTAGGAAAAATTAATAATTATATTTTTAAAAATAACTCATGGATATAGACTTCAATATTTTCAAAGTACTCCACACACTCACAATCCCATATAGCATCTGCTACAATATTCTTCACTTCTTTTTACAGATGAGGAAACCAAGGCTCATATATGCTAAGGGATTTGCTTTGCTAGTATTACAGTTTAAGTAGTGGGAGAGGAGGGCATAGAATCAAAGGAAACCAAGACCTTTGATCTTTGGCCCCTAAATCCAGGGCTTTTTCCATGGGAAGATAGATTTCTTGGAGAGTGAGGGAGAAAAAGTCATAGCCTGGGAAGGAGTTAGGTTTGGCTGCTGAATAAGAAAGGAATCCCTAAGCATGATTCAGTTAGATCCAGTCCCATTCTTATGGCTTGCTCCTCAGGTCCTGTTCCTGGTACTTCAGCAGCTGCAAGCATCTCCTCTACCTTAGTAACCAAGTGCACAGACCTAAGGAGATAAGAGGCAAGAAGGAAGGGCAACAGTAAATGGCTGAAGAATAAGGAGAGGTTGGGTATGTTAGGATGTTGGAGCAAGGAGCAGGAAGGGACAAGAAGCTGCCCCAGAGACTGGGATTGGGGATGGAGAGGTATGAAGTAGCAAAGTCATAGGGGAAGACAGTGGTTGGGAGAAAAGATATCTGGTTCAAGGCCCAGTTCTTCCACTAAACCAGCTTTGTGGCTTTAGGCAAGTCAGCTCCCCAATATAAGGCCAGTTTCTTCATCTACAAAAACAAGAGGTTGATCTTTGCTATCTCTTGTCCCACCCTTAGCCTAAGATGCTGTCAATTTCTCTCTGTGAATCTCAGTTTCTTCATCTGTAAAACAGTAATAATATTCTCTGCTGCCTAGTCTACTTCATGGGACTATTCTGAGGATCAAAGGAGACAATAAGGATTTGAGAACACTTCAGAGTTAAGGGATTAAGGTATTATCAGGCAAAGACAGTAAGACAGGCAGAGTGCAGCCACAGCAGGGAAGCTTGTCCATATGGTCCCAGGAGGAAATAAAGAGAAGGGGGAAAAGGCCACTTTGACAGGGAGGAGGAAAAGCTAGCATAAAGGGGAAGACACTCCAGAAAGACACCTGTCTGGGCATTGCCCTTGGGAACCCATAAGCTTTTCCAAAAAAATAAGCAACCTGAAGATACGTGATGACCATCTTAAGACTAGATGACTCTGAGGACCTTTCTGATTGGAAGATTTCTATGATGCTACCAGGAAGAATAAGGAAGTGACAGCAGGGGCACAGGCAAGGAGGTATTTAAGGGGTAGTCTTGGGCACTGCTGCTTAAACTGGTCCTGATAGAAACCCACTTCCATGAGCCGTCAAGGCACTCTAAGGAAATCCCAATAGACTCTGGACAGGAGACACCATCTGCATCCAAAAAAAAGAACTATGGAGATTAAATGTAAATCAACACATGCTATGTTCACGTATATTTTGTTTTTGTTTTTTTTTCTCTCTCTCTCATGGTTTTTCCCTTTTGTTCTCTCTCAACATGATTCATACAGAAATATGTATTTTTAAAAGTCAATATACATGGATAACCAGGGGAAAAAATTAATAAAAAATAAAAAAGTTAAGGCACAATTAGTATGGAAGCTATCTTGACAGTGAATGGGAAACACTGTGGCCGCTGGTGGTGACTTGGATGACAGCATTGACCAAGATTTGTACCGCTCTGTTCTAAGGAAAATGAATAACTAGAGGGGGAAAAAAAGTATTTCTCTGCCTTGGGCCTCCACATGCATTTAATCCCTGCCACAAAGACATAGAATCTTATTAGGCTCTTAGATATTGTGGACTTCAACTTCAACTCCCTGGTTTTGGAGTTAGATTAGATTAGAGAGGTTAAGCCATTTGACTAAGGTCACAGAAATAGCAAATAGTAGATCTAGAATTCAAGCCTATGTGCTCTGACTCTCCATTCAGTGCTATCTCCTCCCCACAAATAGCTCCCTTTCCTTTTCCTGCCCAGGAGCACTGCAGTGAGTGTTCCTGCTTCTAGCCCACCCCAAGGTTGTACAGTGAGATAAGTCACAACCCTCTCCCTCCACCCTTAAGCCATGGATGTTAGCCAGTGAGACAGCTTCCTATGCCTGGAATGTACTCCAACTCAAATCTCCTGGCTCAAATTTTAACTAGCTTATAAAATACAGAGGTTCCATCTATACTAAAACATCTATAGCATCACTGTTTGTGATAGCAAAAAACTGGAAACAAAGTAGATGACCACTGGTAAGAGAACAGCTAAATAAATGGTGATACATGAATGTGGAATATTACCATATTGCAAGAAATTACGTAATTGATGAGTACAGGAAAGGGAAGATTTATGTGAACTGATACAAAGAAAATGAGGGAGAATAAATATATATTCAACAACTACAATAATGTGAATGGAAAGAATGAAACAATGGTATGAAATTGTATTAAGCAAACGGCCTCAAAGAGGTATGTGAAGGTACCTTTCTCTTCTTTGCAAAGGTAGGGGGATACCACAAGTGTGAAACACTGCATATAATTTCATTTCAGGCTTTTTTTTTTTTTTTTTTTTTTTTGAAATGTTAGAGAGTTTTGCTGAACTGTTTTTTTGGTGTTTTTTTTTCTCTTATTTTATTCTTTGTTATAAATGACTGCTTTCCCGGAGGTGGGGGGATACAATGGTAAGTAATGCAAATACAAAAGATATCAACACAGATTGTTTAAAAAACAAACAAACCCAACTCAGATACCTCCTCATGCAAGAAGTCTTTCAAGATCTTCCAGTCAATAATAGCTGTTCCTTTTACAGCCATCACAAGCAATTTTCTCTTGCATCTTTCTGCTGCATTGATTTTGTTCTACCTGGACTGTACTTTTGTGAGTTCAAGGCCCAGTGCCACCCATCAGGCTCCCACCTTTTAGCTCTAACACTTTGGAAAAATTATTGAAATCCTCTGAATCTGTTTTCTCATCTATAAAATGGAGATACTATTATTTACTTTTGCCTCATCCACCACATGGTTATAAGGAAATAATCTTGTAGGCCTTATAACGTGAGCTCTCTTTACTAGACTGCAAGCTGAACGAGGGCAAAGGCTCCCCATTATGAAAATGAAATGGGCTCTCCTCTTCACATCATCATCTTTCCTCTCTCAGAAAATCAAGTGGATGAGTCTCTGGCCACTCAAGAAGCACCAGAACATAGTCCCAAGCTGCTCCACTATGGTCAGAGGATGGAAGCGAGAGGGGAGAGGGAAAGATAGTTTTATTTTTGAAAGAGAACCAATGTAGGGCTCCAAACCACCCCACTACCACTCCCTCAGCATGGTACAGAAAGTGTGGGGCCCTCAGAAAGTGCTGGGAAACCGCATACTCCCTGATGTCATGGGGAAGGGTTCTAGCCATAGGACCAGACCTCTGAAAACATAAGTGTTCATGGACACATGTGTTACCAGTAGAAACACTTGCTCTGGCAGGAGCCACAGAGATCAGAACAATGACAAAACAATGGCACCTTCCTATAGCCATTTAAGATTTACAAAAGTAGCAAAAATGATTTTTGAAAATCATCCCTGTTTTACAGATGAGGAAGCCTGAGGAGATAAGCCTTTGCCCAAGGTCACACAGCAGAAGAACATCAGAACCAAGACTCAAGCCCCGTTCTCCACACTCCAAGGCCAGAAATCTTTCCAGGACACTGCTATCTCTTCCATCTTCTGTTTTTCTCTCCTGAAACTGGGAAACAGGGAAGGTGAGTAACTTGCCCTCAGCGCTAGAGTCCTTCCTCCCAAGGGAAACGGCCAGGGTCTCGGAGTTATCCTCTTTTTGTCTATTCTTATACAAGCACTTGGTGCCTCCCCAGATGGCAGGGAAGTTTCTTGAAAAGTAGAGATGGTATCCCCACTCCCTGGAATATGGCAGGAACCTAATAAAAGGTGACTGATTAGTCAAGGTAACATGGTTACTGAAATAATCATGGGATTTGAACCCAGATCCTATGATGCCAGATGCCACTTCTATGAGAGAATTGGGGAAAGTGGCTTGACTACATCTGTGGAACCTTTTATTTTTGCATGAGCCTAATGCCTTGTTCAAAAAGAGGAGCCAAACATGTTTATTGAACTATATGGTATGATTCAAGGTTCCTTAGCTGGTTGACAGTAGAACAACCTAACTTTCAATTCAGGGCTCTTCCTACTGGATTATATTGACTTCTAAGTCCTTGATCAGCCACTCAACAAGCATTTTTTAAGTGCCTACTGTGTGTCAAGAACTCACCAGGCACAGGGGGATATAAAGACCTTGCCATCTAGGAACTTAACATTCTAATAGAAAAGACAACATCTGTATAACTATTTGGGGTTGCACACAAGACACTCCCAGTGGAAATAGCTCTAGGAGCCAGAGAGACCAGAAAAAACCACTTGCAGAAGATAGGATTTGAGTGTGGCATTGGATCCTTCATTATCCAGTACCAATCTATTTTCCCAATGTGACTTCCAGCCCTCAGCTAGCCAACTGTCTTCCCTGGAGTCCAAGGAATAGCAGCACCTCAGAGTCATGTCACAGACATGGCCAGGCAATCTCCTTCACAGACCAGCTTCCCTCTGGCTCACCCATTTCCCAGGTAAGCACACCAGGCCTTTGGAAACTCCGCTTCTGGAAGTCAATTATCTCACCTTGAATTTATAGGAACATAGATTAGGAGCTAGAAGGAATCTGGAAGGACAGAGAGCCTAGGCCCTTCTTTTGCAGATGAAGAAACTCAGGCTTCGAGATGTTTTGTGACATGTCCAGGGTTCTAGTTTTCATGCTTGCACTTTCTCCCTTCATGGGACTACTGTGAGAAAAATGCTGCAAAGGGATATATAGAGAGGTAAGCAGCTCCCAAGTGACAGCCTGTGCTGAGTGTGGCTATGAACACAGCTCCAAACCTCTGGGGAATACAGGGATCGTCCCTGGCACATAACCAATTCCTCCCCTAATAGATTTCACCTTCCTGGTACAGCCAGGCTTGCTAGGGAACCTAGAAGAACAAGGGAGAGAAACAGGAGTTCTCAGATTGATTGACAGTGTCAGCCTGGGGCTTGTCCAGGAGCCACCAGGACCATACACATGCAAGAATCATTTTCACATCCTACTTTCCCCCTCACAATAAAAGCAAATATCCTTTTCTCTATTTTGCAAATAGTGTAAATAAGATCCAGGGCAACAAATTGATTTGTTGAACACTTCAGTCACCTAATAGAGATTTCGGGCTTCCTAACTCATACCTCATTTCCATTAGGTCATTCCATAAAATACCAACCACACACGTCATATCGCTCCAAACTCTATTACCTGCCCTTTGAGAATCTCAAAGAGTCTCAGATCAGACACCAAGTCAGAAACATATTTGGGAATAGAAACCAAGGTTCTTCAAGATAAAGCTTTGGTCACCTGAACCCTTCCCTCAGGCCCTCAAACCTTCCTCCTTTTTTCAAGTCTTAACAAGTCTTAGACCCTCTCTGATCTGAATCCAAATATAGGTTGAGCAAGGAATTCTCCTTCACCCAGTCTATCTATCATACTGAGTGAGGACAAAGAATGAAGTCAAGATGTACAACTAGCCTAGCTTCTCAAATGAAATGTTTGATTAAAAAAAAATAAATAAAACATTTAGCACAGTGCTTGGCACATAGTAGGTACTGTATCAGTAATTATCCTCTTCCCTTACTTATCGCTTTCTCAGTTCAAGCAGATAGGTGCTTTCCTCCCATAGCCTCCCACTCTGGCAAATTACTTATTTCTATCAGGAGACTCAAGAATAAACCTGGAACTAAAGTGAGTAGCAAAGACCTGCAAGACAGAGATATATCATGCTAAAACTCTGGTTATTCTACCACAATGGGCATAGTTTGAGAGATTCAATGGCTACTACTAGCTACAGCTTTCAGGAATGAGGGCCTCGGGAGGCCAATTCCCACCTTTTAGGAGCCTATCAGGGACACGGATGAACATGAGGTCTCTGTTCTAAAAAGTTCCTCAGTGATGGTCTAAGTTTACTGGTGAGACTGAAAGAACAGAGAACTAGGAATCATAGGATTATAAAATGCTCAATTCAGAGCCAGAAGGGACCTTATAGGTAATCCAGGTTAATCCATCCCCAAAGCCCAAGCCCATCCTCTTTTTTTCAAAGGAAATCAAGATCCCCAGAAATTAAGGGACCTACCCAAAACTCATGTAGATTGCAAACAAATAAATAAAGCCTGACATTTAAAGCCAAGTATACTGCACAGCTCACTTAATTTTTTTAGAAATGTTTTTTCACCTGTGAAACAAACTCTAAGATATCTCTCTCCCAGATCTGATAGTTTATGTTCCAAAGCTTTTCTAGCTCCTATTGTCCATATTCTAAGGACTCTCCTAGCTACATTTAAGGGTCCTCCCATCTCTAACATCCTGTTTTCTAAGGGTCTTCTCATTGACCCTTCAAGCTCTGATCTCCCATGTTTTTAAGCACCAATCCCAGTTGTGACATCCTAAATTCTATGACCCCTCCCAGCTCTGACAGTCTATGTTCCTAGACTTTTTCCACATTTCAAATTCTCTGTTCTAAGGTCTTTACAGTATTTACATTCTTTGTTCTAAGGGCTCTTCTGCTAGCTGACACTTCTTGTTCTAAGAGTCCTCCCAGTTGTGACACTATATTCTAAAGTCTATCCTTCCTCTGACATTCTGGCTTTCTCAGCTATGATATTCCTTGTTCTAAGAATTCTCTCACTCTGACATTCTACATACTAACCATTCTCCTAGCTGACATTCCATGTTCTAATAGCTTTCCCAGCTCTGACATTCTTTGACTCCAGAGAGGTAAGCAAGGCTAGATCAGAGAAGCCTAGTTCTCTAGCTTTCTAATTGTCACTCTGATGGAATCTGTTTCATTGGAAAGCTGGAAGCTCACAAAGTCATAGCTACTGAAGACAATCATTTAAAGCAGAGCATCCATGTAGGCAAGGCATGTTGAAATAACAAAAGCGTATGGATGAAGCACAAAAAGGCTATCAGGCCAGAGGAAGTAGATTCCCCAGAATCTGGTATACAAAGCAGAGAATGCCTCAGTATCTACATTGAGCTATGGTGCTCAGTTAGAAAGCTTTCTGAGGCTAATGCACCTAGGGCAGCTGGTAACATGGAATCTTCCCGGGGATAGGGTCTATTTATAGACCCCATAAGAGTGGCGGGGCAGGTGTTGGCCGAAAGAGGGGCTGGGCAAGTCAGTAATGGAGTGTGTGTGTGTGTGTGTGTGTGTGTGTGTGTGTGTGACCCCCTCCTTGGTGCTGAGCTGGGCTAGGTTGCCTGAGCCATAGAAGCCCATAGTTCTGGTCACACTTGAAGGGAAGAGAGTTCCACGGAACTAAAGGCACTGTGGAAGCAGACTGCACCCACTTAGTCACTGACCTGGGGATGTGACAGGCCAGAAGTGTCAGGATCTAAGGTGCTGGATTTCCTCCCTGAGGCCCCTGGATATGCCCTTTCCCTGCTCCAGGTCCCTGTACCCCATCCTGAACCCAGGTCCCCAAAGCCCCTCCTTCCTCCACCAAGGGCTTCCAAGGACATCTGAGCACAAGAGAAGCACCAGAAACTTTTAGGCAATTGTAAATCTTCTTGACAGAAGATATGAAAAGATAGGGAGGCATTAATGTTGTTAATCAACTCTTCTGCTCCTCTGCAGGACTAATTTCTAGGCAAGGACCCTCCCTTATAAATGCTTCAGTTATCAACCCTGTACAAGGGACCCAAAGAGCCCAGTCCTTTTTTCTCATGAGATAAATACTTAGAAATTGCCAAAAGAAATCTATAATGTACCACTCTTCTCAGAAACCAGTGGCTCCCCATTGCCTATCAAAAAAGCACAAACCTCTGATCCTAGTTGCTCATCCAGGCTTTTTTATAGCCTGCCTCCAGAACCGCTGATGGTTTTTTTTTTTTTTTTTTTTTTTTTGTACCTTCCAACACACCTATCTACAATAATATATTCTTAATAAATATTCTAGTGCCCTTGTCCCAAAATACCTTCTTTAAGCCAACTATTAACAGGGCAATATTGTGCATACAGTAGGTACCTTAATAAACATTTATTGGATTGAATTGATCCTTGAATTTAAGGCTCTCTTTAATTTAGTACCATTTAAGTGGCTCAACCTTTTATCTCATGCTTGTCCCCATTATGTATTCTCTATTCCAGAAAAAAAGGGAATAACTCAGAATCCAAGAACTTGATGAGACTACAGAGGGCATTCAGTCCCATCCATTCTTGAGCATGAGTCCTTTCAATAACATCCCTGACAAGTCAGACTCTGCTTAGGTACCTCCAATGGGAAACTCACTATCTTTTAAAACAATCCATTTAAAGGGCTCTCCTCCTTGGGGATTTCTCCTCACATCAAATACAAATCTACTTTTCAGTGACTCTTTGGTCCCAGTCACCTCTATCTTCTGAAGAAGAGCAAATTAGCCTAATCACTCCCTATGGACAGGTCCCCAGACCCTGTCCCTTTTCTGTTCTCTTCACCACACAAAAATACAGACATTCTTTCAACTGATTCTTGCATGGAATGGTTCAGCAGGCCTTTCACCATCCTGGGGGCCCTGTGGGGCATGAGTTCACCACCTTCTAATTTCACCTCTGTCGGTGCTTGCAATATCCTTCCCCAATCTCCTGAATTCCAATCACCTTTCAAAACCCACTCAAACTCTCTCCATCCCTCCCCCTTCCACCTTTCCCCAGTGGCCAATCCTTCCTCTTGGCTCAGATCACTCCTCTCTGTCCTTTTTATTCACTTCCTTTGTGTCATAGTTACATATGTGCATGTCTAGGGGTGTGCTGGAGCCAGCTCAAACCAGCTCTTGCTAACTATCAAAATTTTCAATGTGAGCATTTATACCTCATAAATCAGCAAATCAGGGCTTGATTTATTGTTTTGTTGATCATCTAGACTTAGGAAAGTGGAGAAAATGTTAATGATGTAGATTAAACTTTAAAGTATGTGTTCTCCTCCCCTCCCCTTGCTCCCAGCTAAACATTTACCAGCACACCCCTGGGCACAGCTTTCCTTCCCATCAGATTAGAAGCCCCTCGAAAGTAGGGTCTTGCACAGAACGAGAACATAAAATGGGAGCTGAACGGACTGAACAAAAGTCATAGTAGAGATATATAACTGAGGAATTCCCAAGGAGGCAAAAATCTCAGTCACAGGGACAGGATGAGCAAAGACCAGGAGGTGGGTGAGGGCAGGAGGAAAAGGCGAGAAAGAAAGCAGCCAGGGTTCCTAGAATGCACGGAAGGACAGAGGCGGTCAGACACAAGGCCAGAAAGGTTAGAGCCCAATTGTGGAGACAGAGGCACGCTCACACACCACTGGGAGTACAGAGGGATTGAGGGGCTAATCAAAGACCAAGACAGGGCTGCAGGCAGGAGTTCTTAGGGAGAGCTCACCAAAGAGTGGAATAGCTAGAGAACAGCAGAGTAGAAAATCCTGCTGAGAGAGGATTCGAGTTCTCTTGTGCCCCACCCTCACCCTGCAGGAATCCCCGAGTCTGGGTGCCTCTGTGTAAGGGGCCCTGACTTTCTCTGTGATGGGTTTGACAGGAGGACAGGTGCCCCTGCCCCAGAATTCCCAAGGGAGGTCAGGAAGAGGAGTTGTGTGAGATTCTTCAAACACAGAGGGGCAGAAAACAGGACCTCAGCATCCTGGCTTCCTATGGAAGGGACTCCTGTACTTCTCACTGAACATCTTCCCAAGTGCTAAGTAAACTGAAGCATAAGCAAGGGGACATCCAGCCATCCAGCCGCCAGAGGCCACAAGCTCAGCAGACCTGGCCCCTCTGCCCCTCCATTCAGTGAGGAAGGAAGATACACCAGATCTCGCCCAGCTGAGCCCCAGACACCCTGACCCAGTTGAGGCCACACACTTGGCTCTCGTTTGCTGTAGCAATAGCCCTTCCCTTCTCTGATCCCCGGTTTCCCACTGGGTGGTTAGCAGTCAGTCTTTTTGAAAAGGAGGATGGAAAGAAAGGGAACAACCTCCCGGGAAATCTACACTCTGTGTTTCGGGATCCACAGAGAGGCAAGAAGCCCTAGGGAGAGAACAAAGGCCCACGGACCATAAATGTGAAGCAGGTTAAAGGTCACAGGAGCCATCACCAGTCATGACCAGGAGGATTCCCACCGGAGGTAGGAGACAGACCAGCTCTCACTTACCACCCCCACCCCTGGACTTGGGGAACAGGGCTTCAGCCAGACACTCTTCCCGAGAAGGCCAATCCGCAGAGCAGAGTTTTCATTCGTGCTCTGCCTTGTATCCCTGTGAAACCAAAGCCATTTTTGCCTAACAAGGTGCCATCCCCCCTTCACCCTTGCCCTCCCAGTGGGAGGCATGCCATGCTCTCCTGGGGACTATACCCCTAGACCTCTTACCAGCAACACCATCATTATCCTGCAGATCCCTGAGGCCCTCCAAGCTTCTGGGACCAAGGGGCCTGACTGGATACAGGGCCGACACAGGGCTACCCTCTTCACCATCTTCAGCTTCCACATCTTCTTCACTTTCTGATCTCAGGACCAAGCTAGGCGGTCTCTCGGGGACAGCAGGCCTGGGTGGTGGGGCTGTGCCCCCCCCAGGGGGGCCTTCCATCCCTGGGCTCGGGAAGCTCAGCAAGACATTGTCAGAGGCATCCAGCTCTCCAGGAATCTGGCAGGGGAGAACGGAGAACACTTAGGAAAGGAGAGAAGCAGGTGGCTCCCAGGGACCCGGGAGGCAGAATGGCAGAACACAAGCAAGACCGTGAAGCTGGAGGGGAAGATTAAAAAGTTCCTGCC
Source organism: Sminthopsis crassicaudata (assembly GCF_048593235.1). Classification (NCBI taxonomy): domain Eukaryota; kingdom Metazoa; phylum Chordata; class Mammalia; order Dasyuromorphia; family Dasyuridae; genus Sminthopsis; species Sminthopsis crassicaudata. Next base: position 60,631,903 of record NC_133617.1, on the reverse strand, counting down.
TGGAGGCTGGCAAGGAACCTTTAGGACTGTTTTCTCTCCCCACCTCAGCTTTTCCTGTGTCCCAGTCCTCATCATCTACTCTTCCCTGACATACTTTAGTACCCCACCCCAAAAGTCATGCCGGTGGGCAGGCAGATTAGAGGTCAGACCCAGGGAGGCCCCAGAAGAAGGATGAGAGGAGGCCTCACTGGTCCAGAAACAAAGAGTTAGCTGGGGTGGGGGTGGGGGGATCTGAGCCAGTTTCCTATAAATACCTTCAAGGTAACAGCGGAAAGTGAAGGACAGGAATGAGGCACTGTCTCAAGAGACAGGTTGGGAAGAGAGAAGAATGGGGCCCACTGACTGAGGCCAGGGAGGGATACGGGGGAGGGAGGGCTGGTTTTGAGTAGAAAACTAAGGGACAGGCAAAGCAGCATAGATTACCAAGGACTCCTGGGGCAAGGCTAGCAGAACTACCCCACTTCTCTCAGGCTGCTGGTTCAGGGAGCCGCCATTCCCTGTTTTGGGGTTAGAGAACACAGGACCAGGGGCCTGGCATTTCCCTGGGTTGTCACCTAAGGAAAGTGGAGTTACCCCAGGTGAGCTCCAAAGGGCCATCCTCAACCTGGCTTAAGCAGACCCAAGTCCTTACTCCCTGATAACTGTCCTTATGTCCAAAAAAAAAAGTCCCCACAATAAGAGACTTGGCTTTCAACTGATCTTGGCCCAAAAGCAAGGGTCAAAAGAAAATAAAAATGGTGCTCCATGGAGATGCCATAGAGGCAGAGTTAAACCCACAGCCACCTGCCCTGATCCAGAGACAAGTTTTTTGTTTTTTTTTCTATGAGCGGCAGGACAGCAATTAGCTAAAGAGTAGACTCCAAGTCTCTGGGCACAGTCGGTATGGGGAGGCCACCATCATTTCTGGAACCAGCAGGGCCAGGACTTTTCAGGACTTTGGCTTTTTGGGAGATGATGCCTGAGAATGGGGAGACGGTGAAAAAGACAACTCAGGCAGCAAAATCTCAGTCCCTTCAGCCTCATAATACCCAATGATAGCTGGCTTTGCCTCACCTATAACCCTCTTCTTCCTATCCTAGGTCTACAGAGAAGGTGGGCGGGGAAAGAGAATGTGCAAAGGGGGAGAGAGAAGAAAGGAGGAAAGAGGAGAGAAGGAAAAGTGGAGAATTAGAAGATGAAAGAAAAGGAATAAAAAGGGAAACAAGGAATGAGGAAAAGAGGAGAAGGAAGAGGAAGAGGAAAGATAAAGGAGAGAAAATAAGTAGGAAAGGAGAGGGAAGGAGATGAGAGGGAAGATAGGGAGCAAAGGAAGGAAAGGGAAAGGGAAGGAAAGGAAGTAGGAGATAAGACAGGAAAGAAAGGGGAGAGGAAAAATAGGGAGGGAAGGAAAGGGAGATAGGAGGAAAGAAAAGATAAAAAGGAAGGAAAGGAAAGGAAAAAGAAAAAGAAGAAAGGAAAGAAATGGGAAGGAGGGAAAAGGGAGGGAAGATAAAAGAAGAAATGGGGTAAAAAGGAATAGAGAAGGAAATTAGGGAGAGAAGGACGGAAAAAAGGGGAGGGAAGGAAGGGGAAGAAAAGATGAGGAAAGAAGGAAAGGGGGTGAAAGGAATAGAGAAAGAAATTAGGGAGGGAAGGAAGGAAAGACAAGAGATAGGGAAAGAAAGAAGGAAGGGGAGAAGGAAGAGAGAAGTGAGAGAAGGAAGGAAAGATGAAGGACAGGGAGGGAAAGAAGAAAAGGAAGGAGAGGGAGAAGATAGGAAGGAACAGAAGAAAAGAAAAGGAAAAGAAGGAAGAGGGAGGAAAGATAGGGGAAGGAAGGGAATGGAGTAAGGAGAAATAGAGAGGAAAATTAGAGAGAGATGGAAGGAAAGAAAGGGGAAGGAAGAAAGGGGAAAGGAAGCTGGGGAAGAAGGAAGGAAAGGGGGTGAGAAGGAATAGAGAGGAAAATTAGAGAGAGATGGAAGGAAAGAAAGGGGAAGGAAGAAAGGGGAAAGGAAGCTGGGGAAGAAGGAAGGAAAGGGGGTGAGAAGGAATAGAGAGGAAAATTAGAGAGAGATGGAAGGAAAGAAAGGGGAGGAAGGGGGAGGGAAGATAGGCAAAGAAGGAAGAGAAGAAATGGGAGGGAGGGTACGGAGGGAAGGATGGAAAGAAAGGGGGAGCAAAAGAAGGGAAAGGGAAAGAAGGGGGAAGGGAAGGAAGCGAAGCAAGAAAGGAAGGGAAGGAAGAGAAGAGAGAAAAGAAGGGAAAGAAGGGGGAAGGGAAGGGAAAGGAAAGAAGAGAGAAGGAATGGGAAGGAGGCAAAGATGGGGGAGGGGTCCGGCGACCCAGGCCCGCGCCTCCCGGGGGCTTCAGGCCTCCGGGGCTTCCTGCCCCAAGGGAGAGTAGATGCAGGGCCAGGCCCACCCCAGCCCCCAGCCTGGCCCAGCCCCCAGCCCCCAGCCGCCAGCCGAGGAAAGGGGAAGCGGCCCCGCCTCCCAGGGACACCTGCCCCGGGGCTCCCCCAGCCCCCAGCCCGGGCTCGCCCCTCTCCCCACCTGCCCGGACCCCGCCCCCCAGCCCCGCCCCCGGATAGGCCCCGCCCCCGGGCCCTCGAGCCCCCCGCCCCTTGGCCCCTGGGGGTCCCGGCCGCGCCGGGCAGGGGAGGGTGGGGGGGGTGGGGGCGGGCGCGGGGTCGGGGCCGGGACCGGGCCGGGGCCTCTCCCTCCCCCGGCGGCTCCGCCCCGCCCCGCCCGCAGCGACGGGGGCTCCCTGGGCCGGGCCGGGTCGGATCAGGCGGGCGGGGGTCCCAGGGCAAGACTCACCGCAGGGCGGCGCTGCCGGCCGGCCCGGGATTCTCCGGGCTCCGTTCAACGCGGCCGCCGCTGCCGTTGCCGCTGCCGCTGCCGCCGCCGCCTGTCCCGGTCCCGCGGCCTCCGCCGCCGCGCCGGGGACATTGTCCCTTTAAATCTCTCCCCCGGCCCCCTCCCGCCCCGCGGCCCGGCCGCTCCGCCCCCCGGCGCGCCGCCGTGACCTCAGCGCGACAGCCCCGTCGTGACGCCATGTTGGGGAGGTCGGGGTCACCTCTCTTTCCCCCCCGCCCCCCCAAGCTGCCGCCGACACCGCCGCCGCCGCTGCCGCCGCAGCTGCTTCCCTTTGGGGTGGGGGGAGGGAAGGGGTGTGGCGGGTAGCTCGACGCCATGTTCGGAGTGGCTAGGACATCATCTGCCGACTTAAAGGGACCGCAGTCCTTCAGGAGTGCTCTGGGCTCTGCCAGGGACCTTTAGAGATCATCCAACCCTCTCATTATACTGAGGGGAAAAGTGCAGCCCAGAGTAAGAGAAGTGACTAACCCAAAGTCATGAAGCAAGTAAGTGGGCCAAGCCGGAATTCAAAGTCAAGTCCTTCAATGCAGATTCAAGCCCAGTCCCTGGACACCCCCTCCCCGCCCCCCAGTCTTCTCCAGAGGTCTCAGCTCTCTGTGGCCCCTCCCCCAGGGCCAAAAACATGGCACCTGTTACAAATGACAGCACCCTGGGAGGAGCAGAGTCCGGGGGCCTGCGTCCTCCCGGGCCTCATTTCACCCTCCCCCGCGGAGATCGCCGCGCACCCGGCCTCTGAGAGGCGGCGGGGGAGGGCGAGCCGAGGAAGCGGGATCTGGGGTGCCAGGGTAACGTCCCCCCAGCGCCGGGGAATGGGCCGGGCCGGAACGGTGAAGAACTGACCCAGAAAGGGCCCCACAAAAAAGAGGGGACTGTCCCGGGCACGCCGCCCTCTCCCGTGGCAGAGCGGGCTCTGTCTGGGGATGCAGGCTCTGAGTGACATCCCCCGTAGAAAAGCCTAGTAACAGGGAGAGCTGCCCCAAAGCCTGTCGGACCCCGCATCCCAAAGGAGGCTTCCAGCAGAGACTGAGGGACAGCTCACCGAACAGGTGATTGTTTATTAAGGAAAAAGGAAGTCCGCGGCCTCGGACACCCCTTCCAGCCCTGAGGTTCCGACTCCCAGGGCCGTCAGCCGGGGCCGGCGTCCGGAATGTAAAGTAACGAGAATGCTGGGCCCCGGCTCTCCGGCCGTCGCTCCGCCCTTCGGGGGCGCACTCCCACCACTTCGGGCCAGCGCTCTGGCTTGGGTTTTTTGGCTCTTGGTTTCCACCCCTGCCATTCCCGTCCCTTCCCAAGCCCCGTGTCTCTCCATGAATCTGTGGACCAACATCCACGCTCCTTCCGCCCATCCCCCTCCGTCTAGGAGTCCTCTTTGACCCGACGGCACGAGGGCCATCCTAAGTTCTTGTTCTCTTGACCCATCTTCCCGTCTCTTCGGGCTCCGAGTTTATGAATCTGGCCCTTTGTTCATTTTCCGTCACCATTCACTGGTTTCTCACTCTTGGCCCACAAACGAGTCCAAGTGTCCGAGTCTTTAACCTCGACTTGTCCCGGCTCTTCCTGGGGATGGTCGGCCGAAATCTGTACTCCCCTTTACCCGAACCCCAGGATTTCCTCACCTCGCCCTCACGCAGTCTGGCTTCCGGCTACGCGGAGCACAAAAAGCTCTCTCCAAGGTTAGGCTAAATGTTACCCCCACCGCCTTTTCTCAGACCTCCTGCCCGGCCGCCGAAACCTTTCCTTCGGCTCTTACTCCGGGATGCCCAAGAGAACTCTCCAGGCATGGAGACACAAATGCCAGCCGAAAGAAAGCGGTCCCTGCCCTCAACGAGCTCACATCCGCGGGGGAGAAAACGTGCAGAGCTATCTATGAGAGTAATCGTTCCCCCTCTTCGCTTGTCCCCTCTAGAGCAGTGGTCTGAAAACTGTTTAAACGGGCCGGTTCCGGGTCCCTCAGACTGCGGGAGGCCGGACTAGAGTAAGAACAAAAGCTCCCGCTCCGTCTCCGCCCTCGGCCCGTAACCGGGCCCATAACCGTCCTCTGCGGTACGTCCGGCCCGGGCGCGGTTTGAGAGCCCCTGCGATTCCCAAATCCACGTAGTCCGGTAATGGCGGTCCCACATTCTGTCCCATGGGCATCACAAACCTTTCTCCAGAAAACTTAGCCCTCCTCCAGATTTCCTCATTTCTATGGTGGCCAGCGCCATCCTTCCATTCTTCAAGATTCCCAACTCTTCTCTTTCCTAATCCTTACCCAATACTTCTTGTGTGAGAATAATAACATAACATTTTTGTAGTTTAAGGTGTGCAAAGCACTTTACAAATACTGTACCAAACACACAACAGCCCGGGGGAGGGGGATTGTAGGTGCTGAAATTATTCCCATTTTACAGATTGAGGCAGACAGAGATCAAGTGACTTACCTAGAGTATCCAAGGCCAGATTCGCACTTATCCTGAATCCAGCCCAGCGTCTGCCCACCGGGCTACCCAGCCACATGTGCCCCTTCTCTATACTCACAGATCTTCCCCTCATCATCCCTTGCCCGGATTACTGTAATATCCTGTTCATCGGTCTTCCAGCCTCTGTCTCTTACCCTTTCTACTTCATCCTCCATAGGGCTATCAGTTTGATATTTCTAGAACACAGATCTGACCATGTTATCCCTCCACTAAAAAATTTCCGATGTGAAGAAGCCTGGTTTTAAATCTCTCCCCTTAAGGCCTAATTAAGTCTAATTTCATATTATTCCCCTTTGTGCCCTCCATATTCCGCCTTCTTCAGATGTGACATTCCTTTCTCTCTGGTTCTATAGAGAACGCCTCCCGTCCTGGAAGATACTCCTCATCATCTCCATCCTGAAGCCTGACAGATTTCCTTCATAGTCATTCCCGAACCACCCCCACTACCCAAAAAACCCACACATGTCTCTTCCTCCTTAAATCATGTTGTCTCTGTCCTGTATTTGTTTATCAACATATGTTTCATATCTGCCCTACATCGGGAGAATGGAATCCCTGGGAGGGCAGCTCCCTTTTCATCTTTAGCTCCACATCCCTAGTGCCTAGCACAGAGGTGGCATTTAATATATTCATGCTGAAAAATAACTGTTTGGACATGTGCACATATCGTATTTAATTGATACTCTAACATATTTAACACATATTGGTCAACCTGCCATGTGGGGGGGGGGGAAGGAAGGGAAAAATTAAAACAAAAGGTTTGGCAATTGTCAATGCTGTAAAATTACCCATGCATATATCTGGTAAATAAAAACTATTAAAAATTTTAAAATAAATAAAAAAATTCTTCAAGAGAGCAAATGTTCATAAAAATAAAGGGAATCAATGAAAAAAAAATCATGCTGAATTGTATCTGTAGTCCTGCTCATGTGTGCTGGTGCTCCAGTGGACTCCCAAAGCGCAGGATTGACCATGGTACCTCTCCCTCTGCTCACTAAACTCCAAGTATAAGTCTAGGATCAAATAGTAATTTTGATGTGATATTTAAAGGTCTTTACTATCCTTCTTTCCCAGTCTTTGTATATTTTACTGTCTTCTGCACACTCTATGATCTGACCACAAAGACCTACTAGCTGTTCCTGATACAAAGCCCTCATTCCCAGCCTTTGCCCCCTCACCTTTGCCTCTTAGAATCTCTGCTTTCCTTCAAAATTCAAACTATCCAACCCTCGGGGGTTTCCCAATCTTCCCAGATTCAGGAGATGCCCCTCTAAGGTGACTTTCCATCTTTTTTAGTGTATGCCTAGTTAGTTACCTCTTAAGCAGTAAGCTCCTTAAGGGCAGGGATTGAGGGGTTTTTTGGTTTGTTTTATTTTTAATTTATGAAATAAAACAAGCATTTCCATACAGAACAATAAAAAAGATGATTGTAAATAAAATTGCAAATCTACTGCATACAACTTGCTATTTCTGTTAAATATACAACAAATTATTGTGTCAATTTCTTTTTTAATTCTTCCCTCCCCTCAACCCCCAGCAGTAGTGTTTTTGCTTTCTTTTGCCTTTCTAGTTCTTAGCACAGTGACAGGCACAGAGTAATCATTTTACATATATACACACACACACACATACATATATGTATATATACACATACACACATATACATATATCTATACATTCACATGTATATGCTTGTTTAATGAGATTCTTGGATAATAATGTAGAAGAAAAAAGGAAATGCAACTGGTTCAGCTAGGACGCCTGTTAACCTCAAAAAATCAGAATAATTCAGTATAACACAGGCCCTTTCTTCCTCCCAATTCATAAAAGAAAAGCTTTTTCCTTTAAGTAATAGTCTTTTCCCTATTTTTCTGGTGAAGGATCTGAGGTCCCAAGATGTTGAAAATTTTGCTCAGGACTTCACAAGTGACCTAAACACAGAGCCTTCCTCTGCCTCAGAGGCAAGTGTGCTTTCCTTTGTACTGTGGTACTGAGCTCTCCCTTCCCAAAGCCACAGTCTCTTCCTTCTGGCCATTTCTCAGTTTCAGAGCTCAGTGATTCTCGTCTAATGTTTGCCTCCCTGGACAGCTCAGGGAGAAGAGAAGGGAAGGTGAACCTTTCTTCTCACTACCCTACCCCCAACAACACACCTTTATGAGTTCCTGTAGATGCAAAAGAAAAAAGACAAAGGTTTTCAACTCTCCCTTTCACCTGAATTGTATCACTACCCCCATTTACCTCCTTAGCTCAGGCATAGTAATCTAGCTGCAAAGCCCTGCCCTGGTACTAACTGGGGGGAATAAATCAATATGGCACAATCCATGCCTTCAAGGAGCCAACGATCTTATTGGGCCTCAAGGCCCAATAAGACATGAATACAAGTAATTAATACAATATGAATAATCATAATATTATGAGGCAGAATGTGAAAAGGGACATGGGAGGGAGATAGAAGTAGGTCTATGCCAGGAGAAAGACCATAAGAATCTCACTAAAGATTCGAGTCCCCAATGATCTATTTACTGTCTTTATGATGTTAGACAAGTCAATTCCTCTGTCTGATCCCAATGTGCACATGGGTAAAGTGAAGACCATGATATACCACTTCCCTTAGAGAGTTGTTGGGAACAAAGTTTTATAAATGTCCAAATGCCATGTAAATATGGAATAATCAGGTATCATGGGAGCTCAGAAGAACATAATGTAGGTGTGGGTGAGGAGAAGGCACAAAAGATCTCTGAACTGTCTCTTCCCTTAGTGCCTCTGCTCTTCTAACTTCTGGGACCTCGCTTCCTTCAAGGCTCAGTTTATGGGCCACTGCCTCCAGGAAGCCTTTCCTGATTCCCCTAATTGTGACCTCTCTCTCCTCAAATCATAGATATTCTTAGCTGCTGCCATATAACCTACCCCTCCTCACAGTATGAGCTGCTTGAGAACAAGCACTGTCTCATTTTTGTCCCTGTATTCCAGCATCCAGCATTCCAAATGTTCTATAGATTTGATTGGAATAAGTTAGACTGGGTGTTTTGGGGGGGTTGTGTTTTTTTTGGAGGGGGCAGGGATGATGATGGTGAGCAGTGTCAGATAGAAAACTGAGGAATCTCCTAATAATGGTTGTCCCCAGAGGTAGCATCGAGTTGTTATCCTCTCTGAATTAGAGCCAACTGAATTAGAATAAACTAGAACCTTAGAAGCCTAAATTCAGCTTAATCTGTCCCTGAATATGGAACAAGACAGGTGGTCAGCCAAGCTTTGGATAAAGACCTCTCAGATGGGTTCAGCCAATGCAACCCATTTACAGGGTCATAGGACAAGAGCTAGAAGGAATCTTGGAAGTTATCTAGTCCAAGTACCTCAATTTACGACAAGGAAACTAAGGCCCAGAGAGTTTGAGTTATTCCAATGTTACACAGCTACCAAGTAACAGAATCAGGATTTGAACCTGGATCTTCTCACTGCAAATTCAGCTTATATTCCACTGTACTAAGTCTAGACAATAATTTAGGTTTTGGGGAGCTCAGCTTTTGAATGCTCTCCTGGACCAGTCAAGGGAAAAATAAGCAACGAAAGTGGCCCTCACAGGGGGAAGAGACAGCCCTACTCACACTTTGCGCCATGATGTTTAGAAAGAACCAATAGTCTTGGGATGGAAAATGTCATCCATATCCAGAGAGAACTTGGGAAATATGACTATGGATCAAAGTAGAGTATTTTTCACCTTTTTTATTGTTTGCTTGTTTATTGTTTTTCTTTCTTGCATTTATTTTTCCTTCTTGGTCTGATTTTTCTTGTGCAGCATGATAAATATGGAAATATGTTTAGAAGATTTGTACATGTTTAACCTATATTGGATTGCTTGCTGTCTGGAGGTAGAGAGAGAAAAAATTGAAGCACAAGGTTATGCAAAGGTGAATGCTTAAAAGTATCTGTATGTATTTGAAAAAAGTAAAATACTATTTTAAAAATAGAACTTTTATTTCAATTCGCAATTTTATGATGCAAAGTTCTGTGTTGGGGGATTCCATCAGTCAAAACTTATCATGCCCAATCCTGCTCCCCCTTGCCTCCTTGAGGCCAATAGAACAGGGACAGAAACGGGTAGAGCCCAAGGACTGAGGGGTGAAGGTAGATTGGCAGAGGACAAAGGAAATGTTGGCAGCCTGGGTCTGCACCTTGGTTCCCATACTTTGCTATCTGCCTCTATCTACGTCAGTGCCTACATAGAAGCCCAACCTAACCATGAACAGGGTCAAGTGGCATCTCCATTGGTGCAGGGCATCTTCAGCGGCTGAAACTGCATCCTAGGGGCTTTTTGCTGATCCTGCATCCAGTGCACCAGCTGAGTATATGATCTCTGGAGGTCAGCTAAGCGGTGTTCCTGGGGCAGAAAGATAGGAAGGGACAGTTAGAGAAGAGAAAAGGTAAGGGAAGTGGCATATAAGGCTCAAGAACAGCTGTCCACATCTCCAAAAGATTAGGCCCTTTTCCCATTTCTCTCTCCTCCCGATTTTCTTAAGACCTCTCCAAGAATCCCTGAATCTCAGAGTTGAAAAAGACTTTTTTCAGATGAGAAATTGAGGTCCGGAGGAGCATGATAAAGTTTACCCAGTTAGTAAATGCAGAGCTAATATTCATACCTCAATTTAATCCTCTCTCTGCTCCCCTGAGCTGCCTTTCTTCTACCCTGATCACATCTTGCTTTATATTGTACTAATCTGTTTAAATGTACAATGCTTCCAGTAAGATGGTGAGATCCTCCCTGGAAGTGCATATAAACAGATTCCCACCCTCCTTACTCACCCCAGCTACCACCACCATGTTTGCAGGATGAAATAGAATACTTACCAAACTCTCCAGCTTGGCATTTTCACTGCTCCTGCTCCGGGGGTCTGGGCTATGTTCAGGATCCAGCTTCTGGGCCCTGCCCCAAGAGATAATCCTTTTAGACCTCCAAATCTCCCCAGTTTCCAGGAGGAGAAGTTGGGTGAGTAGGAGAGGGAATAAGCTATTAAGGACTTTCTCCTTCCCCAGATTATCAGGTAGGAAGGAGGTGCCGTCCAGTATCCAGGTGCTTGGATAGGAATGGGAAGGGCAGAGACTGGGCAGATGGGGATCGAGGAGGAACCAGGAAAGATGCTCACCTAGCCTTAAGCTGGCCTTGAATCTCTTCCAGTTGGCCAAGTACCTTCTTCTGTTGTTCCCCGAGGGCCTGGGTCTCACTGGCTAGGGCTTCCAGCCGGCCAGCCAGCGTTCTCTGTTGGTCCCACAGGGAGGCTATCTCTTGCCGAAGCTCTGCCAGCTGTCCCTGCCAGAGAGGAAAGGACCGTTTGCAGGGAAGACAGCCCAGAGGGTGGAATAGAAGGGGTCCAGCCTCCAGAGTCCTCTCCTTGTCTGCTATTTGCAGTCACAAGCTGGATCCTTACCTTCCCAGGGAGTCGGTGGGTGCAAGTGCTATGGTCTGCTTCATGTGGTTTCTCCAGGAAGCGCTGCCAGGGTACAGAGGACTTCCTAGGCAGGGAAGCAGAAACTCCGAGCCTGGAGCGGCCCTGTGGTGAGGAACCTCGTGGAAGGGAGCCCTTGGGCCTGGCCTGGGACAAGGGCCCTGAAGTGCGGGGACTGGCTGTCCGCGAGGCAGGGACGCTTTGGGTGCGCTGGATGCGGCGACGCAGTTTCTTTGCAGGCTGGCCCTGTATGCTTCTGAGGGACTGGCTCTTGGAGATGAGAGGGCTGTGCTTGGAGAGGTCCCTGGGGGCCAGGAAGCCCGGCTTCTCTGAAAAACTACAAACGTCCCAACAGAAGGTTCGAGCTCTGATCCAGAGGGCAAACCAACCCCTAAGTCTGACTCATATGTCCAACCTAAACTCAAGCTGGATTCTCACCCTAAATCCAATCCCTAATTCACCTCTTTCCGCCACCTTTGATTCCAATCCCAATCTTGACTCAGAAACCAACCCAAACCCTGATCCGAAACCTAATCCCTTTCCCTGCTCCCGATTTCAGTTCCAGTCATAAACTCCCTCCACCAGACCCTCTATGATTCCCATTCCCCAGTCAGGTTACCTTGCGTGGACCTGGGCCCTGATGTTGGTAGCACAAGGGCGCATGCTAACAGACACAGGCACCGGGCGGCCTTCCTCAATGGCTTGAAGTATGGTGGGCAATGGTTCCAGGCTCTCCTGTGTGGGCTACCATGAGAGCACTGTTAGGGAGCCCTGGCCAACTTTTTCAGCTTCCCTACCACTGGGCCCCTGGTCGTTTCAGGAAGGCCGGGCTGGGCTTTGGGTTAGCTTGAGCTCTGAGCTCTACATTCTGGACTAGACTGGACTCAAAACTCTGAGTTTGGGGCCCTGGGCTCTGGACCGGACTAGATTAACCCACGGGCTAGAGCCTAAGAGACCCTGAGGGGAAATAACAGGGCCGAGTGGTGGGGCCGGGGTGCCAGAGGCAGAGGGTGGGTACCTGGTCCAGATCAGAGAAGATAGTGCGGAGCTGAACATGCAGGATGGCCAGGCCTCTGGCCAGGTCTCCACTGCCTTGGTAGCCCCTCGGGGCCCTGTCTCCATCCCCACAGGCCACTTGGACCAGGAAGTGCTGCATGGCTGAGCTGTGTTGCTCCAAGAAATCATTCATGAAGCTCATGTAATCTTCTTTTTCCCCAAACCTGGAGACAGCAAGAGAGAATTCCCTGACAGGAATGGGGAGGAAAACTTCACAGGCCTTGAACATGACACTCCTTCCGTCTCCATACTTTAGTCTTGGCTGTCCTCCAAGGAATGCCGTCCTTCCTCCTCCCCTCTCCTTTTTGGTTTTTCTTTGCAGCAGACCTTTTCCAACCCCTCACCCCTCCACAGCCTCTATTGCTGGCCCTTCTGGGATTATCTTCATCTACCCTATCTTGCGTGGACCTTGTTATTTAGATGCTGGATCCTCCATTAGAATGAGAGTTTCTTTAGGGCAGGGTCTTTGTTTTTGTTTTGGTTTTTTTTTTGGCCTGTCTTTCTACTCCTGGCACTCAGCACAATGCCTGGTACATAGCAATTGCCTAATAAAAACTTGACTATTGACTTACGGAGCTCGGTTGGCAAGGTTCTGAATGACTTTGGCAATGAGGGTAAGGGTTCGAGCCAGGCCGGGGCCTGGGTACTCGTGGGCAAGGCCGAAGAGGCTTGGTGACATGATGGCTGGACACAGGAATCTTAGAAAGAGTGAGGCACAAACCAGCCTCTCCCCCAGGGGCTCAGCTCCCCGCTCCTGGCATGCTGCCCACCAGCTGGAGAACACAGCATTCAGCTCAGCCGGGAACCAACTATGGGGTCAAGAGGAACAACAGGTCACGGGGTTAAAGTAAACTCTATCAAGAAAAGGAGTTAGGGTCTAGAGGGATGCAGCGGAATCTGAAGCGGAAAGGGAACTGTGTGGAAGAGAAACAGGAGCCAGGAAAAGGTAAGAGGCAGAGAGACCTGAAAGAGAGCAAGGGATAAGGGAATCGCACTCAGAGATCACTAGAGGAGAGGATAAGAGCAAATTCTGGCGGAGGAAATACCCAGATTGGCCATGAATGTGCTGAGAGGGGAGTCAAGGGAACAAGCTAGACCAGCCCTGTCCCTGGGGGACAAGTGGCAGGATTTAGGGCCCGGGCTCACTCGGAGGAGCGGGTGATGCTGAGGAAGACATCCTCACAGCTTTGCCTCAGGGCGACCTGGTGCTGGGCTAAGGCCGGCCCACGGCACTTGCTGGGATCTACTTCACAGTCGTCTTCAGAGGCGCAGAGACGTCCCACGGTTCCTCCTGTGGCCGGACATAGGGTGGGGAGGACAGGAGGAGTCCAGACTCCTTTCTTCCAGATCTCTCCTCCTATTATCCCACACCTCCCTCCTCCCCAAGGTCCCCGGAAGCTGCTCCACAGCTCCCGCTCTCCTTTCCAACCCCTTACCTAGTGTTTCCTGCAGGTAGCTCTGACCCACCAGCTTCATGTACTCATCGATGGCCTTCGTGGCCAGTGTGTTTTCTCGGAACAGCAATGCTTCTTTCCCTCCACAGTGGGCCAGCTCTTCCAGGCCAAGGTCTGTCACTAGTGCCTGACCAGAAATGTGGTCTGTGACCTTAGAACCTAGCTAGGGATGTCCCTATCTCCCAGGGCAATGGTTCCTCCTTAGGTACATTGGGTTCCAGGAGACCATCCTTAAAAAGCCAGGCCTTTCATCCCTATCCTGCCTTCCCCATCAGCCCCAAACTGAATTCCATGACATTCCATTTCCCATCTTCCTCCCCAGCCCCATGCCTGTAGCACCTTCCCCTCTTTATATAATCTCTAATTTTCTTCAAGATCCAGTTGAAATACCACTGTGTATATAAAGTCTTTCCTGATCCTGCCAGAAACAGGTTCCTCTCCTATTAATTGTTTGGTATTTATTTTGTGCTTGTTGCCCTTTTTAGAATGGAAGCTCCTTCGGAGCAGGAAATATATCATTTTTGCCTTTGGAACTCCAGAGACTATCCCCTCAAGCACAGGACGGACTCCAAAAATGCTTGCTTGATTCTTTAAGACTTCTTTTAGCTGTGACAGTTTATGTCAATTAATTTGCTTGAATTTATTGAGTTCCTACTATATACCAGGTACTGTGCTGGGTGTTGGAAATACAATGACAAAAGTCTAACAGTTCCAGCCATACATTTTCCCAGAATCTCATCTATCCTAGGGGCCATCAACTTCATCAGAAATCTATCTAAGGAGACAACATGTACATATAAAGGAATCGGTAACTAGGGTATCAGGAAAAGCTCATGATTAAGTAAGTTGGTCCTCAGACTGAGACCTGAAGAAAGGTAGGGATTCTAAGAAGCAGGAATGAGAAGGATGAGCATACCCAGCATGGAGTAGAGTAAGTGGAAAAGAGATGGAGTACCATGTGTGAAGAACAGGAAGAAGGCTAATTTGGCTATAGTGTGCATGAAAGGGAGTAATGTGCAATTAGGCTGGAAAGGTAGGATGGTACCAGCTTGCAGAGGGCTTTAAAAGCAAAATAGAGGCATTTATATTTAATTCTAAAGGCAATAGGGAGCACTCAAGTGCTCCCTAGGGAAAGAAATGGTCAGACATGTGCTTTAGGAAAATTACATTGGCAGTCCTGTGGATTGTGGATTGTAATGGGAAAAGACTTGAAGCAGGAAGACCAATTAGGAAAATATAGCAGCAGCCTGGGACTAAGGTGATTAAGACTTTAATTAATGTGATTTCAATGAGACTAGAGAAAAGGAGTGAAAGTGAGAAGTGAGAGATATTGTGGACATAGGACCAACAAGATTTGGCAACTGGTTATGCTGGGTGAATGAGAAGTAAGGATGACCTTGAGGTATTGAAATTGAAAAATTGGAAGAATGGTGGTATCTGCCCTTGTCTGTACAGGAAGTTTTGGAAGAGGGAAAAAATAATAGGTTCAGTTTTAGACATGTTGAATTTGAGATATCCAGTTTGAATGTCTAATAGACATATCCTGTAGGACTGAAGATCAGGAGAGAGTCTGGATATATAGATATAAGACTCACAAGCATAGAGATGATAATTAAACCTATGGAAGTTGATGAGATCCCGAAGATAGACTGTTGGGAGAGAGTAGATGAAGGCTTGAGCAGGACGGTAGGTTACTATCATAGTTAAAGGATGGGCTATGGATGATGAGCTAGCAAAGGATACTGAGAAGAACTGACAGACAAGTAGGAAGTGAATTAAGGATAGCAGTTTCATTAAAAAAAAAAATCCAGAGAGGAGAGGCAGCTGGGTGGAACAATGGATGGAGCAGGGGTCTTGGAATCAGGAGGATTGAGTTCAAGTGTCAAAAACTTCTGTGTGATCTTGGGCAAGTCACTTAACCCTGACTGCCTCACCAAAAAAAGAGAAGAAGCTGGGCAACATGAAATGATTCAGAGATGTCAAGAGTAAAAATTGAAAAAAGGCCACCAAATTTGACTAGAGATCACCGGTAACTTTGGAGAAAGTAGTTTCTGTTGAGGAATGAAATTAGAAACCAGAAAGCAAAGGTTTGAGAAGAGTGAGAGGAGAGAAAATTTGACCCGAGGAAGGAAAGAAAAACATAGTGTGGTAGCTTGAGGGATCAGAGAGGGATTTTTAAGAATAGAAGAGATTTGCATATGTTTGCAGGCAATGGGAAAAGACCTAGGAGAAGGGGAAAGTCTGAAGATAAGGGAGAGAGGGCGATTAGGCAGGTAATTTACTGGAGAAGACAGATACAGATAGAGGAGACAATATTAGCTAGAAGAAGGGACGTCTCAATCAAAAATTGAAGTAAAGAAAGATAAATTGGGGGAATACATCAAAAACCTGTGAAATACGGAGAAGAGGGAGATCTTGCAGTAAAATATGAAAAAAGGTCCTTCTCAGTGTCACAAAAGAGAGTTTGGAAGGTTCCTTCTAGGTCTAATCCTCTGTGACCAATATTCCAAAACTGAACTAAAATTTGCTATCATCACTGTTTTACAACTGGAGAAACTCAGGCTCAGGGAGATTAAGTGACTTGTACAGGCTCACAAAGCCAGTATATATCTGAGACAGGATTTGAATCCAGCAGGAGCCATTCATTATCCTACAGCTGGATGCAAGCTCCAAACCAAAGCAATCCACCAACAGCTGCCCCACATCCCTTTATTCGTCTGGCTTGTTAATAGTTTGTGTGTTGCTGTAGTAGAGAATATATTCTTGCCCTTTGGAAGACTGCACTGACTTACCATGGAGAAGGGGGAAAAAGAGGGATTGGGACAGAACTGACTAGGGTAGGGTAATAGAGCTTTGTCCAGGTGATTGAATTTCAATAGCGACTGTCACCAGCTTGGGGGGCCTCCAGTACTATGGAAACAACTGAAATCAATATCTAGTTAGCAAGAATAAATAGTTAAAAAAGGAAGCTTGCAGGCAGTCCTCTCCCCAGTCACTTCCCCTTCAGTGCTCCCTCTCCTACCTGGGCTTTTCCTGTGCCATGCAGCACACGGACCATGGTGGCTGCTAACTCTTCCTTGGCCTGGGCAGGCAGCTGGGGCTCCAGGGCATGGCACAGCTCTGGGTAGTGAAAGGTGAGGAACTCTGCCAGCTCCTTGTAGCGCTCAGTGGGTAGTATCCGCAGACAGCGTGCTCGAACCCGTGCCCTCAAGGCTGCGCCCGGAGGTCCTCCTTCCAGAGGGAACCACCGCTCCAGGCCCCCTCCCATGGGTCCCAGCTCAGTTAGTGCCAGTGATATGTTGCCCAAGTCCCGGTCTGCCTGGCGCAAGCGAAGGGAAAGATGGCGGGCAGGGGGCAGAGCTTCAAAGTGGAAGCGTTCGGCCCAGAAGTGAGGCCCCGGCCGGGCGGCTGTGCGGGCCAACAAGGCCCCATCCAACCACAGCTCTACCCGAAGGCCTACAGAGCTACCCTGTGGGAGCCCCTTGGCCTCGTGGACCCACACGCTCAGCCAGGTCTCTTCCCTTTCTTGGCTTTCCTGGAGAAAGAAGAGAAAGGACAGTTGTAGAGCTAGGGCTGAGAGTGAGATGGCAGAGGGGACTTGCGATGGAGGGCTAGGAACAATGGCGGCAAGGGGCAGGGAGCAGTTACTGGGGAAAACTTCCTTCAATAAGCATTGGTCATTAACAATAGTATATAATAATAATAATAGTATGAACTCCCCATTCCTGGAGAGTTCCCAGTGGGGTGAGCTCCCCATTCCTGGAGATGTCCAGGTTAGGTGATTGCCTCAGAACATATATATTTGCTGAGGCAACTGGGGTTAAGTGACTTGGCCAGGGTCACACAGCTAGGAAGTGTTAAGTGTCTGAGACCAGATTTGAACTTGGGTCCTCCTGACTTCAAGGCTAGTGCTCTCTCCACTGCGCCTCCTAGCTGCCCCCTCAGAACATATTTTAAAAGACAATCCTCCATTGAGTCTAGTGTTGTTTTAGGTGCCCACTAAAGGCCTGGCTCCTTTACTAGATGAGCTGCCAGGAATGCGAACATTCCCTCAGCTCTGACAATTTGTTCTAAACGTCCTTCTAGTTCTGACAATCTGTGTGCTAAAGGCTTCCTCAGTTCTGAGCATCCTCCCAAATCTGGCCTTCTGTATCCCCAGGCCCCTCCCAACTCTTACATCCTGTGTCACGGGCCTTCCCAACTCTGACGTTCTCTGCTCTAAGTCTCCTTCCAGCTCGGACATTCCCTGTTCTAAAGCCCCTCTTAGCTCTGATATACTATGTTCTGAGGTTCTTCCCACATCTGACTTCCTGGGCCCTTCTACTTATGACACTGTGTGTGCTCAAGGGCCTTCCGGCTTTGAGTTTGTTCTAAAGACACTTTAGATTCGGTGTTCTAAGTCTCCTTCCAGCTCGGACATTCCCTGTTCTAAAGCCCCTCTTAGCTCTGATATTCTGGGTTCTAAAGGTCCTCCAAGTTCTGCTATATTAAGCGCCCTCCCACCTATGACATCGTATGTTCGAAGGGCCTGCCGGCTTTGACGGTTTGTTCCAAGAACCCTCTCGTGTCTGACATTCTGTGTTCTGCTGTCCCTTCCAGCATCCTGTGGTTCTGATTTTTTTCTGATTTCAAAACCTCAGCACTCAAGTTAGTATTTTCCCTGACAGACTGGCTCCCTAAGCCTGTCCTGAATTTGGGGTTTGGGCTGGCTATCCAAGTCTGAACCGACACCAGGTGGGCTTCCCAAGTGCTGACCTGGTGGGGTTGTAGGCTCTGGCGCAGATCCTCAATCCATCGATCCCGCTCAGCCGCCGAGCCGCAGGAGAAACATCGGCTGCCGCTGGGCCAAGTTACCTGTGAGGAGGGGAGGCAGGCCCTTCAGAAGGGAAGTGGAAGGGATACATAATGCAGGGATACAAGGGGTGGGCATAGACTTAAAGCAGGACAATCCGTGGGTGGAGGGTGGGACCATTTATGCCCGTATGGCCCCTTTTTTCTCATACCTGAAAGCAGTAGGGTTCTCCGAGGAGGCTGGGGTGCAGAGGCCAGACTTGGACGTTTC
The DNA here is from genome assembly GCF_048593235.1 of Sminthopsis crassicaudata. NCBI lineage: Eukaryota > Metazoa > Chordata > Mammalia > Dasyuromorphia > Dasyuridae > Sminthopsis > Sminthopsis crassicaudata. The sequence goes on along the minus strand of NC_133617.1, from coordinate 60,613,570 downwards.
GCTCACTGCTCAGGTCCAGCTCTTTGATGGAACCTTCATTTACAAGGGATTCTTGGGAGCCCCGGGCACTGGAAGACCTGGTAAAGGAGTGGGATGTGACATTGAAGGGGACAATAGTCTTCCTGGGCCACTCCACTTATCCTCAGCATAGCTGCCTTCCATTGAGAGAACCCTTTAGACTTATAATCATCATTATTATTATTACAATTGCAGCTCATATTTATATAGCTCTTTAAGATTTACTGGGCAGCCAGGTGGTACAGCGGATAGATTGCCAGGCCTGGAATCAGGTAGATCTGAGTTAAAATCCAGCTTCACTTACTACCTTGTTTGCCTCTTTCCTCTTCTGTAAAATGAACAGGAGAAGGAAATAATAAACCACTCCAATATCTTTGTCAAGAAAACCCCAAGAAGAGTTAGACACAATTGAACAAAAACTTCACATATATCAAAGTTTCTTAACCTGAGGATTTTGACCTCACATGGGGTCACACCGAATGTAGGGGGTTGCAAAAAAATTTGGCAACAGTAAAAATGTTTCCGAATGCTCTGCTTCCTGTAGTATCAAATATTCCGCCAAGATTTAATTCTTAACAAGCACACCCATCTCATTAGTATGTAAATTTGCTTTCATCTTTAATAAATGGTAAAATTTTATGTATAGCAAAGATTTGTTTTAGCATTAATTTCTTCATGATTAATTATCAGCAAATATTTGATTTGTATACCTATTTTATATACCGACATATCCACAGTCAGTAAAAATTTTTCAGACAAACAGGGGTCACAAATGGAAAAAGCAATCTTGACATATATTATCATATCTTTGCAACATCCCCATTGTACAAGTGGGTGCACTGAGGTGTTCTGGGACGTCAGAAATACTGAATAATTGCTTACTGACTGACTGACTGACTGACTCTGCTTGTAGTATAGCGATCACTGACTTTGGGAGGTTGGACTGACTGAGAAGGGAGGAGCCACTAGGATGGGGTACCAGGCTTTGCCGGGATTTGAACTTAGGGAGTCATTAACACCACTTTCAGGCCTCCAGCAGCTTTAACAACAGGCTTTTGGTACCCTGGGGTCTCCGTCACTCCCATCTCTGCCAACCACTGAGCTGAGAATATTTCAGACCTAGTGGTCTGAGATTGTGGGCACACAATGCTCAGCGTTCTCGGTATCCCTTCGCCTGCTTTCCCACCTGACTTCATCAGAGTCCTATCTCATATTTCTTTGGGTGAATGTTAACTCTGTGAGGTGAGCTGTGCAAGCACGGGTGTTCCCATTTTACAGATGAGGAAACTGAGGCTGGAACAACCATTTTTGCCCAGAGCCACAGCTCCGAAGATGAGGCCTGAAAGGCAGATGTGCCGACTTCGAGTTCAGGGCCCCATGTGCTCCTTACCCTGTTCCAGTGCTTCCAGCTTTCCCTTTCTTCTTCTCCTTGAGTCTCTTCCACAGCAAACCCTGGGATTGCAGGTTAACAGGGAGAGAGGTCAGGGCTTGAGTTGTAGGGTGCCCTGGGGTCTCCCCCCACCCACTCCCGCATCGGAGGCTCACCCTCACGTTGTGGCCTTGGTTGGTGCTGGCGGCCTCCGACTCGCCTCTTCTCTGCTCTGTAAAGGGAAGGACGACTGCAAGCTTGGAGGAAGATGGGCCCTGACAACCTCAGGTTCCCTTGGGCTGGGGTGCATCTGTCATCTGCCCCCCCTGCGGCCCACCCCGGCCTCCTTTTCTCACCCCACCACGAGCCAGGTTGGGACCGATAGGTCTTAGCCGTCCCTCCCTCCCAGCACAGCTCACCTGGCTCCTTGGCCCCTCCGGCTATCAGCTGCACGCTGCCCTCAGAGCCCACACTCCCAGCCCTGGGAAGGTGTCTCCCTGCAGCCTATTTACAGATGGACAAACTCCTCTCATTCCTTCTGCATTCCCTTCACCCATCACCCCTCCGTTCCCAACCTCTCCTTTTATCTCTCCTTCCCCTTCCTCTGCCTCCCCTCCCCCTCCCGTTTATTTCCCCTCCCCATGTTCCCCTTTACCTCCTCCTCTTTCCCCAGAAGTAGCAGTTTTCCGTCCAGGAGGGTGAAGCTGCTGATGTCCCAGACGGGAACGTCGGCAGTGGGGGCCTCGGGGATGCGTTGAATCACAGGCAGGGGCTCTGAGCAGAGAACATGCAGATGATCATTCCAGCACGGACAACAACAGTAACAACAGCCAGCATTTATATAAAAAAAAAAATTAAAAAAATAAAATTGGCAGAGCAATTCACACGTGCTCTTTGTAACCCGGGAGGGCCTGAAGATCCATCCCCATTTTCGGTCTTTTAAAGTATTTTGAAATTCTGGTCCTTACAGTGCTATTAACTCAACCAGGCCGCAGAATCACTGAATTTTAGAACTGGAACAGAACTCAGAGGCTATGCAGTGCAAAGCATTCCAGGAAAAGACTGTCCCCCATCACTTGACCACTCCTTGCCCTGACCCATCTTTCTCCCCTTCCCGAGAGCCCATGAGCTACTCCAAGATGGAAGGGGGAGATATGGGGAGTGGAAGTCAACATTCATGGAATGATTTAGGGCTTGCAAAGGGCTTTCCTTATAACACAATGAAGTAAGTAGAATTTCTAATTTACAGATGAAAAATCTGGCTCTCATAGAGGTAACCTGATTTGCCCAAAAGATGCAAAAAAAAACCACAGTGCCTGTGCTGCAAGAGCAGGGCTCTGATAGAAACTAACTTTGGACTAAGAGTCAGAGGATCTAGTTCTTGTCCAGCATCTTCCATTAACTGACCATGTGACTTTCCCTCCCACCCATCCCCCACTCCAGCCTTCTTGCCCTGGACTATCTCACTGCCCCCTTCTCCCACTGGGCCTCCATCTGGAGGAGGGACACAGACCTGCCCACCCTTATTCTCCTCATGGCTCTGCTTCTGACTTTCCGCACTGACATCGTTCTCCTCAATTTTTTAGCTCCTTTTTGTGTACTGTCTTCCCCTATTAGAATTCCTCAAAGGTCAGGGATTATCTTCCTATTGACTCATATTTGAATCCTCACACTCAGCACAGAGCCTGGCATGTAATAAGTGCTTAATAAATGCCCTACTTCGGTGGGACTCTGGTCTCTCTTGGATCTAGCACAAGATCCAAACCCTTTAGCCTCTCCTTCAAGGATCTCCACCATATGACACCCCTAATACCTTTCCAGCTGTATTATTATAATTCAATCTAATCACATAGGTCCTCCCTACTCTCTTCCAAAGTCTACTCCTATGCATTACAACTCAGCACTTAATAAACGGTTATCCGGCCTTTGCCTGAAGACTTTCAGAGAAGAAAAACCTATTACCTAACCCAGGAGAATAATTCCATTTATAAATAGCTCTAATCATTAGAAAAAAAAATTTAAAGATATCAAGCTTCAGTTTGCCTCTTTGCAATCTCCACCCATCATTATTCCTGGATTTTCTCTCTTAAACCAATGAAAACAAGCCTTATTTCTCTTTGGTGTAACATGGAAACAGCGGCCATTCTCTTCTACAGGTTAAATGCATGCAGCATGCAATCCAGTCCGCTCCCCATTCTGGCTACTTCAACTCAACTAATGTCTTTTCTAGAGCTGAACAGATGTGATCAGAGCAAGACAGAGTCTGGACAGTAAGTAATAGCCTTCGGGAGCTCCATCTCTCTGAATGCAGCTTAATATCATAACAGCCTTTTGGCCTCTAGATCACCATGCTGGTTCATGCTTGCAGTCCACTACCACCTTCAGGTCTTTTTCAGAATAACTGTTGCCTCATCATACTTTCTCCATCTTGTATTGTGCAGCTCACTTCTTTCTTTCTTTTTTAAACTGTATTTATCCCTATTACATTTCAGCTTATTTTCTTCTATATATTCTATTATCTAGTAGTAAGCTCTTGGGTGTTCCTCAGACACGACATTCCATCTCCCACCTATGTATGTATCGTTGCACTTGCTTGTCCCGAATACCTGGAATAGCCTCCCTCTTTATCTCTGTCTTTTGCCTTCCTTGAATTCTCAGTTGAAGTTCCACCTTTTGTGAGAAAACTTTTCTAGCCTCTCCCCTCTTAATTCTAGAGCCTCCCTTTATCCTGTACATATCTTGTTTCTATGGTCATTGACATGTCTCTCCCATCAGACTGTGGGACCCTTGAGACAAGGGCCGACCTTTTGTCTTTCTGAATATCCTCGGGGTTTAGCATAGTGCCTGGCACACAGCAGACACTTTAGCAAATATTAGTTGGCTTTGCTTACTTGATTTGATCCAATAATCTGACCAGTGAGCAAATAATTATTAAGGTCTTATTAGGTGCAAAGCACTCATTGTACTAGGTGCTGGTGATACACAGTCCCTTAGCCTAATAGAAAGACAAGACTACATGAACAGGTAACTAGATAGAAATGATGTCCAGACAATGTATAAATGAAGAAGTTTACTGTTAGCTGGGGAACTGAGACTCGGAATGACCTGATGGGAAGAATGGTACTTAAGATGGGATTTGGAGGATGAGAAAATTTTAACAGGTGGTAGAGGAGAAAGAGAATTAATTCCAGGTAGGGGTGGTCTATTGGAATACATGGAGGTGGGAGAGGGAAGGATGAGACCAGATTCTGGTTGTGAATCTGAGCAGATGGAAAGTAGTTTAAAGAAAGTCTGCAAGGGCATCTAGGGCTCAGTAGAGAGTCCACTAGAGTCAGGAGGACCTGAATTCAAATACAGTCTCAGATATTTAATATTTACTAGCTGTGTGACCCTGGGCAATTGTCTTGCCAAAAAAAAAAAAAGACAAACTGGAAATAAAATAAATAAATCTATAACAGTAGCTTGATGTTAGATAATAGAGGGGGAAAAAAAATCCAGGCTATTGAGTGTGTATTAGATATTGGATTCTCATGGGCTTGAGCTGGAAGACAGAGTTTCTGCCACAGTGAGAGCTTTGGAAGGTTTCTGTGACACATAGAGGGAGGGAGTAGAGAAAGATAGACAGGAATCTGTGAAGGAATTAAGAGAGCAGCAGTGGCAGCAAGAATGAGGGACAGTTTGAATGGGGACTGACAGTGAGTGGTCTAGCCCTCATTGAAAGAATCCTGCTGAGAGGTGATGGAGCCATTTTTTTTCCTCCCAAGAATTCAAAGGACTGCTGGTGTGACTCTTTCCCTACTTTCTGTCTTTTCTGTCCATTTCAGACATTTTTAAATCCGACATTCTCTGTCTCTTTGCCTTTTTTTTTTTTTTTTTTGGTTAGAATTCTGTATGTAATAGCTCCATTGGTTTGTTAACTCAGCTTAGTTTTGCTGTTAGTAATATGTGCATGGTTTTGCTGATTTGCATATTTTCCAATTTTGTCAGTCTACTTATAGTATCATTGGGTGAGTGCCATTATACTGTCTTACATAGATATGCACGTACTCCTATAATGTATACATATATTATGCAGGGCCTATAATTGAAACCCCTAGCCACTGAAGCAGCCTGTCAAGACACGTTTTGCATAGTGCTCTGTCTGTTGCAAATACTGTTGAGGCACATTTGCTGGGAATACTATTTAAAAGGGATTACCTGGGATAATGGGTTAGTCATCTTGTTTTGTTAAGTGATGACGTGTGTTTGGATACTATGAGGCAAGTGTACCATTGATGGTAACAATTGTTGATTTTGCATGGACTTAAAAATTCTAAACAAGGGAGGAGTGTAGCAGGTTACTCAAAAGGGTCAAACTAATTTCCCTGCAGACAGAAGAAATTGTTTTGGAATCATCAATGGGGACCTTTGGAGCCTGTGGTCTCTCTGGACCACATAGATCTAAGTCAGGGAATGAGGTTTCTTTTAGTACTATAAAAGAAAGAGCATTGACATCATTCTGTGGTGCATCTATGAAGGGACAGAGCCTGGAAAGAGAGGGATCTATAATGATAGGGAACTTCAGGGCCGGTGCTCTGTCCACTGCACCAACTAACTGCCCCCAACAATTGGCTATGTTCATCACACTTCAAAGACAGTTAGGGAGCCCTAACAGGCAGCTAGAGAGACATCTCTAACCTATTTAAAATCTGTGTATTAACTCTAGCCAATGGCACCCAAGCCCTACTTGGACACTCTATATAGAATTAAAGATCTACACGATTAAAAAATTATCTTTAACTAGAAAAAAACTATCCCAATCTTCATCAATCCTAATTCCTTCCCAGTGCTGATTGTTTCCCATTTTCCATATAAATTAATTTGTATGAATTTATATAAATTCAGTTTTTTGCATGTTGTTTCCTTCATTAGACTGTGAGCTCTTTGAAAGCAGGGACTATCTTTAGTCTTTATTTGTATCCCCAGTTCCTAGTTCCTAGAACATGGAAGGTGTTTAATAAATGTTTATTGACTGACTAAAAGCTAATGCTAATGATTTTTTATTAATAACCTGTATCCTGCCCTGAATTCAGGAGGACCCGAGTTCAAATTTGACCTCAGACACTTAACTCTTCCTGACTGTATGACCCTGGGCAAGTCACTTAACCCCAGCCTCGGGGAAAAAAAAAAAAACAAAACCTTTTTGCTTAAGTTATTTTGCATAATTATAAGCCAAAAACCCCAACATTTTTGAAGAGAGCTTTGCTAAAGGAAGTGGCTTTAAAGTGAGTCCTGAATTCTATGCTGGACTTGGAAAGCAAAGAAGAAGAAAAGAGAAGAGAGAAAAGACAGGAGAGAAGTAAAAGGAAGAAAGGAGAGGAGAAAAGGGAGAGGAGATGAAGGGGAGAGAGGAGGGAAGGAGAAAAAGGGGAGAGAAAAGACTAGGAGAAGGAGGGGAGAGTCCAGGAGGGGAGAGAAGACACACTTTAAGGAAGGAATGAGTCTGGCTTGAGAACTGTGAGGAAACCAGCTCGGATATACACGAAGGGAAGTGAGAGATAAAGCTGGAAACATTGGAAGCAAATCATTAAAAGCCTTGAATGATAGATCGAGGAATCTGGATCTAGAGAAGGAGAGGCTGAGAAGTCAGACAGGAGGAGGAGAACTTGGAAAGAGCAGCGTCACCGAAGGGGGAGAGAGTGTCTTCCTGTCAACCAATCAGCAAAACTGCGTATTCAGGATTAGCCTTACGCAACTCCCACAGCTGCTGTGAGGACTAAATTAAATTTTTTAAAACATTTAATTAAGTACCTACGGTATTCAATTTGGACATAGAAAATAAGACAACTGCAATATCTTGTAGGCAACTGAGAGTCATGAAAGGTATCTGCATAGGAGGAGGACTTGATGGGAGCTGGAATTGGAGCACTGGGTTACAATGTCCAGTAATAGAGTGGCTACTTACTATCCATGGAACTAAGTAGGCCTGGGGGCCTTAGTTTTGTCATCTGTAAAATGAGGGGATTGGACGGATGATCTCTGAGATCCTTTAGGGCCTGGGAAAGATACTTTTGGCAGCTGCTGCAGCTTCGCTAGGAGGGAAGTGAGCTCCCGGAGCTGGGAAGCTTGGTTCGGAGGTACTGGAAATAAATAGTTCAGGGAAGAAGTGGCAAGGTGTTGATTGGGGCGGTAACCTGGGGGTATAGAAGAAGAAATAGGTAGGAAAGGCACTGCGAACATGGAGGAAAAGGAAAAAGAGCAGTCAGATGGCTCCTGCCTCGATATTCATTATCATCCTCCCCGGTAGAAGGTGCGAGGCTCCTTTCCTGAAAAGCCTCCTGAGCAGACGAATCAGCTTTGACCCCTAAAGGAGAAAGCCCAGGTCAGGGTCATGGGTGAAGGAGGCACAGCCAGGACCTCTTGGGATGAGGGGGCAGCCTCGGTCCCATAACCTCCGGGCTAAGTCTCATGAGCCCTAAGAACGGTCCGGTCTCTTCGCCCCCTTAGTCCCCTGCATTTAGACAGCCAGGAGACTCTCCTGATGGTAGATTCTAGTTTAGAAGTCTCCTCTCCCCCTTTGGCCCATCTTGCCCTCATAGCCTCAGAGTATGACAAGCTAAATCCGAGTACGCGGCCCCCTGCCTCCCGCTTTCATGAGTGCTCTAGAAGGGAGACCTCTCGTTCCTCAAGAAGAAGAGTCTGGACAGGAGACATTTACCCTGCACTCCCTGCCTTCCCCCAGCACCCTGCCAAAGACAGGTAGAAGAGAAGGGACAAGTTCAGTCGGAACCACTTCCTCTCCTAGCTCTCCCCACAACTTCCTGTGTGTTAGAAAGGATGATGAGGTGGCTTGTTCCCCTTATCCTGTTCAGAGAGGAGGGAACCCAGGCATCCGGCTCCCCAGCAGCCTCTTTGCTCTGTAAAAACCTAGAATGACCCGTGCTTTGAGAAGTGAGCCAGGGAGGTCCTTAAGTGTGGCGAGGGCGGGGGCACAATGTGCCCGGGGACAAGATTCCCCAAAGAGAATGCTCTAAGCCTTGGCTATGGTTTGGGGTCTACACAGAAATGACCACTTCCCACTCTCGCGTTGGGCCCTTAGATCAAGGGCGTTAGGGAGAATAGGGGGGGCCTTTGGATCCCAGCTACCAAAGACACTCATCTCTGGGTAGAGCCCAGTGGGCCGTGTCTGGGCATCCTTTGGGGACACCGTGGGTGTCATCCTTACCCAAGGGCTCTGATTCTGGCGCTGCCTCCTGTTGGGGTCCGGTCACAGGCTCAGGTGCCTGTAGCTGACTCCCAGAGCGAAGGTACTTGGAAAGTTTCCAGTTCCAGCCCCCTCCCGACTCCTTGGCAGAGGCGGACACAGCCCGGCGGAAGAGAGACCGCTGCGAGGGCTTGCTGGTCGGCGGCTCTGAGGTCTCGGGGTTACTCAGGGCTCGGCCCCAGCCTTGAAAGCGGCTCCATCTGGAGGGCCCTGCTGACCTGTCTCCTCCCAGCCGCCAACGGTAGGAATCTAGGGGGGAAGCCGCCTTGGCCTGGGAGCGTGGTGGGGCAGCCGTCTCCATCTCCTGTGGAGACTGGGAGGTAAAGGAAGGAAGAGTCAGACGTGGAAGTGATGGGCACTCTGCACTGGGGGGTCCATAACAAGATGGGGTGGGGGAACATCAGTTCTGAGAGGTTAACCCTCAGCCAGCCTGTAGCTCTGCCCCCCTTATAGCCCAGCTCTCATCCTGCTCCCCATCCCAAGATCCCTGTTCTTAGTTCTGGCTCAGCTCTAAGACCCCTGCCAGCCCCCCTCATCCTTACCTCTGTTTCCTGCTGGGCCCCTGCCTCAGCCACCCAGGACTGCCGGGCTTCCTTGCAAGGGAGCCCTTACCCCACGTG